>NW_025423742.1:621024-1242048 GCF_020740605.2 Lemur catta | reverse complement strand
CTAACACTATCCTAGGGCTGATGCTAACCCTAACCCTAACCCTAACACTATCCTACGGCTGATGCTAACCCTAACCCTAACACTATCCTAGGGCTGATGCTAACCCTAACACTAACACTATCCTAGGGCTGATGCTAACCCTAACCCTAACCCTAACACTCTCCAAGGGCTGATGCTAACCCTAACCCTAACCCTAACACTATCCTAGGGCTGATGCTAACCCTAACCCTAACTCTAACACTATCTTAGGGCTGAGGCTAACCCTAACCCTAACACTATCCTACGGCTGATGCTAACCCTAACCCTAACACTATCCTAGGGCTGATGCTAACCCTAACCCTAACACTATCCTAGGCCTGATGCTAACCCTAACCCTAACCCTAACACTATCCTAGGGCTGATGCTAACCCTTTCCCTAACACTATCCTAGGGCTGATGCTAACCCTAACCATAACCCTAACACTATCCTAGGGCTGATGCTAACCCTAACCCTAACACTATCCTAGGCCTGATGATAACCCTAACCCTAACCCTAACACTATCCTAGGGCTGATGCTAACCCTAACCCTAACACTATCCTAGGGCTGATGCTAACCCTAACCCTAACCCTAACACTATCCTAAGTCTGATGCTAACCCTAGACCTCACACTATACTAGGCCTGATGATAACCATAACCCTAACCTTAACACTATCCTAGGGCTGATGCTAACCCTAACCCTAACCCTAACACTATCCTAGAGCTGATGCTAACCCTAACCCTAACACTATCCTAGGCCTGATGATAACCCTAACACTAACCCTGACACTATCCTAGGGCTAATGCTAACCCTAACCCTAACACTATCCTAGGGCTGATGCTAACCCTAACACTAGCACTATCCTAGGGCTGATGCTAACCCTAATCCTAACCCTAACACTATCCTAGGGCTGATGCTAACCCTAACCCTAACTCTAACACTATCTTAGGGCTGAGGCTAACCCTAACTCTAACACTATCCTACAGCTGATGCTAACCCTAACCCTAACCCTAAGACTATCCTAGGGCTGATTCTAACCCTAACCCTAACACTATCCTAGGCCTGATGCTAACCCTAAGCCTAACCCTAACACTATCGTAGGGCTGATGCTAACCCTAACCCTAACACTATCCTAGGGCTGATGCTAACCTAACCCTAACCCTAACACTATCCTAGGGCTGATGCTAACCCTAACCCTAACACTATCCTAGGCCTGATGATAACCCTAACCCTAACCCTAACACCATCCTAGGGCTGAACCTAACCCTAACCCTAACACTATCCTAGGGCTGATGCTAACCCTAACCCTAACCCTAACACTATCCTAGGGCAGATGCTAACCCTAACCCTAACCCTAACACTATCCTAGAGCTGATGCTAACCCTAAACCTAACCCTAACCCTAACCATAATACTATCCTAGGGCTGATGATAACCCTAACCCTAACCCTAACACTATCCTAGGGCTGATGCTAACCCTAACCCTAACTCTAACAGTATCCTAGGGCTGAGGCTAACCCTAACCCTAACACTATCCTACGGCTGATGCTAACCCTAACCCTAACCCTAACACTATCCTAAGGCTGATGCTAACCCTAACACTAACACTATCCTAGGCCTGGTGCTAACCCTAACCATAACCCTAACACTATTCTAGGGCTGATGCTAACCCTAACCCTAATAATATCCTAGGGCTGATGCTAACCCTCACCCTAAGCCTAACACTATCCTAGGGCTGATGCTATCCCTAACCCTAACCCTAACACTATCCTAGGGCTGATGCTAACCCTAACCCTAACCCTAATACTATCCTAGGGCTGATGCTAACCCTAACCCTAACCCTAACACTATCCTAGGGCTGATGCTAACCCTAACCCTAACCCTAATACTATCCTAGGGCTGATGCTAACCCTAACCCTAACACTATCCTAGGCCTGATGATAACCCTAACCCTAACCCTAACACTATCCTAGGGCTGATGCTAAACCTAACCCTGACACTATCCTAGGGCTGATGCTAACCCTAACCCTAACCCTAACACTATCCTAAGTCTGATGCTAACCCTAGCCCTCACACTATCCTAGGCCTGATGATAACCCTAACCCTAACCTTAACACTATCCTAGGGCTGATGCTAACCCTAACCCTAACCCTAACACTATCCTAGAGCTGATGCTAACCCTAACCCTAACACTATCGTAGGCCTGATGATAACCCTAACCCTAACCCTGACACTATCCTAGGGCTGATGCTAACCCTAACCCTAACACTATCCTAGGGCTGATGCTAACCCTAACCCTAACCCTAACACTATCCTAGGCCTGATGCTAACCCTATCCCTAACCCTAACACTCTCCTAGGGCTGAGGGTAACCGTAACCCTAACACTATCCTGGGCCTGATGCTAACCCTAACCCTAACCCTAACACTATCCTAGGGCTGATGCTAACCCTAACCCTAACACTATCCTTGGGCTGATGCTAACCCTAACCCTAACCCTAACACTATCCTAGGGCAGATGCTAACCCTAACGCTAACCCTAACACTATCCTTGAACTGATCCTAACCCTAACCCTAACCCTAACACTATCCTAGGCTTGATGATAACCCTAACCCTAACCCTAACACTATCCTAGGATTTATGTTAACCCTAACCCTAACACTATCCTAGGGCTGATGCTAACCCTAACCCTAACCCTAACACTATCCTAGGGCGGATGCTAACCCTAACCCTAACCCTAACACTATCCTAGGGCTGATGCTAACCCTAACACTAACACTATCCTAGGGCTGATGCTAACCCTAACCCTAACCCTAACACTATCCTACGGCTGATGCTAACCCTAACCCTAACACTATCCTAGGACTGATGCTAACCCTAACACTAACACTATCCTAGGGCTGATGCTAACCCTAACCCTAACCCTAACACTCTCCAAGGGCTGATGCTAACCCTAACCCTAACCCTAACACTATCCTAGGGCTGATGCTAACCCTAACCCTAACTCTAACACTATTTTAGGGCTGAGGCTAACCCTAACCCTAACACTATCCTACGGCTGATGCTAACCCTAACCCTAACCCTAACACTATCCTAGGGCTGATGCTAACCCTAACCCTAACACTATCCTAGGCCTGATGCTAACCCTAACCCTAACCCTAACACTATCCTAGGGCTGATGCTAACCCTTACCCTAACACTATCCTAGGGCTGATGCTAACCCTAACCCTAACCCTAACACTATCCTAGGGCTGATGCTAACCCTAACCCTAACACTATCCTAGGCCTGATGATAACCCTAACCCTAACCCTAACACTATCCTAGGGCTGATGCTAACCCTAACCCTAACACTATCCTAGGGCTGATGCTAACCCTAACCCTAACCCTAACACTATCCTAAGTCTGATGCTAACCCTAGACTTCACACTATACTAGGCCTGATGATAACCATAACCCTAACCTTAACACTATCCTAGGGCTGATGCTAACCCTAACCCTAACCCTAACACTATCCTAGAGCTGATGCTAACCCTAACCCTAACACTATCCTAGGCCTGATGATAACCCTAACACTAACCCTGACACTATCCTAGGGCTGATGCCTACCCTAACCCTAACACTATCCTAGGGCTGATGCTAACCCTAACCCTAACACTATCCTTGGGCTGATGCCAACCCTAACCCTAACCCTAACACTATCCTAGAGCTGATGCTAACCCTAACCCTAACCCTAACCCTAACCCTAATACTATCCTAGGGCTGATGCTAACCCTAACCCTAACCCTAACACTATCCTAGGGCTGATGCTAACCCTAACCCTAACTCTAACACTGTCATAGGGCTGAGGCTAACCCTAACCCTAACACTATCCTACGGCTGATGCTAACCCTAACCCTAACCCTAACACTATCCTAAGGCTGATGCTAACCCTAACACTAACACTATCCTAGGACTGGTGCTAACCCTAACCCTAACCCTAACACTATTCTAGGGCTGATGCTAACCCTAACCCTAATAATATCCTAGGGCTGATGCTAACCCTCACCCTAACCCTAACACTATCCTAGGGCTGATGCTATCCCTAACCCTAACCCTAACACTATCCTAGGGCTGAAGCTAACCCTAACCCTAACCCTAATACTATCCTAGGGCTGATGCTAACCCTAACCCTAACCCTAACACTATCCTAGGGCTGATGCTAACCCTAACCCTAACCCTAACACTATCCTAGGGCTGATGCTAACCCTAACCCTAACACTATCCTAGGCCTGATGATAACCCTAACCCTAACCCTAACACTATCCTAGGGCTGATGCTAAACCTAATCCTAACACTATCCTAGGGCTGATGCTAACCCTAACCCTAACCCTAACACTATCCTAAGTCTGATGCTAACCCTAGCCCTCACACTATCCTAGGCCTGATGATAACCCTAACCCTAACCTTAACACTATCCTAGGGCTGATGCTAACCCTAACCCTAACCCTAACACTATCCTAGAGCTGATGCTAACCCTAACCCTAACACTATCCTAGGCCTGATGATAACCCTAACCCTAACCCTGACACTATCCTAGGGCTGATGCTAACCCTAACCCTAACACTATCCTAGGGCTGATGCTAACCCTAACCCTAACCCTAACACTATCCTAGGCCTGATGCTAACCCTATCCCTAACCCTAACACTCTCCTAGGGCTGAGGGTAACCGTAACCCTAACACTATCCTGGGCCTGATGCTAACCCTAACCCTAACCCTAACACTATCCTAGGGCTGATGCTAACCCTAACCCTAACACTATCCTTGGGCTGATGCTAACCCTAACCCTAACCCTAACACTATCCTAGGGCTGATGCTAACCCTAACCCTAACACTATCCTAGGCCTGATGATAACCCTAACCCTAACCCTGACACTATCCTAGGGCTGATGCTAACCCTAACCCTAACACTATCCTAGGCCTGATGATAACCCTAACCCTAACCCTAACACTATCCTAGGGCTGATGCTAAACCTAATCCTAACACTATCCTAGGGCTGATGCTAACCCTAACCCTAACCCTAACACTATCCTAAGTCTGATGCTAACCCTAGCCCTCACACTATCCTAGGCCTGATGATAACCCTAACCCTAACCTTAACACTATCCTAGGGCTGATGCTAACCCTAACCCTAACCCTAACACTATCCTAGAGCTGATGCTAACCCTAACCCTAACACTATCCTAGGCCTGATGATAACCCTAACCCTAACCCTGACACTATCCTAGGGCTGATGCTAACCCTAACCCTAACACTATCCTAGGGCTGATGCTAACCCTAACCCTAACCCTAACACTATCCTAGGCCTGATGCTAACCCTATCCCTAACCCTAACACTCTCCTAGGGCTGAGGGTAACCGTAACCCTAACACTATCCTGGGCCTGATGCTAACCCTAACCCTAACCCTAACACTATCCTAGGGCTGATGCTAACCCTAACCCTAACACTATCCTTGGGCTGATGCTAACCCTAACCCTAACCCTAACACTATCCTAGGGCTGATGCTAACCCTAACGCTAACCCTAACACTATCCTTGAACTGATCCTAACCCTAACCCTAACCCTAACACTATCCTAGCCTTGATGATAACCCTAACCCTAACCCTAACACTATCCTAGGATTTATGTTAACCCTAACCCTAACACTATCCTAGGGCTGATGCTAACCCTAACCCTAACCCTAACACTATCCTAGGGCGGATGCTAACCCTAACCCTAACCCTAACACTATCCTAGGGCTGATGCTAACCCTAACCCTAACCCTAACACTATCCTACGGCTGATGCTAACCCTAACCCTAACACTATCCTAGGGCTGATGCTAACCCTAACACTAACACTATCCTAGGGCTGATGCTAACCCTAACCCTAACCCTAACACTCTCCAAGGGCTGATGCTAACCCTAACCCTAACCCTAACACTATCCTAGGGCTGATGCTAACCCTAACCCTAACTCTAACACTATCTTAGGGCTGAGGCTAACCCTAACCCTAACACTATCCTACGGCTGATGCTAACCCTAACCCTAACCCTAACACTATCCTAGGGCTGATGCTAACCCTAACCCTAACACTATCCTAGGCCTGATGCTAACCCTAACCCTAACCCTAACACTATCCTAGGGCTGATGCTAACCCTAACCCTAACTCTAACACTATCTTAGGGCTGAGGCTAACCCTAACCCTAACACTATCCTACGGCTGATGCTAACCCTAACCCTAACCCTAACACTATCCTAGGGCTGATGCTAACCCTAACCCTAACACTATCCTAGGCCTGATGCTAACCCTAACCCTAACCCTAACACTATCCTAGGGCTGATGCTAACCCTTACCCTAACACTATCCTAGGGCTGATGCTAACCCTAACCCTAACCCTAACACTATCCTAGGGCTGATGCTAACCCTAACCCTAACACTATCCTAGGCCTGATGATAACCCTAACCCTAACCCTAACACTATCCTAGGGCTGATGCTAACCCTAACCCTAACACTATCCTAGGGCTGATGCTAACCCTAACCCTAACCCTAACACTATCCTAAGTCTGATGCTAACCCTAGACCTCACCCTATACTAGGCCTGATGATAACCATAACCCTAACCTTAACACTATCCTAGGGCTGATGCTAACCCTAACCCTAACCCTAACACTATCCTAGAGCTGATGCTAACCCTAACCCTAACACTATCCTAGGCCTGATGATAACCCTAACACTAACCCTGACACTATCCTAGGGCTGATGCTAACCCTAACCCTAACACTATCCTAGGGCTGATGCTAACCCTAACCCTAACACTATCCTTGGGCTGATGCTAACCCTAACCCTAACCCTAACACTATCCTAGAGCTGATGCTAACCCTAACCCTAACCCTAACCCTAACCCTAATACTATCCTAGGGCTGATGCTAACCCTAACCCTAACCCTAACACTATCCTAGGGCTGATGCTAACCCTAACCCTAACTCTAACACTATCATAGGGCTGAGGCTAACCCTAACCCTAACACTATCCTAGGACTGGTGCTAACCCTAACCCTAACCCTAACACTATTCTAGGGCTGATGCTAACCCTAACCCTAATAATATCCTAGGGCTGATGCTAACCCTCACCCTAACCCTAACACTATCCTAGGGCTGATGCTATCCCTAACCCTAACCCTAACACTATCCTAGGGCTGATGCTAACCCTAACCCTAACCCTAATACTATCCTAGGGCTGATGCTAACTCTAACCCTAACCCTAACACTATCCTAGGGCTGATGCTAACCCTAACCCTAACCCTAACACTATCCTAGGGCTGATGCTAACCCTAACCCTAACACTATCCTAGGCCTGATGATAACCCTAACCCTAACCCTAACACTATCCTAGGGCTGATGCTAAACCTAACCCTAACACTATCCTAGGGCTGATGCTAACCCTAACCCTAACCCTAACACTATCCTAAATCTGATGCTAACCCTAGCCCTCACACTATCCTAGGCCTGATGATAACCCTAACCCTAACCTTAACACTATCCTAGGGCTGATGCTAACCCTAACCCTAACCCTAACACTATCCTAGAGCTGATGCTAACCCTAACCCTAACACTATCCTAGGCCTGATGATAACCCTAACCCTAACCCTGACACTATCCTAGGGCTGATGCTAACCCTAACCCTAACACTATCCTAGGGCTGATGCTAACCTTAACCCTAACCCTAACACTATCCTAGGCCTGATGCTAACCCTATCCCTAACCCTAACACTCTCCTAGGGCTGAGGGTAACCCTAACCCTAACACTATCCTAGGGCTGATGCTAACCCTAACCCTAACCCAAACACTATCCTAGGGTTGATGCTAACCCTAACCCTAACACTATCCTAGGGCTAATGCTAACCCTAACCGTAACCCTAACACTATCCTTGGGCTCATGCTAACCCTAACCCTAACACTATCCTGGGCCTGATGCTAACCCTAACCCTAACCCTAACACTATCCTAGGGCTGATGCTAACCCTAACCCTAACACTATCCTTGGGCTGATGCTAACCCTAACCCTAACCCTAACACTATCCTAGGGCAGATGCTAACCCTAACGCTAACCCTAACACTATCCTTGAACTGATCCTAACCCTAACCCTAACGCTAACACTATCCTACTCCTGATGATAACCCTAACCCTAACCCTAACACTACCCTGGATTTATGTTAACCCTAACCCTAACACTATCCTAGGGCTGATGCTAACCCTAACCCTAACCCTAACACTATCCTAGGGCGGATGCTAACCCTAACACTAACACTATCCTAGGGCTGATGCTAACCCTAACCCTAACCCTAACACTATCCTAGGGCTCATGCTAACCCTAACCCTAACCCTAACACTATCCTAGGGCTGATGCTAACCCTAACCCTAACACTATCCTAGGCCTGATGATAACCCTAACCCTAACCCTAACACTATCCTAGGGCTGATGCTAACCCTAACCCTAACACTATCCTAGGGCTGATGCTAACCCTAACCTTAACCCTAACACTATCCTAAGTCTGATGCTAACCCTAGACCTCACACTATACTAGGCCTGATGATAACCATAACCCTAACCTTAACACTATCCTAGGGCTGATGCTAACCCTAACCCTAACCCTAACACTATCCTAGAGCTGATGCTAACCCTAACCCTAACACTATCCTAGGCCTTATGATAACCTTAACACTAACCCTGACACTATCCTAGGGCTGATGCTAACCCTAACCCTAACACTATCCTAGGGCTGATGCTAACCCTATCCCTAACCCTAACACTCTCCTAGGGCTGAGGCTAACCCTAACCCAAACACTATCCTAGGGTTGATGCTAACCCTAACCCTAACACTATCCTAGGGCTGATGCTAACCCTAACCCTAACCCTAACACTATCCTTGGACTGATGCTAACCCTAACCCTAACACTATCCTGGGCCTGATGCTAACCCTAACCCTAACCCTAACACTATCCTAGGGCTGATGCTAACCCTAACCCTAACACTATCCTTGGGCTGATGCTAACCCTAACCCTAACCCTAACAATATCCTAGGGCAGATGCTAACCCTAACACTAACCCTAACACTATCCTTGGGCTGATGCTAACCCTAACCCTAACAATATCCTGGGCCTGATGCTAACCCTAACCCTAACCCTAACACTATCCTAGGGCTGATGCTAACCCTAACCCTAACACTATCCTTGGGCTGATGCTAACCCTAACCCTAACCCTAACAATATCCTAGGGCAGATGCTAACCCTAACGCTAACCCTAACACTATCCTTGAACTGATGCTAACCCTAACCCTAACCCTAACACTATCCTAGGCCTGATGATAACCCTAACCCTAACCCTAACACTATCCTAGGGTTATGTTAACCCTAACCCTAACACTATGCTAGGGCTGATGCTAACCCTAACCCTAACCCTAACACTATCCTAGGGTGGATGCTAACCCTAACCCTAACCCTAACACTATCCTAGGGCTGATGCTAACCCTAACACTAACACTATCCTAGGGCTGATGCTAACCCTAACCCTAACCCTAACATTATCCTAGGGCTGATGCTAACCCTAACACTAACTCTAACACTATCTTAGGGCTGAGGCTAACCCTAACCCTAACACTATCCTAGGGCTGATGCTATCCCTAACCCTAACCCTAACACTATCCTAGGGCTGATGCTAACCCTAACCCTAACCCTAATACTATCCTAGGGCTGATGCTAACTCTAACCCTAACCCTAACACTATCCTAGGGCTGATGCTAACCCTAACCCTAACCCTAACACTATCCTAGGGCTGATGCTAACCCTAACCCTAACACTATCCTAGGCCTGATGATAACCCTAACCCTAACCCTAACACTATCCTAGGGCTGATGCTAAACCTAACCCTAACACTATCCTAGGGCTGATGCTAACCCTAACCCTAACCCTAACACTATCCTAAGTCTGATGCTAACCCTAGCCCTCACACTATCCTAGGCCTGATGATAACCCTAACCCTAACCTTAACACTATCCTAGGGCTGATGCTAACCCTAACCCTAACCCTAACACTATCCTAGAGCTGATGCTAACCCTAACCCTAACACTATCCTAGGCCTGATGATAACCCTAACCCTAACCCTGACACTATCCTAGGGCTGATGCTAACCCTAACCCTAACACTATCCTAGGGCTGATGCTAACCTTAACCCTAACCCTAACACTATCCTAGGCCTGATGCTAACCCTATCCCTAACCCTAACACTCTCCTAGGGCTGAGGGTAACCCTAACCCTAACACTATCCTAGGGCTGATGCTAACCCTAACCCTAACCCAAACACTATCCTAGGGTTGATGCTAACCCTAACCCTAACACTATCCTAGGGCTAATGCTAACCCTAACCGTAACCCTAACACTATCCTTGGGCTCATGCTAACCCTAACCCTAACACTATCCTGGGCCTGATGCTAACCCTAACCCTAACCCTAACACTATCCTAGGGCTGATGCTAACCCTAACCCTAACACTATCCTTGGGCTGATGCTAACCCTAACCCTAACCCTAACACTATCCTAGGGCAGATGCTAACCCTAACGCTAACCCTAACACTATCCTTGAACTGATCCTAACCCTAACCCTAACCCTAACACTATCCTACTCCTGATGATAACCCTAACCCTAACCCTAACACTACCCTGGATTTATGTTAACCCTAACCCTAACACTATCCTAGGGCTGATGCTAACCCTAACCCTAACCCTAACACTATCCTAGGGCGGATGCTAACCCTAACACTAACACTATCCTAGGGCTGATGCTAACCCTAACCCTAACCCTAACACTATCCTAGGGCTCATGCTAACCCTAACCCTAACCCTAACACTATCCTAGGGCTGATGCTAACCCTAACCCTAACACTATCCTAGGCCTGATGATAACCCTAACCCTAACCCTAACACTATCCTAGGGCTGATGCTAACCCTAACCCTAACACTATCCTAGGGCTGATGCTAACCCTAACCTTAACCCTAACACTATCCTAAGTCTGATGCTAACCCTAGACCTCACACTATACTAGGCCTGATGATAACCATAACCCTAACCTTAACACTATCCTAGGGCTGATGCTAACCCTAACCCTAACCCTAACACTATCCTAGAGCTGATGCTAACCCTAACCCTAACACTATCCTAGGCCTTATGATAACCTTAACACTAACCCTGACACTATCCTAGGGCTGATGCTAACCCTAACCCTAACACTATCCTAGGGCTGATGCTAACCCTATCCCTAACCCTAACACTCTCCTAGGGCTGAGGCTAACCCTAACCCAAACACTATCCTAGGGTTGATGCTAACCCTAACCCTAACACTATCCTAGGGCTGATGCTAACCCTAACCCTAACCCTAACACTATCCTTGGACTGATGCTAACCCTAACCCTAACACTATCCTGGGCCTGATGCTAACCCTAACCCTAACCCTAACACTATCCTAGGGCTGATGCTAACCCTAACCCTAACACTATCCTTGGGCTGATGCTAACCCTAACCCTAACCCTAACAATATCCTAGGGCAGATGCTAACCCTAACACTAACCCTAACACTATCCTTGGGCTGATGCTAACCCTAACCCTAACAATATCCTGGGCCTGATGCTAACCCTAACCCTAACCCTAACACTATCCTAGGGCTGATGCTAACCCTAACCCTAACACTATCCTTGGGCTGATGCTAACCCTAACCCTAACCCTAACAATATCCTAGGGCAGATGCTAACCCTAACGCTAACCCTAACACTATCCTTGAACTGATGCTAACCCTAACCCTAACCCTAACACTATCCTAGGCCTGATGATAACCCTAACCCTAACCCTAACACTATCCTAGGGTTATGTTAACCCTAACCCTAACACTATGCTAGGGCTGATGCTAACCCTAACCCTAACCCTAACACTATCCTAGGGTGGATGCTAACCCTAACCCTAACCCTAACACTATCCTAGGGCTGATGCTAACCCTAACACTAACACTATCCTAGGGCTGATGCTAACCCTAACCCTAACCCTAACATTATCCTAGGGCTGATGCTAACCCTAACACTAACTCTAACACTATCTTAGGGATGAGGCTAACCCTAACCCTAACACTATCCTACGGCTGATGCTAACCCTAACCCTAACACTATCCTAGGGTTGATGCTAACCCTAACCCTAACACTATCCTAGGGCTGATGCTAACCCTAACCCTAACCCTAACACTATCCTAGGGCTGATGCTAACCCTAACCCTAACACTATCCTAGGGCTGATGCTAACCCTAACCCTAACCCTAACACTATCCTAGGGCTGATGCTAACCCTAACCCTAACCCTAACACTATCCTAGGGCGGATGCTAACCCTAACCCTAACCCTAACATTATCCTAGGGCTGATGCTAACCCTAACACTAACACTATCCTAGGGCTATTGCTAACCCTAACCCTAACCCTAACACTATCCTAGGCCTGATGCTAACCCTAACCCTAACTCTAACACTATCTTAGGGCTGAGGCTAACCCTAACCCTAACACTATCCTACGGCTGAGGCTAACCCTAACCCTAACCCTAACACTATCCTTGGGCTGATGCTAGCCCTAACCCTAACACTATCCTGGGCCTGATGCTAACCCTAACCCTAACCCTAACACTATCCTAGGGCTGATGCTAACCCTAACCCTAACACTATCCTTGGGCTGATGCTAACCATAACCCTAACCCTAACACTATGCTAGGGCAGATGCTAACCCTAACGCTAACCCTAACACTATCCTTGAACTGATCCTAACCCTAACCCTAACCCTAACACTATCCTAGGCCTGATGATAACCCTAACCCTAACCCTAACACTATCCTAGGATTTATGTTAACCCTAACCCTAACACTATCCTAGGGCTGATGCTAACCCTAACCCTAACCCTAACACTATCCTAGGGCAGATGCTAACCCTAACACTAACCCTAACACTATCCTAGGGCTGATGCTAACCCTAACACTAACACTATCCTAGGCCTGATGCTAACCCTAACCCTAACCCTAACACTATCCTAGGGCTGATGCTAACCCTAACCCTAACACTATCCTAGGGCTGATGCTAACCCTAACACTAACACTATCCTAGGGCTCATGCTAACCCTAACCCTAACCCTAACACTCTCCAAGGGCTGATGCTAACCCTAACCCTAACCCTAACACTATCCTAGGGCTGATGCTAACCCTAACCCTAACTCTAACACTATCTTAGGGCTGAGGCTAACCCTAACCCTAACACTATCCTACGGCTGATGCTAACCCTAACCCTAAACCTAACACTATCCTAGGGCTGATGCTAACCCTAACCCTAACACTATCCTAGGCCTGATGCTAACCCTAACCCTAACACTATCCTAGGGCTGATGCTAACCCTAACCCTAACACTATCCTAGGGCTGATGCTAACCCTAACCCTAACCCTAACACTATCCTAGGCCTGATGCTAACCCTAACCCTAACACTATCCTAGGCCTGATGATAACCCTAACCCTAACCCTAACACTATCCTAGGGCTGATGCTAACCCTAACCCTAACACTATCCTAGGGCTGATGCTAACCGTAACCCTAACCCTAACACTATCCTAAGTCTGATGCTAACCCTAGACCTCACACTATACTAAGCCTGATGATAACCATAACCCTAACCTTAACACTATCCTAGGGCTAATGCTAACCCTAACCCTAACCCTAACACTATCCTAGAGCTGATGCTAACCCTAACCCTAACCCTATCCTAGGCCTGATGATAACCCTAACACTAACCCTGACACTATCCTAGGGCTGATGCTAACCCAAACCCTAACACTATCCTAGGGCTGATGCTAACCCTAACCCTAACCCTAACACTATCCTAGGCCTGATGCTAACCCTATCCCTAACCCTAACACTCTCCTAGGGCTGAGGCTAACCCTAACCCTAACACTATCCTAGGGCTGATGCTAACCCTAACCCTAACAATATCCTAGGGCTGATGCTAACCCTAACCCTAACCCTAACACTATCCTTGGACTGATGCTAACCCTAACACTAACTCTATCCTGGGCCTGATGCTAACCCTAACCCTAACCCTAACACTATCCTAGGGCTGATGCTAACCCTAACCCTAACACTATCCTAGGGCTGATGCTAACCCTAACCCTAACTCTAACACTATCTTAGGGCTGAGGCTAACCCTAACCCTAACACTATCCTACGGCTGATGCTAACCCTAACCCTAACCCTAACACTATCCTAGGGCTGATGCTAACCCTAACCCTAACACTATCCTAGGCCTGATGCTAACCCTAACCCTAACCCTAACACTATCCTAGGGCTGATGCTAACCCTAACCCTAACTCTAACACTATCTTAGGGCTGAGGCTAACCCTAACCCTAACACTATCCTACGGCTGATGCTAACCCTAACCCTAACCCTAACACTATCCTAGGGCTGATGCTAACCCTAACCCTAACACTATCCTAGGCCTGATGCTAACCCTAACCCTAACCCTAACACTATCCTAGGGCTGATGCTAACCCTTACCCTAACACTATCCTAGGGCTGATGCTAACCCTAACCCTAACCCTAACACTATCCTAGGGCTGATGCTAACCCTAACCCTAACACTATCCTAGGCCTGATGATAACCCTAACCCTAACCCTAACACTATCCTAGGGCTGATGCTAACCCTAACCCTAACACTATCCTAGGGCTGATGCTAACCCTAACCCTAACCCTAACACTATCCTAAGTCTGATGCTAACCCTAGACCTCACACTATACTAGGCCTGATGATAACCATAACCCTAACCTTAACACTATCCTAGGGCTGATGCTAACCCTAACCCTAACCCTAACACTATCCTAGAGCTGATGCTAACCCTAACCCTAACACTATCCTAGGCCTGATGATAACCCTAACACTAACCCTGACACTATCCTAGGGCTGATGCTAACCCTAACCCTAACACTATCCTAGGGCTGATGCTAACCCTAACCCTAACACTATCCTTGGGCTGATGCTAACCCTAACCCTAACCCTAACACTATCCTAGAGCTGATGCTAACCCTAACCCTAACCCTAACCCTAACCCTAATACTATCCTAGGGCTGATGCTAACCCTAACCCTAACCCTAACACTATCCTAGGGCTGATGCTAACCCTAACCCTAACTCTAACACTATCATAGGGCTGAGGCTAACCCTAACCCTAACACTATCCTAGGACTGGTGCTAACCCTAACCCTAACCCTAACACTATTCTAGGGCTGATGCTAACCCTAACCCTAATAATATCCTAGGGCTGATGCTAACCCTCACCCTAACCCTAACACTATCCTAGGGCTGATGCTATCCCTAACCCTAACCCTAACACTATCCTAGGGCTGATGCTAACCCTAACCCTAACCCTAATACTATCCTAGGGCTGATGCTAACTCTAACCCTAACCCTAACACTATCCTAGGGCTGATGCTAACCCTAACCCTAACCCTAACACTATCCTAGGGCTGATGCTAACCCTAACCCTAACACTATCCTAGGCCTGATGATAACCCTAACCCTAACCCTAACACTATCCTAGGGCTGATGCTAAACCTAACCCTAACACTATCCTAGGGCTGATGCTAACCCTAACCCTAACCCTAACACTATCCTAAATCTGATGCTAACCCTAGCCCTCACACTATCCTAGGCCTGATGATAACCCTAACCCTAACCTTAACACTATCCTAGGGCTGATGCTAACCCTAACCCTAACCCTAACACTATCCTAGAGCTGATGCTAACCCTAACCCTAACACTATCCTAGGCCTGATGATAACCCTAACCCTAACCCTGACACTATCCTAGGGCTGATGCTAACCCTAACCCTAACACTATCCTAGGGCTGATGCTAACCTTAACCCTAACCCTAACACTATCCTAGGCCTGATGCTAACCCTATCCCTAACCCTAACACTCTCCTAGGGCTGAGGGTAACCCTAACCCTAACACTATCCTAGGGCTGATGCTAACCCTAACCCTAACCCAAACACTATCCTAGGGTTGATGCTAACCCTAACCCTAACACTATCCTAGGGCTAATGCTAACCCTAACCGTAACCCTAACACTATCCTTGGGCTCATGCTAACCCTAACCCTAACACTATCCTGGGCCTGATGCTAACCCTAACCCTAACCCTAACACTATCCTAGGGCTGATGCTAACCCTAACCCTAACACTATCCTTGGGCTGATGCTAACCCTAACCCTAACCCTAACACTATCCTAGGGCAGATGCTAACCCTAACGCTAACCCTAACACTATCCTTGAACTGATCCTAACCCTAACCCTAACGCTAACACTATCCTACTCCTGATGATAACCCTAACCCTAACCCTAACACTACCCTGGATTTATGTTAACCCTAACCCTAACACTATCCTAGGGCTGATGCTAACCCTAACCCTAACCCTAACACTATCCTAGGGCGGATGCTAACCCTAACACTAACACTATCCTAGGGCTGATGCTAACCCTAACCCTAACCCTAACACTATCCTAGGGCTCATGCTAACCCTAACCCTAACCCTAACACTATCCTAGGGCTGATGCTAACCCTAACCCTAACACTATCCTAGGCCTGATGATAACCCTAACCCTAACCCTAACACTATCCTAGGGCTGATGCTAACCCTAACCCTAACACTATCCTAGGGCTGATGCTAACCCTAACCTTAACCCTAACACTATCCTAAGTCTGATGCTAACCCTAGACCTCACACTATACTAGGCCTGATGATAACCATAACCCTAACCTTAACACTATCCTAGGGCTGATGCTAACCCTAACCCTAACCCTAACACTATCCTAGAGCTGATGCTAACCCTAACCCTAACACTATCCTAGGCCTTATGATAACCTTAACACTAACCCTGACACTATCCTAGGGCTGATGCTAACCCTAACCCTAACACTATCCTAGGGCTGATGCTAACCCTATCCCTAACCCTAACACTCTCCTAGGGCTGAGGCTAACCCTAACCCAAACACTATCCTAGGGTTGATGCTAACCCTAACCCTAACACTATCCTAGGGCTGAT
Organism: Lemur catta; assembly: GCF_020740605.2. Taxonomy (NCBI): domain Eukaryota; kingdom Metazoa; phylum Chordata; class Mammalia; order Primates; family Lemuridae; genus Lemur; species Lemur catta. Next base: position 1,224,854 of record NW_025423742.1, on the reverse strand, counting down.
GCTAACCCTAACCCTAACCCTAACACTATCCTTGGACTGATGCTAACCCTAACCCTAACACTATCCTGGGCCTGATGCTAACCCTAACCCTAACCCTAACACTATCCTAGGGCTGATGCTAACCCTAACCCTAACACTATCCTTGGGCTGATGCTAACCCTAACCCTAACCCTAACAATATCCTAGGGCAGATGCTAACCCTAACACTAACCCTAACACTATCCTTGGGCTGATGCTAACCCTAACCCTAACAATATCCTGGGCCTGATGCTAACCCTAACCCTAACCCTAACACTATCCTAGGGCTGATGCTAACCCTAACCCTAACACTATCCTTGGGCTGATGCTAACCCTAACCCTAACCCTAACAATATCCTAGGGCAGATGCTAACCCTAACGCTAACCCTAACACTATCCTTGAACTGATGCTAACCCTAACCCTAACCCTAACACTATCCTAGGCCTGATGATAACCCTAACCCTAACCCTAACACTATCCTAGGGTTATGTTAACCCTAACCCTAACACTATGCTAGGGCTGATGCTAACCCTAACCCTAACCCTAACACTATCCTAGGGTGGATGCTAACCCTAACCCTAACCCTAACACTATCCTAGGGCTGATGCTAACCCTAACACTAACACTATCCTAGGGCTGATGCTAACCCTAACCCTAACCCTAACATTATCCTAGGGCTGATGCTAACCCTAACACTAACTCTAACACTATCTTAGGGCTGAGGCTAACCCTAACCCTAACACTATCCTAGGGCTGATGCTATCCCTAACCCTAACCCTAACACTATCCTAGGGCTGATGCTAACCCTAACCCTAACCCTAATACTATCCTAGGGCTGATGCTAACTCTAACCCTAACCCTAACACTATCCTAGGGCTGATGCTAACCCTAACCCTAACCCTAACACTATCCTAGGGCTGATGCTAACCCTAACCCTAACACTATCCTAGGCCTGATGATAACCCTAACCCTAACCCTAACACTATCCTAGGGCTGATGCTAAACCTAACCCTAACACTATCCTAGGGCTGATGCTAACCCTAACCCTAACCCTAACACTATCCTAAGTCTGATGCTAACCCTAGCCCTCACACTATCCTAGGCCTGATGATAACCCTAACCCTAACCTTAACACTATCCTAGGGCTGATGCTAACCCTAACCCTAACCCTAACACTATCCTAGAGCTGATGCTAACCCTAACCCTAACACTATCCTAGGCCTGATGATAACCCTAACCCTAACCCTGACACTATCCTAGGGCTGATGCTAACCCTAACCCTAACACTATCCTAGGGCTGATGCTAACCTTAACCCTAACCCTAACACTATCCTAGGCCTGATGCTAACCCTATCCCTAACCCTAACACTCTCCTAGGGCTGAGGGTAACCCTAACCCTAACACTATCCTAGGGCTGATGCTAACCCTAACCCTAACCCAAACACTATCCTAGGGTTGATGCTAACCCTAACCCTAACACTATCCTAGGGCTAATGCTAACCCTAACCGTAACCCTAACACTATCCTTGGGCTCATGCTAACCCTAACCCTAACACTATCCTGGGCCTGATGCTAACCCTAACCCTAACCCTAACACTATCCTAGGGCTGATGCTAACCCTAACCCTAACACTATCCTTGGGCTGATGCTAACCCTAACCCTAACCCTAACACTATCCTAGGGCAGATGCTAACCCTAACGCTAACCCTAACACTATCCTTGAACTGATCCTAACCCTAACCCTAACGCTAACACTATCCTACTCCTGATGATAACCCTAACCCTAACCCTAACACTACCCTGGATTTATGTTAACCCTAACCCTAACACTATCCTAGGGCTGATGCTAACCCTAACCCTAACCCTAACACTATCCTAGGGCGGATGCTAACCCTAACACTAACACTATCCTAGGGCTGATGCTAACCCTAACCCTAACCCTAACACTATCCTAGGGCTCATGCTAACCCTAACCCTAACCCTAACACTATCCTAGGGCTGATGCTAACCCTAACCCTAACACTATCCTAGGCCTGATGATAACCCTAACCCTAACCCTAACACTATCCTAGGGCTGATGCTAACCCTAACCCTAACACTATCCTAGGGCTGATGCTAACCCTAACCTTAACCCTAACACTATCCTAAGTCTGATGCTAACCCTAGACCTCACACTATACTAGGCCTGATGATAACCATAACCCTAACCTTAACACTATCCTAGGGCTGATGCTAACCCTAACCCTAACCCTAACACTATCCTAGAGCTGATGCTAACCCTAACCCTAACACTATCCTAGGCCTTATGATAACCTTAACACTAACCCTGACACTATCCTAGGGCTGATGCTAACCCTAACCCTAACACTATCCTAGGGCTGATGCTAACCCTATCCCTAACCCTAACACTCTCCTAGGGCTGAGGCTAACCCTAACCCAAACACTATCCTAGGGTTGATGCTAACCCTACCCCTAACACTATCCTAGGGCTGATGCTAACCCTAACCCTAACCCTAACACTATCCTTGGACTGATGCTAACCCTAACCCTAACACTATCCTGGGCCTGATGCTAACCCTAACCCTAACCCTAACACTATCCTAGGGCTGATGCTAACCCTAACCCTAACACTATCCTTGGGCTGATGCTAACCCTAACCCTAACCCTAACAATATCCTAGGGCAGATGCTAACCCTAACACTAACCCTAACACTATCCTTGGGCTGATGCTAACCCTAACCCTAACAATATCCTGGGCCTGATGCTAACCCTAACCCTAACCCTAACACTATCCTAGGGCTGATGCTAACCCTAACCCTAACACTATCCTTGGGCTGATGCTAACCCTAACCCTAACCCTAACAATATCCTAGGGCAGATGCTAACCCTAACGCTAACCCTAACACTATCCTTGAACTGATGCTAACCCTAACCCTAACCCTAACACTATCCTAGGCCTGATGATAACCCTAACCCTAACCCTAACACTATCCTAGGGTTATGTTAACCCTAACCCTAACACTATGCTAGGGCTGATGCTAACCCTAACCCTAACCCTAACACTATCCTAGGGTGGATGCTAACCCTAACCCTAACCCTAACACTATCCTAGGGCTGATGCTAACCCTAACACTAACACTATCCTAGGGCTGATGCTAACCCTAACCCTAACCCTAACATTATCCTAGGGCTGATGCTAACCCTAACACTAACTCTAACACTATCTTAGGGATGAGGCTAACCCTAACCCTAACACTATCCTACGGCTGATGCTAACCCTAACCCTAACACTATCCTAGGGTTGATGCTAACCCTAACCCTAACACTATCCTAGGGCTGATGCTAACCCTAACCCTAACCCTAACACTATCCTAGGGCTGATGCTAACCCTAACCCTAACACTATCCTAGGGCTGATGCTAACCCTAACCCTAACCCTAACACTATCCTAGGGCTGATGCTAACCCTAACCCTAACCCTAACACTATCCTAGGGCGGATGCTAACCCTAACCCTAACCCTAACATTATCCTAGGGCTGATGCTAACCCTAACACTAACACTATCCTAGGGCTATTGCTAACCCTAACCCTAACCCTAACACTATCCTAGGCCTGATGCTAACCCTAACCCTAACTCTAACACTATCTTAGGGCTGAGGCTAACCCTAACCCTAACACTATCCTACGGCTGAGGCTAACCCTAACCCTAACCCTAACACTATCCTTGGGCTGATGCTAGCCCTAACCCTAACACTATCCTGGGCCTGATGCTAACCCTAACCCTAACCCTAACACTATCCTAGGGCTGATGCTAACCCTAACCCTAACACTATCCTTGGGCTGATGCTAACCATAACCCTAACCCTAACACTATGCTAGGGCAGATGCTAACCCTAACGCTAACCCTAACACTATCCTTGAACTGATCCTAACCCTAACCCTAACCCTAACACTATCCTAGGCCTGATGATAACCCTAACCCTAACCCTAACACTATCCTAGGATTTATGTTAACCCTAACCCTAACACTATCCTAGGGCTGATGCTAACCCTAACCCTAACCCTAACACTATCCTAGGGCAGATGCTAACCCTAACACTAACCCTAACACTATCCTAGGGCTGATGCTAACCCTAACACTAACACTATCCTAGGCCTGATGCTAACCCTAACCCTAACCCTAACACTATCCTAGGGCTGATGCTAACCCTAACCCTAACACTATCCTAGGGCTGATGCTAACCCTAACACTAACACTATCCTAGGGCTCATGCTAACCCTAACCCTAACCCTAACACTCTCCAAGGGCTGATGCTAACCCTAACCCTAACCCTAACACTATCCTAGGGCTGATGCTAACCCTAACCCTAACTCTAACACTATCTTAGGGCTGAGGCTAACCCTAACCCTAACACTATCCTACGGCTGATGCTAACCCTAACCCTAAACCTAACACTATCCTAGGGCTGATGCTAACCCTAACCCTAACACTATCCTAGGCCTGATGCTAACCCTAACCCTAACACTATCCTAGGGCTGATGCTAACCCTAACCCTAACACTATCCTAGGGCTGATGCTAACCCTAACCCTAACCCTAACACTATCCTAGGCCTGATGCTAACCCTAACCCTAACACTATCCTAGGCCTGATGATAACCCTAACCCTAACCCTAACACTATCCTAGGGCTGATGCTAACCCTAACCCTAACACTATCCTAGGGCTGATGCTAACCGTAACCCTAACCCTAACACTATCCTAAGTCTGATGCTAACCCTAGACCTCACACTATACTAAGCCTGATGATAACCATAACCCTAACCTTAACACTATCCTAGGGCTAATGCTAACCCTAACCCTAACCCTAACACTATCCTAGAGCTGATGCTAACCCTAACCCTAACCCTATCCTAGGCCTGATGATAACCCTAACACTAAACCTGACACTATCCTAGGGCTGATGCTAACCCAAACCCTAACACTATCCTAGGGCTGATGCTAACCCTAACCCTAACCCTAACACTATCCTAGGCCTGATGCTAACCCTATCCCTAACCCTAACACTCTCCTAGGGCTGAGGCTAACCCTAACCCTAACACTATCCTAGGGCTGATGCTAACCCTAACCCTAACAATATCCTAGGGCTGATGCTAACCCTAACCCTAACCCTAACACTATCCTTGGACTGATGCTAACCCTAACACTAACTCTATCCTGGGCCTGATGCTAACCCTAACCCTAACCCTAACACTATCCTAGGGCTGATGCTAACCCTAACCCTAACACTATCCTTGGGCTGATGCTAACCCTAACCCTAACCCTAACAATATCCTAGGGCAGATGCTAACCCTAACCCTAACCCTAACACTATCCTTGGGCTGATGCTAACCCTAACCCTAACACTATCTTGGGCCTGATGCTAACCCTAACCCTAACCCTAACACTATCCTAGGGCTGATGCTAACCCTAACCCTAACACTATCCTTGGGCAGATGCTAACCCTAACCCTAACCCTAACAATATCCTAGGGCAGATGCTAACCCTAACGCTAACCCTAACACTATCCTTGAACTGATGCTAACCCTAACCCTAACCCTAACACTATCCTAGGCCTGATGATAACCCTAACCCTAACCCTAACACTATCCTAGGGTTTATGTTAACCCTAACCCTAACACTATCCTAGGGCTGATGCTATCCCTAACCCTAACCCTAACACTATCCTAGGGCGGATGCTAACCCTAACCCTAACCCTAACACTATCCTAGGGCTGATGCTAACCCTAAAACTAACACTATCCTAGGGCTGATGCTAACCCTAACCCTAACCCTAACATTATCCTAGGGCTGATGCTAACCCTAACCCTAACTCTAACACTATCCTAGGGCTGATGCTAACCCTAACCCTAACACTATCCTAGGGCTGATGCTAACCCTAACCCTAACCCTAACACTATCCTAGGGCTGATGCTAACCCTAACCCTAACACTATCCTAGGGCTGATGCTAACCCTAACCCTAACCCTAACACTATCCTAGGGCTGATGCTAACCCTAACCCTAACCCTAACACTATCCTAGGGCGGATGTTAACCCTAACCCTAACCCTAACATTATCCTAGGGCTGATGCTAACCCTAACACTAACACTATCCTAGGGCTATTGCTAACCCTAACCCTAACCCTAACACTATCCTAGGGCTGATGCTAACCCTAACCCTAACTCTAACACTATCTTAGGGCTGAGGCTAACCCTAACCCTAACACTATCCTACGGCTGATGCTAACGCTAACCCTAACCCTAAGACTATCCTAGGGCTGATGCTAACCCTAACCCTAACACTATCCTAGGCCTGATGCTAACCCTAAGCCTAACCCTAACACTATCGTAGGGCTGATGCTAACCCTAACCCTAACACTATCCTAGGGCTGATGCTAACCTAACCCTAACCCTAACACTATCCTAGGGCTGATGCTAACCCTAACCCTAACACTATCCTAGGGCTGATGGTAACCCTAACCCTAACCCTAACACTAACCTAGAGCTGATGCTAACCCTAACACTAACCCTAACCATAACCCTAATACTATCCTAGGGCTGATGCTAACCCTAACCCTAACCCTAACAATATCCTAGGGAAGATGCTAACCCTAACGCTAACCCTAACACTATCCTTGAACTGATGCTAACCCTAACCCTAACCCTAACACTATCCTAGGCCTGATGATAACCCTAACCCTAACCCTAACACTATCCTAGGGTTTATGTTAACCCTAACCCTAACACTATGCTAGGGCTGATGGTAACCCTAACCCTAACCCTAACACTATCCTAGGGTGGATGCTAACCCTAACCCTAACCCTAACACTATCCTAGGGCTGATGCTAACCCTAACACTAACACTATCCTAGGGCTGATGCTAACCCTAACCCTAACCCTAACACTATCCTAGGGTGGATGCTAACCCTAACCCTAACCCTAACACTATCCTAGGGCTGATGCTAACCCTAACCCTAACACTATCCTAGAGCTGATGCTAACCCTAACCCTAACCCTAACCCTAACCCTAATACTATCCTAGGGCTGATGCTAACCCTAACCCTAACCCTAACACTATCCTATGGCTGATGCTAACCCTAACCCTAACTCTAACACTATCATAGGGCTGAGGCTAACCCTAACCCTAACACTATCCTAGGACTGGTGCTAACCCTAACCTTAACCCTAACACTATTCTAGGGCTGATGCTAACCCTAAGCCTAATAATATGCTAGGGCTGATGCTAACCCTCACCCTAACCCTAACACTATCCTAGGGCTGATGCTATCCCTAACCCTAACCCTAACACTATCCTAGGGCTGATGCTAACCCTAACCCTAACCCTAATACTATCCTAGGGCTGATGCTAACCCTAACCCTAACCCTAACCCTAACACTATCCTAGGGCTGATGCTAACCCTAACCCTAACCCTAACACTATCCTAGGGCTGATGTTAACCCTAACCCTAACACTATCCTAGGCCTGATGATAACCCTAACCCTAACCCTAACACTATCCTAGGGCTGATGCTAAACCTAACCCTAACACTATCCTAGGGCTGATGCTAACCCTAACCCTAACCCTAACACTATCCTAAGTCTGATGCTAACCCTAGCCCTCACACTATCCTAGGCCTGATGATAACCCTAACCCTAACCTTAACACTATCCTAGGGCTGATGCTAACCCTAACCCTAACCCTAACACTATCCTAGAGCTGATGCTAACCCTAACCCTAACACTATCCTAGGCCTGATGATAACCCTAAACCTAACCCTGACACTATCCTAGGGCTGATGCTAACCCTAACCCTAACACTATCCTAGGGCTGATGCTAACCTTAACCCTAACCCTAACACTATCCTAGGCCTGATGCTAACCCTATCCCTAACCCTAACACTCTCCTAGGGCTGAGGGTAACCCTAACCCTAACACTATCCTAGGGCTGATGCTAACCCTAACCCTAACCCAAACACTATCCTAGGGTTGATGCTAACCCTAACCCTAACACTATCCTAGGGCTAATGCTAACCCTAACCCTAACCCTAACACTATCCTTGGGCTGATGCGAACCCTAACCCTAACACTATCCTGGGCCTGATGCTAACCCTAACCCTAACCCTAACACTATCCTAGGGCTGATGCTAACCCTAACCCTAACACTATCCTTGGGCTGATGCTAACCCTAACCCTAACCCTAACACTATCCTAGGGCAGATGCTAACCCTAACGCTAACCCTAACACTATCCTTGAACTGATCCTAACCCTAACCCTAACCCTAACACTATCCTACTCCTGATGATAACCCTAACCCTAACCCTAACACTACCCTGGATTTATGTTAACCCTAACCCTAACACTATCCTAGGGCTGATGCTAACCCTAACCCTAACCCTAACACTATCCTAGGGCGGATGCTAACCCTAACACTAACACTATCCTAGGGCTGATGCTAACCCTAACCCTAACCCTAACATTATCCTAGGGCGGATGCTAACCCTAACCCTAACCCTAACACTATCCTAGGGCTGATGCTAACCCTAACACTAACACTATCCTAGGCCTGATGCTAACCATAACCCTAACCCTAACACTATCCTAGGGCTGATGCTAACCCTAACCCTAACACTATCCTAGGGCTGATGCTAACCCTAACACTAACACTATCCTAGGGCTGATGCTAACCCTAACCCTAACCCTAACACTCTCCAAGGGCTGATGCTAACCCTAACCCTAACCCTAACACTATCCTAGGGCTGATGCTAACCCTAACCCTAACTCTATCACTATCTTAGGGCTGAGGCTAACCCTAACCCTAACACTATCCTACGGCTGATGCTAACCCTAACCCTAACCCTAACACTATCCTAGGGCTGATGCTAACCCTAACCCTAACACTATCCTAGGCCTGATGCTAACCCTAACCCTAACCCTAACACTATCCTAGGGCTGATGCTAACCCTAACCCTAACACTATCCTAGGGCTGATGCTAACCCTAACCCTAACCCTAACACTATCCTAGGGCTGATGCTAACCCTAACCCTAACACTATCCTAGGCCTGATGATAACCCTAACCCTAACCCTAACACTATCCTAGGGCTGATGCTAACCCTAACCCTAACACTATCCTAGGGCTGATGCTAACCCTAACCTTAACCCTAACACTATCCTAAGTCTGATGCTAACCCTAGACCTCACACTGTACTAGGCCTGATGATAACCATAACCCTAACCTTAACACTATCCTAGGGCTGATGCTAACCCTAACCCTAACCCTAACACTATCCTAGAGCTGATGCTAACCCTAACCCTAACACTATCCTACGCCTTATGATAACCCTAACACTAACCCTGACACTATCCTAGGGCTGATGCTAACCCTAACCCTAACACTATCCTAGGGCTGATGCTAACCCTAACCCTAACCCTAACACTATCCTAGGCCTGATGCTAACCCTATCCCTAACCCTAACACTCTCCTAGGGCTGAGGCTAACCCTAACCCAAACACTATCCTAGTGTTGATGCTAACCCTAACCCTAACACTATCCTAGGGCTGATGCTAACCCTAACCCTAACCCTAACACTATCCTTGGACTGATGCTAACCCTAACCCTAACACTATCCTGGGCCTGATGCTAACCCTAACCCTAACCCTAACACTATCCTAGGGCTGATGCTAACCCTAACCAAAACACTATCCTTGGGCTGATGCTAACCCTAACCCTAACCCTAACAATATCCTAGGGCAGATGCTAACCCTAACACTAACCCTAACACTATCCTTGGGCTGATGCTAACCCTAACACTAACACTATCCTGGGCCTGATGATAACCCTAACCCTAACCCTAACACTATCCTAGGGCTGATGCTAACCCTAACCCTAACACTATCCTTGGGCTGATGCTAACCCTAACCCTAACCCTAACAATATCCTAGGGCAGATGCTAACCCTAACGCTAACCCTAACACTATCCTTGAACTGATGCTAACCCTAACCCTAACCCTAACACTATCCTAGGCCTGATGATAACCCTAACCCTAACCCTAACACTATCCTAGGGTTTATGTTAACCCTAACCCTAACACTATGCTAGGGCTGATGCTAACCCTAACCCTAACCCTAACACTATCCTAGGGTGGATGCTAACCCTAACCCTAACCCTAACACTATCCTAGGGCTGATGCTAACCATAACACTAACACTATCCTAGGGCTGATGCTAACCCTAACCCTAACCCTAACATTATCCTAGGGCTGATGCTAACCCTAACCCTAACTCTAACACTATCTTAGGGCTGAGGCTAACCCTAACCCTAACACTATCCTACGGCTGATGCTAACCCTAACCCTAACACTATCCTAGGGTTGATGCTAACCCTAACCCTAACACTATCCTAGGGCTGATGCTAACCCTAACCCTAACCCTAACACTATCCTAGGGCTGATGCTAACCCTAACCCTAACACTATCCTAGGGCTGATGCTAACCCTAACCCTAACCCTAACACTATCCTAGGGCTGATGCTAACCCTAACCCTAACCCTAACACTATCCTAGGGCGGATGCTAACCCTAACCCTAACCCTAACATTATCCTAGGGCTGATGCTAACCCTAACACTAACACTATCCTAGGGCTATTGCTAACCCTAACCCTAACGCTAACACTATCCTAGGCCTGATGATAACCCTAACCCTAACTCTAACACTATCTTAGGGCTGAGGCTAACCCTAACCCTAACACTATCCTACGGCTGAGGATAACCCTAACCCTAACCCTAACACTATCCTTGGGCTGATGCTAACCCTAACCCTAACACTATCCTGGGCCTGATGCTAACCCTAACCCTAACCCTAACACTATCCTAGGGCTGATGCTAACCCTAACCCTAACACTATCCTTGGGCTGATGCTAACCCTAACCCTAACCCTAACACTATGCTAGGGCAGATGCTAACCCTAACGCTAACCCTAACACTATCCTTGAACTGATCCTAACCCTAACTCTAACCCTAACACTATCCTAGGCCTGATGATAACCCTAACCCTAACCCTAACACTATCCTAGGATTTATGTTAACCCTAACCCTAACACTATCCTAGGGCTGATGCTAACCCTAACCCTAACCCTAACACTATCCTAGGGCAGATGCTAACCCTAACCCTAACCCTAACACTATCCTAGGGCTGATGCTAACCCTAACACTAACACTATCCTAGGGCTGATGCTAACCCTAACCCTAACCCTAACATTATCCTGGGGCGGATGCTAACCCTAACCCTAACCCTAACACTATCCTAGGGCTGATGCTAACCCTAACACTAACACTATCCTAGGCCTGATGCTAACCCTAACCCTAACCCTAACACTATCCTAGGGCTGATGCTAACCCTAACCCTAACACTATCCTAGGGCTGATGCTAACCCTAACACTAACACTATCCTAGGGCTCATGCTAACCCTAACCCTAACCCTAACACTCTCCAAGGGCTGATGCTAACCCTAACCCTAACCCTAACACTATCCTAGGGCTGATGCTAACCCTAACCCTAACTCTAACACTATCTTAGGGCTGAGGCTAACCCTAACCCTAACACTATCCTACGGCTGATGCTAACCCTAACCCTAACCCTAACACTATCCTAGGGCTGATGCTAACCCTAACCCTAACACTATCCTAGGCCTGATGCTAACCCTAACCCTAACCCTAACACTATCCTTGGACTGATGCTAACCCTAACACTAACTCTATCCTGGGCCTGATGCTAACCCTAACCCTAACCCTAACACTATCCTAGGGCTGATGCTAACCCTAACCCTAACACTATCCTTGGGCTGATGCTAACCCTAACCCTAACCCTAACAATATCCTAGTGCAGATGCTAACCCTAACCCTAACCCTAACACTATCCTTGGGCTGATGCTAACCCTAACCCTAACACTATCTTGGGCCTGATGCTAACCCTAACCCTAACCCTAACACTATCCTAGGGCTGATGCTAACCCTAACCCTAACACTATCCTTGGGCAGATGCTAACCCTAACCCTAACCCTAACAATATCCTAGGGCAGATGCTAACCCTAACGCTAACCCTAACACTATCCTTGAACTGATGCTAACCCTAACCCTAACCCTAACACTATCCTAGGCCTGATGATAACCCTAACCCTAACCCTAACACTATCCTAGGGTTTATGTTAACCCTAACCCTAACACTATCCTAGGGCTGATGCTAACCCTAACCCTAACCCTAACACTATCCTAGGGCGGATGCTAACCCTAACCCTAACCCTAACACTATCCTAGGGCTGATGCTAACCCTAAAACTAACACTATCCTAGGGCTGATGCTAACCCTAAAACTAACACTATCCTAGGGCTGATGCTAACCCTAACCCTAACACTATCCTAGGGCTGATGCTAACCCTAACCCTAACCCTAACACTATCCTAGGGCGGATGTTAACCCTAACCCTAACCCTAACATTATCCTAGGGCTCATGCTAACCCTAACACTAACACTATCCTAGGGCTATTGCTAACCCTAACCCTAACCCTAACACTATCCTAGGGCTGATGCTAACCCTAACCCTAACTCTAACACTATCCTAGGGCTGATGCTAACCCTAACCCTAACACTATCCTAGGGCTGATGCTAACCCTAACCCTAACCCTAACACTATCCTAGGGCTGATGCTAACCCTAACCCTAACACTATCCTAGGGCTGATGCTAACCCTAACCCTAACCCTAACACTATCCTAGGGCTGATGCTAACCCTAACCCTAACCCTAACACTATCCTAGGGCGGATGTTAACCCTAACCCTAACCCTAACATTATCCTAGGGCTGATGCTAACCCTAACACTAACACTATCCTAGGGCTATTGCTAACCCTAACCCTAACCCTAACACTATCCTAGGGCTGATGCTAACCCTAACCCTAACTCTAACACTATCTTAGGGCTGAGGCTAACCCTAACCCTAACACTATCCTACGGCTGATGCTAACCCTAACCCTAACCCTAAGACTATCCTAGGGCTGATGCTAACCCTAACCCTAACACTATCCTAGGCCTGATGCTAACCCTAAGCCTAACCCTAACACTATAGTAGGGCTGATGCTAACCCTAACCCTAACACTATCCTAGGGCTGATGCTAACCTAACCCTAACCCTAACACTATCCTAGGGCTGATGCTAACCCTAACCCTAACACTATCCTAGGGCTGAGGGTAATCCTAACCCTAACCCTAACACTAACCTAGAGCTGATGCTAACCCTAACACTAACCCTAACCATAACCCTAATACTATCCTAGGGCTGATGCTAACCCTAACCCTAACCCTAACAATATCCTAGGGAAGATGCTAACCCTAACGCTAACCCTAACACTATCCTTGAACTGATGCTAACCCTAACCCTAACCCTAACACTATCCTAGGCCTGATGATAACCCTAACCCTAACCCTAACACTATCCTAGGGTTTATGTTAACCCTAACCCTAACACTATGCTAGGGCTGATGCTAACCCTAACCCTAACCCTAACACTATCCTAGGTTGGATGCTAACCCTAACCCTAACCCTAACACTATCCTAGGGCTGATGCTAACCCTAACACTAACACTATCCTAGGGCTGATGCTAACCCTAACCCTAACCCTAACACTATCCTAGGGTGGATGCTAACCCTAACCCTAACCCTAACACTATCCTAGGGCTGATGCTAACCCTAACCCTAACACTATCCTAGGGCTGATGCTAACCCTAACCCTAACCCTAACACTATCCTATGGCTGATGCTAACCCTAACCCTAACTCTAACACTATCATAGGGCTGAGGCTAACCCTAACCCTAACACTATCCTAGGACTGGTGCTAACCCTAACCCTAACCCTAACACTATTCTAGGGCTGATGCTAACCCTAACCCTAATAATATCCTAGGGCTGATGCTAACCCTCACCCTAACCCTAACACTATCCTAGGGCTGATGCTATCCCTAACCCTAACCCTAACACTATCCTAGGGCTGATGCTAACCCTAACCCTAACCCTAATACTATCCTAGGGCTGATGCTAACCCTAACCCTAACCCTAACACTATCCTAGGGCTGATGCTAACCCTAACCCTAACCCTAACACTATCCTAGGGCTGATGCTAACCCTAACCCTAACACTATCCTAGGCCTGATGATAACCCTAACCCTAACCCTAACACTATCCTAGGGCTGATGCTAAACCTAACCCTAACACTATCCTAGGGCTGATGCTAACCCTAACCCTAACCCTAACACTATCCTAAGTCTGATGCTAACCCTAGCCCTCACACTATCCTAGGCCTGATGATAACCCTAACCCTAACCTTAACACTATCCTAGGGCTGATGCTAACCCTAACCCTAACCCTAACACTATCCTAGAGCTGATGCTAACCCTAACCCTAACACTATCCTAGGCCTGATGATAACCCTAAACCTAACCCTGACACTATCCTAGGGCTGATGCTAACCCTAACCCTAACACTATCCTAGGGCTGATGCTAACCTTAACCCTAACCCTAACACTATCCTAGGCCTGATGCTAACCCTATCCCTAACCCTAACACTCTCCTAGGGCTGAGGGTAACCCTAACCCTAACACTATCCTAGGGCTGATGCTAACCCTAACCCTAACCCAAACACTATCCTAGGGTTGATGCTAACCCTAACCCTAACACTATCCTAGGGCTAATGCTAACCCTAACCCTAACCCTAACACTATCCTTGGGCTGATGCTAACCCTAACCCTAACACTATCCTGGGCCTGATGCTAACCCTAACCCTAACCCTAACACTATCCTAGGGCTGATGCTAACCCTAACCCTAACACTATCCTTGGGCTGATGCTAACCCTAACCCTAACCCTAACACTATCCTAGGGCAGATGCTAACCCTAACGCTAACCCTAACACTATCCTTGAACTGATCCTAACCCTAACCCTAACCCTAACACTATCCTACTCCTGATGATAACCCTAACCCTAACCCTAACACTACCCTGGATTTATGTTAACCCTAACCCTAACACTATCCTAGGGCTGATGCTAACCCTAACCCTAACCCTAACACTATCCTAGGGCGGATGCTAACCCTAACACTAACACTATCCTAGGGCTGATGCTAACCCTAACCCTAACCCTAACATTATCCTAGGGCGGATGCTAACCCTAACCCTAACCCTAACACTATCCTAGGGCTGATGCTAACCCTAACACTAACACTATCCTAGGCCTGATGCTAACCATAACCCTAACCCTAACACTATCCTAGGGCTGATGCTAACCCTAACCCTAACACTATCCTAGGGCTGATGCTAACCCTAACACTAACACTATCCTAGGGCTGATGCTAACCCTAACCCTAACCCTAACACTCTCCAAGGGCTGATGCTAACCCTAACCCTAACCCTAACACTATCCTAGGGCTGATGCTAACCCTAACCCTAACTCTATCACTATCTTAGGGCTGAGGCTAACCCTAACCCTAACACTATCCTATGGCTGATGCTAACCCTATCCCTAACCCTAACACTATCCTAGGGCTGATGCTAACCCTAACCCTAACACTATCCTAGGCCTGATGCTAACCCTAACCCTAACCCTAACACTATCCTAGGGCTGATGCTAACCCTAACCCTAACACTATCCTAGGGCTGATGCTAACCCTAACCCTAACCCTAACACTATCCTAGGGCTGATGCTAACCCTAACCCTAACACTATCCTAGGCCTGATGATAACCCTAACCCTAACCCTAACACTATCCTAGGGCTGATGCTAACCCTAACCCTAACACTATCCTAGGGCTGATGCTAACCCTAACCTTAACCCTAACACTATCCTAAGTCTGATGCTAACCCTAGACCTCACACTGTACTAGGCCTGATGATAACCATAACCCTAACCTTAACACTATCCTAGGGCTGATGCTAACCCTAACCCTAACCCTAACACTATCCTAGAGCTGATGCTAACCCTAACCCTAACACTATCCTAGGCCTTATGATAACCCTAACACTAACCCTGACACTATCCTAGGGCTGATGCTAACCCTAACCCTAACACTATCCTAGGGCTGATGCTAACCCTAACCCTAACCCTAACACTATCCTAGGCCTGATGCTAACCCTATCCCTAACCCTAACACTCTCCTAGGGCTGAGGCTAACCCTAACCCAAACACTATCCTAGTGTTGATGCTAACCCTAACCCTAACACTATCCTAGGGCTGATGCTAACCCTAACCCTAACCCTAACACTATCCTTGGACTGATGCTAACCCTAACCCTAACACTATCCTGGGCCTGATGCTAACCCTAACCCTAACCCTAACACTATCCTAGGGCTGATGCTAACCCTAACCAAAACACTATCCTTGGGCTGATGCTAACCCTAACCCTAACCCTAACAATATCCTAGGGCAGATGCTAACCCTAACACTAACCCTAACACTATCCTTGGGCTGATGCTAACCCTAACACTAACACTATCCTGGGCCTGATGATAACCCTAACCCTAACCCTAACACTATCCTAGGGCTGATGCTAACCCTAACCCTAACACTATCCTTGGGCTGATGCTAACCCTAACCCTAACCCTAACAATATCCTAGGGCAGATGCTAAACCTAACGCTAACCCTAACACTATCCTTGAACTGATGCTAACCCTAACCCTAACCCTAACACTATCCTAGGCCTGATGATAACCCTAACCCTAACCCTAACACTATCCTAGGGTTTATGTTAACCCTAACCCTAACACTATGCTAGGGCTGATGCTAACCCTAACCCTAACCCTAACACTATCCTAGGGTGGATGCTAACCCTAACCCTAACCCTAACACTATCCTAGGGCTGATGCTAACCATAACACTAACACTATCCTAGGGCTGATGCTAACCCTAACCCTAACCCTAACATTATCCTAGGGCTGATGCTAACCCTAACCCTAACTCTAACACTATCTTAGGGCTGAGGCTAACCCTAACCCTAACACTATCCTACGGCTGATGCTAACCCTAACCCTAACACTATCCTAGGGTTGATGCTAACCCTAACCCTAACACTATCCTAGGGCTGATGCTAACCCTAACCCTAACCCTAACACTATCCTAGGGCTGATGCTAACCCTAACCCTAACACTATCCTAGGGCTGATGCTAACCCTAACCCTAACCCTAACACTATCCTAGGGCTGATGCTAACCCTAACCCTAACCCTAACACTATCCTAGGGCGGATGCTAACCCTAACCCTAACCCTAACATTATCCTAGGGCTGATGCTAACCCTAACACTAACACTATCCTAGGGCTATTGCTAACCCTAACCCTAACCCTAACACTATCCTAGGCCTGATGATAACCCTAACCCTAACTCTAACACTATCTTAGGGCTGAGGCTAACCCTAACCCTAACACTATCCTACGGCTGAGGATAACCCTAACCCTAACCCTAACACTATCCTTGGGCTGATGCTAACCCTAACCCTAACACTATCCTGGGCCTGATGCTAACCCTAACCCTAACCCTAACACTATCCTAGGGCTGATGCTAACCCTAACCCTAACACTATCCTTGGGCTGATGCTAACCCTAACCCTAACCCTAACACTATGCTAGGGCAGATGCTAACCCTAACGCTAACCCTAACACTATCCTTGAACTGATCCTAACCCTAACCCTAACCCTAACACTATCCTAGGCCTGATGATAACCCTAACCCTAACCCTAACACTATCCTAGGATTTATGTTAACCCTAACCCTAACACTATCCTAGGGCTGATGCTAACCCTAACCCTAACCCTAACACTATCCTAGGGCAGATGCTAACCCTAACCCTAACCCTAACACTATCCTAGGGCTGATGCTAACCCTAACACTAACACTATCCTAGGGCTGATGCTAACCCTAACCCTAACCCTAACATTATCCTGGGGCGGATGCTAACCCTAACCCTAACCCTAACACTATCCTAGGGCTGATGCTAACCCTAACACTAACACTATCCTAGGCCTGATGCTAACCCTAACCCTAACCCTAACACTATCCTAGGGCTGATGCTAACCCTAACCCTAACACTATCCTAGGGCTGATGCTAACCCTAACACTAACACTATCCTAGGGCTCATGCTAACCCTAACCCTAACCCTAACACTCTCCAAGGGCTGATGCTAACCCTAACCCTAACCCTAACACTATCCTAGGGCTGATGCTAACCCTAACCCTAACTCTAACACTATCTTAGGGCTGAGGCTAACCCTAACCCTAACACTATCCTACGGCTGATGCTAACCCTAACCCTAACCCTAACACTATCCTAGGGCTGATGCTAACCCTAACCCTAACACTATCCTAGGCCTGATGCTAACCCTAACCCTAACCCTAACACTATCCTAGGGCTGATGCTAACCCTAACCCTAACACTATCCTAGGGCTGATGCTAACCCTAACCCTAACACTATCCTAGGCCTGATGCTAACCCTAACCCTAACCCTAACACTATCCTAGGGCTGATGCTAACCCTAACCCTAACACTATCCTAGGCCTGATGATAACCCTAACCCTAACCCTAACACTATCCTAGGGCTGATGCTAACCCTAACCCTAACACTATCCTAAGTCTGATGCTAACCCTAGACCTCACACTATACTAAGCCTGATGATAACCATAACCCTAACCTTAACACTATCCTAGGGCTGATGCTAACCCTAACCCTAACCCTAACACTATCCTAGAGCTGATGCTAACCCTAACCCTAACACTATCCTAGGCCTGATGATAACCCTAACACTAACCCTGACACTATCCTAGGGCTGATGCTAACCCAAACCCTAACACTATCCTAGGGCTGATGCTAACCCTAACCCTAACCCTAACACTATCCTAGGCCTGATGCTAACCCTATCCCTAACCCTAACACTCTCCTAGGGCTGAGGCTAACCCTAACCCTAACACTATCCTAGGGCTGATGCTAACCCTAACCCTAACACTATCCTAGGGCTGATGCTAACCCTAACCCTAACCCTAACACTATCCTTGGACTGATGCTAACCCTAACACTAACTCTATCCTGGGCCTGATGCTAACCCTAACCCTAACCCTAACACTATCCTAGGGCTGATGCTAACCCTAACCCTAACACTATCCTTGGGCTGATGCTAACCCTAACCTTAACCCTAACAATATCCTAGGGCAGATGCTAACCCTAACCCTAACCCTAACACTATCCTTGGGCTGATGCTAACCCTAACCCTAACACTATCTTGGGCCTGATGCTAACCCTAACCCTAACCCTAACACTATCCTAGGGCTGATGCTAACCCTAACCCTAACACTATCCTTGGGCAGATGCTAACCCTAACCCTAACCCTAACAATATCCTAGGGCAGATGCTAACCCTAACGCTAACCCTAACACTATCCTTGAACTGATGCTAACCCTAACCCTAACCCTAACACTATCCTAGGCCTGATGATAACCCTAACCCTAACCCTAACACTATCCTAGGGTTTATGTTAACCCTAACCCTAACACTATCCTAGGGCTGATGCTAACCCTAACCCTAACCCTAACACTATCCTAGGGCGGATGTTAACCCTAACCCTAACCCTAACATTATCCTAGGGCTGATGCTAACCCTAACACTAACACTATCCTAGGGCTATTGCTAACCCTAACCCTAACCCTAACACTATCCTAGGGCTGATGCTAACCCTAACCCTAACTCTAACACTATCTTAGGGCTGAGGCTAACCCTAACCCTAACACTATCCTACGGCTGATGCTAACCCTAACCCTAACCCTAAGACTATCCTAGGGCTGATGCTAACCCTAAACCTAACAGTATCCTAGGCCTGATGCTAACCCTAAGCCTAACCCTAACACTATCGTAGGGCTGATGCTAACCCTAACCCTAACACTATCCTAGGGCTGATGCTAACCTAACCCTAACCCTAACACTATCCTAGGGCTGATGCTAACCCTAACCCTAACACTATCCTAGGCCTGATGATAACCCTAACCCTAACCCTAACACCATCCTAGGGCTGATGCTAACCCTAAGCCTAACACTATCCTACGGCTGATGCTAACCCTAACCCTAACCCTAACACTATCCTAGGGCTGATGCTAACCCTAACCCTAACACTATCCTAGGCCTGATGCTAACCCTAACCCTAACCCTAACACTATCCTAGGGCTGATGGTAACCCTAACCCTAACCCTAACACTAACCTAGAGCTGATGCTAACCCTAACCCTAACCCTAACCATAACCCTAATACTATCCTAGGGCTGATGCTAACCCTAACCCTAACCCTAACAATATCCTAGGGAAGATGCTAACCCTAACGCTAACCCTAACACTATCCTTGAACTGATGCTAACCCTAACCCTAACCCTAACACTATCCTAGGCCTGATGATATCCCTAACCCTAACCCTAACACTATCCTAGGGTTTATGTTAACCCTAACCCTAACACTATGCTAGGGCTGATGCTAACCCTAACCCTAACCCTAACACTATCCTAGGGTGGATGCTAACCCTAACCCTAACCCTAACACTATCCTAGGGCTGATGCTAACCCTAACACTAACACTATCCTAGGGCTGATGCTAACCCTAACCCTAACCCTAACATTATCCTAGGGCTGATGCTAACCCTAACCCTAACTCTAACACTATCTTAGGGCTGAGGCTAACCCTAACCCTAACACTATCCTACGGCTGATGCTAACCCTAACCCTAACACTATCCTAGGGTTGATGCTAACCCTAACCCTAAAACTATCCTAGGGCTGATGCTAACCCTAACCCTAACTCTATCACTATCTTAGGGCTGAGGCTAACCCTAACCCTAACACTATCCTACGGCTGATGCTAACCCTAACCCTAACCCTAACACTATCCTAGGGCTGATGCTAACCCTAACCCTAACACTATCCTAGGCCTGATGCTAACCCTAACCCTAACCCTAACACTATCCTAGGGCTGATGCTAACCCTAACCCTAACACTATCCTAGGGATGATGCTAACCCTAACCCTAACCCTAACACTATCCTAGGGCTGATGCTAACCCTAACCCTAACACTATCCTAGGCCTGATGATAACCCTAACCCTAACCCTAACACTATCCTAGGGCTGATGCTAACCCTAACCCTAACACTATCCTAGGGCTGATGCTAACCCTAACCTTAACCCTAACACTATCCTAAGTCTGATGCTAACCCTAGACCTCACACTATACTAGGCCTGATGATAACCATAACCCTAACCTTAACACTATCCTAGGGCTGATGCTAACCCTAACCCTAACCCTAACACTATCCTAGCGCTGATGCTAACCCTAACCCTAACACTATCCTAGGCCTTATGATAACCCTAACACTAACCCTGACACTATCCTAGGGCTGATGCTAACCCTAACCCTAACACTATCCTAGGGCTGATGCTAACCCTAACCCTAACACTATCCTAGGCCTGATGATAACCCTAACCCTAACCCTAACACTATCCTAGGGCTGATGCTAACCCTAACCCTAACACTATCCTAGGGCTGATGCTAACCCTAACCTTAACCCTAACACTATCCTAAGTCTGATGCTAACCCTAGACCTCACACTATACTAGGCCTGATGATAACCATAACCCTAACCTTAACACTATCCTAGGGCTGATGCTAACCCTAACCCTAACCCTAACACTATCCTAGCGCTGATGCTAACCCTAACCCTAACACTATCCTAGGCCTTATGATAACCCTAACACTAACCCTGACACTATCCTAGGGCTGATGCTAACCCTAACCCTAACACTATCCTAGGGCTGATGCTAACCCTAACCCTAACCCTAACACTATCCTAGGCCTGATGCTAACCCTATCCCTAACCCTAACACTCTCCTAGGGCTGAGGCTAACCCTAACCCAAACACTATCCTAGGGTTGATGCTAACCCTAACCCTAACACTATCCTAGGGCTGATGCTAACCCTAACCCTAACCCTAACACTATCCTTGGACTGATGCTAACCCTAACTCTAACACTATCCTGGGCCTGATGCTAACCCTAACCCTAACCCTAACACTATCCTAGGGCTGATGCTAACCCTAACCAAAACACTATCCTTGGGCTGATGCTAACCCTAACCCTAACCCTAACAATATCCTAGGGCAGATGCTAACCCTAACACTAACCCTAACACTATCCTTGGGCTGATGCTAACCCTAACCCTAACACTATCCTGGGCCTGATGATAACCCTAACCCTAACCCTAACACTATCCTAAGGCTGATGCTAACCCTAAACCTAACACTATCCTTGGGCTGATGCTAACCCTAACCCTAACCCTAACAATATCCTAGGGCAGATGCTAACCCTAACGCTAACCCTAACACTATCCTTGAACTGATGCTAACCCTAACCCTAACCCTAACACTATCCTAGGCCTGATGATAACCCTAACCCTAACCCTAACACTATCCTAGGGTTTATGTTAACCCTAACCCTAACACTATGCTAGGGCTGATGCTAACCCTAACCCTAACCCTAACACTATCCTAGGGTGGATGCTAACCCTAACCCTAACCCTAACACTATCCTAGGGCTGATGCTAACCATAACACTAACACTATCCTAGGGCTGATGCTAACCCTAACCCTAACCCTAACATTATCCTAGGGCTGATGCTAACCCTAACCCTAACTCTAACACTATCTTAGGGCTGAGGCTAACCCTAACCCTAACACTATCCTACGGCTGATGCTAACCCTAACCCTAACACTATCCTAGGGTTGATGCTAACCCTAACCCTAACACTATCCTAGGGCTGATGCTAACCCTAACCCTAACCCTAACACTATCCTAGGGCTGATGCTAACCCTAACCCTAACACTATCCTAGGGCTGATGCTAACCCTAACCCTAACCCTAACACTATCCTAGGGCTGATGCTAACCCTAACCCTAACTCTAACACTATCTTAGGGCTGAGGCTAACCCTAACCCTAACACTATCCTACGGCTGATGCTAACCCTAACCCTAACCCTAACACTATCCTAGGGCTGATGCTAACCCTAACCCTAACACTATCCTAGGCCTGATGCTAACCCTAACCCTAACCCTAACACTATCCTAGGGCTGATGCTAACCCTAACCCTAACACTATCCTAGGGCTGATGCTAACCCTAACCCTAACCCTAACACTATCCTAGGGCTGATGCTAACCCTAACCCTAACACTATCCTAGGCCTGATGATAACCCTAACCCTAACCCTAACACTATCCTAGGGCTGATGCTAACCCTAACCCTAACACTATCCTAGGGCTGATGCTAACCCTAACCCTAACCCTAACACTATCCTAAGTCTGATGCTAACCCTAGACCTCACACTATACTAAGCCTGATGATAACCATAACCCTAACCTTAACACTATCCTAGGGCTGATGCTAACCCTAACCCTAACCCTAACACTATCCTAGAGCTGATGCTAACCCTAACCCTAACACTATCCTAGGCATGATGATAACCCTAACACTAACCCTGACACTATCCTAGGGCTGATGCTAACCCAAACCCTAACACTATCCTAGGGCTGATGCTAACCCTAACCCTAACCCTAACACTATCCTAGGCCTGATGCTAACCCTATCCCTAACCCTAACACTCTCCTAGGGCTGAGGCTAACCCTAACCCTAACACTATCCTAGGGCTGATGCTAACCCTAACCCTAACACTATCCTAGGGCTGATGCTAACCCTAACCCTAACCCTAACACTATCCTTGGACTGATGCTAACCCTAACCCTAACTCTATCCTGGGCCTGATGCTAACCCTAACCCTAACCCTAACGCTATCCTAGGGCTGATGCTAACCCTAACCCTAACACTATCCTTGGGCTGATGCTAACCCTAACCCTAACCCTAACAATATCCTAGGGCAGATGCTAACCCTAACCCTAACCCTAACACTATCCTTGGGCTGATGCTAACCCTAACCCTAACACTATCCTGGGCCTGATGCTAACCCTAACCCTAACCCTAACACTATCCTAGGGCTGATGCTAACCCTAACCCTAACACTATCCTTGGGCAGATGCTAACCCTAACCCTAACCCTAACAATATAATAGGGCAGATGCTAACCCTAACGCTAACCCTAACACTATCCTTGAACTGATGCTAACCCTAACCCTAACCCTAACACTATCCTAGGCCTGATGATAACCCTAACCCTAACCCTAACACTATCCTAGGGTTTATGTTAACCCTAACCCTAACACTATCCTAGGGCTGATGCTAACCCTAACCCTAACCCTAACACTATCCTAGGGCGGATGCTAACCCTAACCCTAACCCTAACACTATCCTAGGGCTGATGCTAACCCTAAAACTAACACTATCCTAGGGCTGATGCTAACCCTAACCCTAACCCTAACATTATCCTAGGGCTGATGCTAACCCTAACCCTAACTCTAACACTATCCTAGGGCTGATGCTAACCCTAACCCTAACACTATCCTAGGGCTGATGCTAACCCTAACCCTAACCCTAACACTATCCTAGGGCTGATGCTAACCCTAACCCTAACTCTAACAGTATCTTAGGGCTGAGGCTAACCCTAACCCTAACACTATCCTACGGCTGATGCTAACCCTAACCCTAACCCTAAGACTATCCTAGGGCTGATGCTAACCCTAACCCTAACACTATCCTAGGCCTGATGCTAACCCTAAGCCTAACCCTAACACTATCGTAGGGCTGATGCTAACCCTAACCCTAACACTATCCTAGGGCTGATGCTAACCTAACCCTAACCCTAACACTATCCTAGGCCTGATGATAACCCTAACCCTAACCCTACCACCATCCTAGGGCTGATGCTAACCCTAAGCCTAACACTATCCTACGGCTGATGCTAACCCTAACCCTAACCCTAACACTATCCTAGGGCTGATGCTAACCCTAACCCTAACACTATCCTAGGCCTGATGCTAACCCTAACCCTAACCCTAACACTATCCTAGGGCTGATGGTAACCCTAACCCTAACCCTAACACTAACCTAGAGCTGATGGTAACCCTAACCCTAACCATAACCATAACCCTAATACTATCCTAGGGCTGATGCTAACCCTAACCCTAACCCTAACACTATCCTACGGCTGATGCTAACCCTAACCCTAACCCTGACACTATCCTTGGGCTGATGCTAACCCTAACCCTAACACTATCCTGGGCCTGATGCTAACCCTAACCCTAACCCTAACACTATACTAGGATTTATGTTAACCCTAACCCTAACACTGTCCTAGGGCTGATGCTAACCCTAACCCTAACCCTAACACTATCCTAGGGCGGATGCTAACCCTAACCCTAACCCTAACACTATCCTAGGGCTGATGCTAACCCTAACACTAACACTATCCTAGGGCTGATGCTAACCCTAACACTAACCCTAACATTAACCTAGGGCGGATGCTAACCCTAACCCTAACCCTAACACTATCCTAGGGCTGATGGTAACCCTAACCCTAACCCTAACACTAACCTAGAGCTGATGCTAACCCTAACCCTAACCATAACCATAACCCTAATACTATCCTAGGGCTGATGCTAACCCTAACCCTAACCCTAACACTATCCTACGGCTGATGCTAACCCTAACCCTAACCCTGACACTATCCTAGGGCTGATGCTAACCCTAACCCTAACCCTAACACTATCCTTGGACTGATGCTAACCCTAACCCTAACTCTATCCTGGGCCTGATGCTAACCCTAACCCTAACCCTAACGCTATCCTAGGGCTGATGCTAACCCTAACCCTAACACTATCCTTGGGCTGATGCTAACCCTAACCCTAACCCTAACAATATCCTAGGGCAGATGCTAACCCTAACCCTAACCCTAACACTATCCTTGGGCTGATGCTAACCCTAACCCTAACACTATCCTGGGCCTGATGCTAACCCTAACCCTAACCCTAACACTATCCTTGGGCAGATGCTAACCCTAACCCTAACCCTAACAATATAATAGGGCAGATGCTAACCCTAACGCTAACCCTAACACTATCCTTGAACTGATGCTAACCCTAACCCTAACCCTAACACTATCCTAGGCCTGATGATAACCCTAACCCTAACCCTAACACTATCCTAGGGTTTATGTTAACCCTAACCCTAACACTATCCTAGGGCTGATGCTAACCCTAACCCTAACCCTAACACTATCCTAGGGCGGATGCTAACCCTAACCCTAACCCTAACACTATCCTAGGGCTGATGCTAACCCTAAAACTAACACTATCCTAGGGCTGATTCTAACCCTAACCCTAACCCTAACATTATCCTAGGGCTGATGCTAACCCTAACCCTAACTCTAACACTATCCTAGGGCTGATGCTAACCCTAACCCTAACACTATCCTAGGGCTGATGCTAACCCTAACCCTAACCCTAACACTATCCTAGGGCTGATGCTAACCCTAACCCTAACTCTAAGAGTATCTTAGGGCTGAGGCTAACCCTAACCCTAACACTATCCTACGGCTGATGCTAACCCTAACCCTAACCCTAAGACTATCCTAGGGCTGATGCTAACCCTAACCCTAACACTATCCTAGGCCTGATGCTAACCCTAAGCCTAACCCTAACACTATCGTAGGGCTGATGCTAACCCTAACCCTAACACTATCCTAGGGCTGATGCTAACCTAACCCTAACCCTAACACTATCCTAGGCCTGATGATAACCCTAACCCTAACCCTAACACCATCCTAGGGCTGATGCTAACCCTAAGCCTAACACTATCCTACGGCTGATGCTAACCCTAACCCTAACCCTAACACTATCCTAGGGCTGATGCTAACCCTAACCCTAACACTATCCTAGGCCTGATGCTAACCCTAACCCTAACCCTAACACTATCCTAGGGCTGATGGTAACCCTAACCCTAACCCTAACACTAACCTAGAGCTGATGCTAACCCTAACCCTAACCATAACCATAACCCTAATACTATCCTAGGGCTGATGCTAACCCTAACCCTAACCCTAACACTATCCTACGGCTGATGCTAACCCTAACCCTAACCCTGACACTATCCTTGGGCTGATGCTAACCCTAACCCTAACACTATCCTGGGCCTGATGCTAACCCTAACCCTAACCCTAACACTATACTAGGATTTATGTTAACCCTAACCCTAACACTATCCTAGGGCTGATGCTAACCCTAACCCTAACCCTAACACTATCCTAGGGCGGATGCTAACCCTAACCCTAACCCTAACACTATCCTAGGGCTGATGTAAACCCTAACACTAACACTATCCTAGGGCTGATGCTAACCCTAACACTAACCCTAACATTAACCTAGGGCGGATGCTAACCCTAACCCTAACCCTAACACTATCCTAGGGCTGATGCTAACCCTAACACTAACACTATCCTAGGCCTGATGCTAACCCTAACCCTAACCCTAACACTATCCTAGGGCTGATGCTAACCCTAACCCTAACACTATCCTAGGGCTGATGCTAACCCTAACACTAACACTATCCTAGGGCTGATGCTAACCCTAACCCTAACCCTAACACTCTCCAAGGGCTGATGCTAACCCTAACCCTAACCCTAACACTATCCTAGGGCTGATGCTAACCCTAACCCTAACTCTAACACTATCCTAGGGCTGAGGCTAACCCTAACCCTAACACTATCCTAGGGCTGATGCTAACCCTAACCCTAACCCTAACACTATCCTAGGGCTGATGCTAACCCTAACCCTAACACTATCCTAGGGCTGATGCTAACCCTAACCCTAACCCTAACACTATCCTAGGGCTGATGCTAACCCTAACCCTAACACTATCCTAGGCCTGATGATAACCCTAACCCTAACCCTAACACTATCCTAGGGCTGATGCTAACCCTAACCCTAACACTATCCTAGGGCTGATGCTAACCCTAACCCTAACCCAAACACTATCCTAGGGTTGATGGTAACCCTAACCCTAACACTATCCTAGGGCTGATGCTAACCCTAACCCTAACCCTAACACTGTCCTTGGACTGATGCTAACCCCAACCCTAACACTATCCTGGGCCTGATGCTAACCCTAACCCTAACCCTAACACTATCCTAGGGCTGATGCTAACCCTAACCCTAACACTATCCTTGGGCTGATGCTAACCCTAACCCTAACCCTAACAATATCCTAGGGCAGATGCTAACCCTAACCGTAACCCTAACACTATCCTTGGGCTCATGCTAACCCTAACCCTAACACTATCCTGGGCCTGATGCTAACCCTAACCCTAACCCTAACACTATCCTAGGGCTGATGCTAACCCTAACCCTAACACTATCCTTGGGCTGATGCTAACCCTAACCCTAACCCTAACAATATCCTAGGGCAGATGCTAACCCTAACGCTAACGCTAACACTATCCTTGAACTGATGCTAACCCTAACCCTAACCCTAACACTATCCTAGGCCTGATGATAACCCTAACCCTAACCCTAACACTATCCTAGGGTTTATGTTAACCCTAACCCTAACACTATCCTAGGGCTTATGCTAACCCTAACGCTAACCCTAACACTATCCTAGGGCGGATGCTAACCCTAACCCTAACCCTAACACTATCCTAGGGCTGATGCTAACCCTAACACTAACACTATCCTAGGGCTGATGCTAACCCTAACCCTAACCCTAACATTATCCTAGGGCTGATGCTAACCCTAACCCTAACTCTAACACTATCTTAGGGCTGAGGCTAACCCTAACCATAACACTATCCTACGGCTGATGCTAACCCTAACCCTAACCCTAACACTATCCTAGGGCTCATGCTAACCCTAACCCTAACACTATCCTAGGGCTGATGCTAACCCTAACCCTAACCCTAACACTATCCTAGGGCTGATGCTAACTCTAACCCTAACACTATCCTAGGGCTGATGCTAACCCTAACCCTAACCCTAACACTCTCCTAGGGCTGATGCTAACCCTAACCCTAACCCTAACACTATCCTAGGGCTGATGCTAACCCTAACCCTAACCCTAACACTAACATAGAGCTGATGCTAACCTTAACCCTAACCCTAACCCTAACCCTAATACTATCCTAGGGCTGATGCTAACCCTAACCCTAACCCTAACACTATCCTAGGGCTGATGCTAACCCTAACCCTAACTCTAACACTATCCTAGGGCTGAGGCTAACCCTAACCCTAACACTATCCTACGGCTGATGCTAACCCTAACCCTAACCCTAACACTATCCTAAGGCTGATGCTAACCCTAATACTAACACTATCCTAGGCCTGGTGCTAACCCTAACCCTAACCCTAACACTATTCTAGGGCTGATGCTAACCCTAACCCTAATAATATCCTAGGGCTGATGCTAACCCTAACCCTAACCCTAACACTATCCTAGGGCTGATGCTAACCCTAACCCTAACCCTAATACTATCCTAGGGCTGATGCTAACCCTAACCATAACAATATCCTAGGCCTGATGATAACCCTAACCCTAACCCTAACACTATCCTAGGGCTGATGCTAAACCTAACCCTAACACTATCCTAGGGCTGATGCTAACACTAACCCTAACCCTAACACTCTCCAAGGGCTGATGCTAACCCTAACCCTAACCCTAACACTATCCTAGGGCTGATGCTAACCCTAACCGTAACTCTACACTATCTTAGGGCTGAGGCTAACCCTAACCCTAACACTATCCTACGGCTGATGCTAACCCTAACCCTAACCCTAACACTATCCTAGGGCTGATGCTAACCCTAAACCTAACACTATCCTAGGCCTGATGCTAACCCTAACCCTAACCCTAACACTATCCTAGGGTTGATGCTAACCCTAACCCTAACACTATCCTAGGGCTGATGCTAACCCTAACCCTATCCCTAACACTATCCTAGGGCTGATGCTAACCCTAACCCTAACACTATCCTAGGCCTGATGATAACCCTAACCCTAACCCTAACACTATCCTAGGGATGATGCTAACCCTAACCCTAACACTATCCTAGGGCTTATGTTAACCCTAACCCTAACCCTAACACTATCCTAGGGCTGATGCTAACCCTAACCCTAACACTATCCTAGTCCTGATGCTAACCCTAACCCTAACCCAAACACTATCCTAGGGCTGATGCTAACCCTAACCCTAACACTATCCTAGGGCTGATGCTAACCCTAACCCTAACCCTAACACTATCCTAGGGCTGATGCTAACCCTAACCCTAACACTATCCTACGGCTGATGCTAACCCTAACCCTAACCCTAAGACTATCCTAGGGATGATGCTAACCCTAACCCTAACACTATCCTAGGCCTGATGCTAACCCTAAGCCTAACCCTAACACTATCGTAGGGCTGATGCTAACCCTAACCCTAACACTATCCTAGGGCTGATGCTAACCTAACCCTAACCCTAACACTATCCTAGGGCTGATGCTAACCCTAACCCTAACACTATCCTAGGCCTGATGATAACCCTAACCCTAACCCTAACACCATCCTAGGGCTGATGCTAAACCTAAGCCTAACACTATCCTAGGGCTGATGCTAACCCTAACCCTAACCCTAACACTATCCTAGGGCTGATGCTAACACTAACCCTAACACTATCCTAGGCCTGATGCTAACCCTAACCCTAACCCTAACACTATCCTAGGGCTGATGCTAACCCTAACCCTAACCCTAACACTAACCTAGAGCTGATGCTAACCTTAACCCTAACCCTAACCCTAACCCTAATACTATCCTAGGGCTGATGCTAACCCTAACCCTAACCCTAACACTATCCTAGGGCTGATGCTAACCCTAACCCTAACTCTAACACTATCCTAGGGCTGAGGCTAACCCTAACCCTAACACTATCCTACGGCTGATGCTAACCCTAACCCTAACCCTAACACTATCCTAAGGCTGATGCTAACCCTAATACTAACACTATCCTAGGCCTGGTGCTAACCCTAACCCTAACCCTAACACTATTCTAGGGCTGATGCTAACCCTAACCCTAATAATATCCTAGGGCTGATGCTAACCCTAACCCTAACCCTAACACTATCCTAGGGCTGATGCTATCCCTAACCCTAACCCTAACACTATCCTAGGGCTGATGCTAACCCTAACCCTAACCCTAATACTATCCTAGGGCTGATGCTAACCCTAACCCTAACAATACCCTAGGCCTGATGATAACCCTAACCCTAACCCTAACACTATCCTAGGGCTGATGCTAAACCTAACCCTTACACTATCCTAGGGCTGATGCTAACCCTAACCCTAACACTATCCTTGGGTTGATGCTAACCCTAACCCTAACCCTAACACTATGCTAGGGCAGATGCTAACCCTAACGCTAACCCTAACACTATCCTTGAACTGATCCTAACCCTAACCCTAAACCTAACACTATCCTAGGCCTGATGATAACCCTAACCCTAACCCTAACACTATCCTAGGATTTATGTTAACCCTAACCCTAACACTATCCTAGGGCTGATGCTAACCCTAACCCTAACCCTAACACTATCCTAGGGCAGATGCTAACCCTAACCCTAACCCTAACACTATCCTAGGGCTGATGCTAACCCTAACACTAACACTATCCTAGGGCTGATGCTAACCCTAACCCTAACCCTAACATTATCCTGGGGCGGATGCTAACCCTAACCCTAACCCTAACACTATCCTAGGGCTGATGCTAACCCTAACACTAACACTATCCTAGGCCTGATGCTAACCCTAACCCTAACCCTAACACTATCCTAGGGCTGATGCTAACCCTAACCCTAACACTATCCTAGGGCTGATGCTAACCCTAACACTAACACTATCCTAGGGCTCATGCTAACCCTAACCCTAACCCTAACACTCTCCAAGGGCTGATGCTAACCCTAACCCTAACCCTAACACTATCCTAGGGCTGATGCTAACCCTAACCCTAACTCTAACACTATCTTAGGGCTGAGGCTAACCCTAACCCTAACACTATCCTACGGCTGATGCTAACCCTAACCCTAACCCTAACACTATCCTAGGGCTGATGCTAACCCTAACCCTAACACTATCCTAGGCCTGATGCTAACCCTAACCCTAACCCTAACACTATCCTAGGGCTGATGCTAACCCTAACCCTAACACTATCCTAGGGCTGATGCTAACCCTAACCCTAACCCTAACACTATCCTAGGGCTGATGCTAACCCTAACCCTAACACTATCCTAGGCCTGATGATAACCCTAACCCTAACCCTAACACTATCCTAGGGCTGATGCTAACCCTAACCCTAACACTATCCTAGGGCTGATGCTAACCCTAACCCTAACCCTCACACTATCCTAAGTCTGATGCTAACCCTAGACCTCACACTATACTAAGCCTGAGGATAACCATAACCCTAACCTTAACACTATCCTAGGGCTGATGCTAACCCTAACCCTAACCCTAACACTATCCTAGAGCTGATGCTAACCCTAACCCTAACACTATCCTAGGCCTGATGATAACCCTAACACTAACCCTGACACTATCCTAGGGCTGATGCTAACCCAAACCCTAACACTATCCTAGGGCTGATGCTAACCCTAACCCTAACCCTAACACTATCCTAGGCCTGATGCTAACCCTATCCCTAACCCTAACACTCTCCTAGGGCTGAGGCTAACCCTAACCCTAACACTATCCTAGGGCTGATGCTATCCCTAACCCTAACACTATCCTAGGGCTGATGCTAACCCTAACCCTAACCCTAACACTATCCTTGGACTGATGCTAACCCTAACCCTAACTCTATCCTGGGCCTGATGCTAACCCTAACCCTAACCCTAACACTATCCTAGGGCTGATGCTAACAGTAACCCTAACACTATCCTTGGGCTGATGCTAACCCTAACCCTAACACTATCCTGGGCGTGATGCTAACCCTAACCCTAACCCTAACACTATCCTAGGGCTGATGCTAACCCTAACCCTAACACTATCCTTGGGCAGATGCTAACCCTAACCCTAACCCTAACAATATCCTAGGGCAGATGCTAACCCTAACGCTACCCTAACACTACCCTTGAACTGATGCTAACCCTAACCCTAACCCTAACACTATCCTAGGCCTGATGATAACCCTAACACTAACCCTAACACTATCCTAGGGTTTATGTTAACCCTAACCCTAACACTATCCTAGGGCTGATGCTAACCCTAACCCTTACCCTAACACTATCCTAGGGCGGATGCTAACCCTAACCCTAACCCTAACACTATCCTAGGGCTGATGCTAACCCTAAAACTAACACTATCCTAGGGCTGATGCTAACCCTAACCATAACCCTAACATTATCCTAGGGCTGATGCTAACCCTAACCCTAACTCTAACACTATCCTAGGGCTGATGCTAACCCTAACCCTAACACTATCCTAGGGCTGATGCTAACCCTAACCCTAACCCTAACACTATCCTAGGGCTGATGCTAACCCTAACCCTAACACTATCCTAGGGCTGATGCTAACCCTAACCCTAACCCTAACACTATCCTAGGGCTGATGCTAACCCTAACCCTAACCCTAACACTATCCTAGGGCGGATGTTAACCCTAACCCTAACCCTAACATTATCCTAGGGCTGATGCTAACCCTAACACTAACACTATCCTAGGGCTATTGCTAACCCTAACCCTAACCCTAACACTATCCTAGGGCTGATGCTAACCCTAACCCTAACTCTAACACTATCTTAGGGCTGAGGCTAACCCTAACCCTAACACTATCCTACGGCTGATGCTAACCCTAACCCTAACCCTAAGACTATCCTAGGGCTGATGCTAACCCTAACCCTAACACTATCCTAGGCCTGATGCTAACCCTAAGCCTAACCCTAACACTATCGTAGGGCTGATGCTAACCCTAACCCTAACACTATCCTAGGGCTGATGCTAACCTAACCCTAACCCTAACACTATCCTAGGGCTGATGCTAACCCTAACCCTAACACTATCCTAGGCCTGATGATAACCCTAACCCTAACCCTAACAGCATCCTAGGGCTGATGCTAACCCTAAGCCTAACACTATCCTACGGCTGATGCTAACCCTAACCCTAACCCTAACACTATCCTAGGGCTGATGCTAACCCTAACCCTAACACTATCCTAGGCCTGATGCTAACCCTAACCCTAACCCTAACACTATCCTAGGGCTGATGGTAACCCTAACCCTAACCCTAACACTAACCTAGAGCTGATGCTAACCCTAACCCTAACCCTAACCATAACCCTAATACTATCCTAGGGCTGATGCTAACCCTAACCCTAACCCTAACACTAGCCTACGGCTGATGCTAACCCTAACCCTAACCCTGACACTATCCTTGGGCTGATGCTAACCCTAACCCTAACACTATCCTGGGCCTGATGCTAACCCTAACCCTAACCCTAACACTATACTAGGATTTATGTTAACCCTAACCCTAACACTATCCTAGGGCTGATGCTAACCCTAACCCTAACCCTAACACTATCGTAGGGCGGATGCTAACCCTAACCCTAACCCTAACACTATCCTAGGGCTGATGCTAACCCTAACACTAACACTATCCTAGGGCTGATGCTAACCCTAACACTAACCCTAACATTAACCTAGGGCGGATGCTAACCCTAACCCTAACCCTAAAACTATCCTAGGGCTGATGCTAACCCTAACACTAACACTATCCTAGGCCTGATGCTAACCCTAACCCTAACCCTAACACTATCCTAGGGCTGATGCTAACCCTAACCCTAACACTATCCTAGGGCTGATGCTAACCCTAACACTAACACTATCCTAGGGCTGATGCTAACCCTAACCCTAACCCTAACACTCTCCAAGGGCTGATGCTAACCCTAACGCTAACCCTAACACTATCCTAGGGCTGATGCTAACCCTAACCCTAACTCTAACACTATCCTAGGGCTGAGGCTAACCCTAACCCTAACACTATCCTACGGCTGATGCTAACCCTAACCTTAACCCTAACACTATCCTAGGGCTGATGGTAACCCTAACCCTAACACTATCCTAGGCCTGATGTTAACCCTAACCCTAACCCTAACACTATCCTAGGGCTGATGCTAACCCTAACCCTAACACTATCCTAGGGCTGATGCTAACACTAACCCTAACCCTAACACTATCCTAGGGTTGATGCTAACCCTAACCCTAACACTATCCTAGGGCTGATGCTAACCCTAACCCTAACCCTAACACGGTCCTTGGACTGATGCTAACCCCAACCCTAACACTATCCTGGGCCTGATGCTAACCCTAACCCTAACCCTAACACTATCCTAGGGCTGATGCTAACCCTAACCCTAACACTATCCTTGGGCTGATGCTAACCCTAACCCTAACCCTAACAATATTCTAGGGCAGATGCTAACCCTAACCCTAACCCTAACACTATCCTTGGGCTCATGCTAACCCTAACCCTAACACTATCCTGGGCCTGATGCTAACCCTAACCCTAACCCTAACACTATCCTAGGGCTGATGCTAACCCTAACCCTAACACTATCCTTGGGCTGATGCTAACCCTAACCCTAACCCTAACAATATCCTAGGGCAGATGCTAACCCTAACGCTAACCCTTACACTATCCTTGAACTGATGCTAACCCTAACCCTAACCCTAACACTATCCTAGGCCTGATGATAACCCTAACCCTAACCATAACACTATCCTAGGGTTTATGTTAACCCTAACCCTAACACTATCCTAGGGCTTATGCTAACCCTAACGCTAACCCTAACACTATCCTAGGGCGGATGCTAACCCTAACCCTAACCCTAACACTATCCTAGGGCTGATGCTAACCCTAACACTAACACTATCCTAGGGCTGATGCTAACCCTAACCCTAACCCTAACATTATCCTAGGGCTGATGCTAACCCTAACCCTAACTCTAACACTATCTTAGGGCTGAGGCTAACCCTAACCATAACACTATCCTACGGCTGATGCTAACCCTAACCCTAACCCTAACACTATCCTAGGGCTGATGCTAACCCTAACCCTAACCCTAACACTATCCTAGGGCTGATGCTAACCCTAACCCTAACCCTAACACTATCCTAGGGCTGATGCTAACCCTAACCCTAACACTATCCTACGGCTGATGCTAACCCTAACCCTAACCCTAAGACTATCCTAGGGATGATGCTAACCCTAACCCTAACACTATCCTAGGCCTGATGCTAACCCTAAGCCTAACCCTAACACTATCGTAGGGCTGATGCTAACCCTAACCCTAACACTATCCTAGGGCTGATGCTAACCTAACCCTAACCCTAACACTATCCTAGGGCTGATGCTAACCCTAACCCTAACACTATCCTAGGCCTGATGATAACCCTAACCCTAACCCTAACACCATCCTAGGGCTGATGCTAAACCTAAGCCTAACACTATCCTAGGGCTGATGCTAACCCTAACCCTAACCCTAACACTATCCTAGGGCTGATGCTAACACTAACCCTAACACTATCCTAGGCCTGATGCTAACCCTAACCCTAACCCTAACACTATCCTAGGGCTGATGCTAACCCTAACCCTAACCCTAACACTAACCTAGAGCTGATGCTAACCTTAACCCTAACCCTAACCCTAACCCTAATACTATCCTAGGGCTGATGCTAACCCTAACCCTAACCCTAACACTATCCTAGGGCTGATGCTAACCCTAACCCTAACTCTAACACTATCCTAGGGCTGAGGCTAACCCTAACCCTAACACTATCCTACGGCTGATGCTAACCCTAACCCTAACCCTAACACTATCCTAAGGCTGATGCTAACCCTAATACTAACACTATCCTAGGCCTGGTGCTAACCCTAACCCTAACCCTAACACTATTCTAGGGCTGATGCTAACCCTAACCCTAATAATATCCTAGGGCTGATGCTAACCCTAACCCTAACCCTAACACTATCCTAGGGCTGATGCTATCCCTAACCCTAACCCTAACACTATCCTAGGGCTGATGCTAACCCTAACCCTAACCCTAATACTATCCTAGGGCTGATGCTAACCCTAACCCTAACAATACCCTAGGCCTGATGATAACCCTAACCCTAACCCTAACACTATCCTAGGGCTGATGCTAAACCTAACCCTTACACTATCCTAGGGCTGATGCTAACCCTAACCCTAACACTATCCTTGGGTTGATGCTAACCCTAACCCTAACCCTAACACTATGCTAGGGCAGATGCTAACCCTAACGCTAACCCTAACACTATCCTTGAACTGATCCTAACCCTAACCCTAAACCTAACACTATCCTAGGCCTGATGATAACCCTAACCCTAACCCTAACACTATCCTAGGATTTATGTTAACCCTAACCCTAACACTATCCTAGGGCTGATGCTAACCCTAACCCTAACCCTAACACTATCCTAGGGCAGATGCTAACCCTAACCCTAACCCTAACACTATCCTAGGGCTGATGCTAACCCTAACACTAACACTATCCTAGGGCTGATGCTAACCCTAACCCTAACCCTAACATTATCCTGGGGCGGATGCTAACCCTAACCCTAACCCTAACACTATCCTAGGGCTGATGCTAACCCTAACACTAACACTATCCTAGGCCTGATGCTAACCCTAACCCTAACCCTAACACTATCCTAGGGCTGATGCTAACCCTAACCCTAACACTATCCTAGGGCTGATGCTAACCCTAACACTAACACTATCCTAGGGCTCATGCTAACCCTAACCCTAACCCTAACACTCTCCAAGGGCTGATGCTAACCCTAACCCTAACCCTAACACTATCCTAGGGCTGATGCTAACCCTAACCCTAACTCTAACACTATCTTAGGGCTGAGGCTAACCCTAACCCTAACACTATCCTACGGCTGATGCTAACCCTAACCCTAACCCTAACACTATCCTAGGGCTGATGCTAACCCTAACCCTAACACTATCCTAGGCCTGATGCTAACCCTAACCCTAACCCTAACACTATCCTAGGGCTGATGCTAACCCTAACCCTAACACTATCCTAGGGCTGATGCTAACCCTAACCCTAACCCTAACACTATCCTAGGGCTGATGCTAACCCTAACCCTAACACTATCCTAGGCCTGATGATAACCCTAACCCTAACCCTAACACTATCCTAGGGCTGATGCTAACCCTAACCCTAACACTATCCTAGGGCTGATGCTAACCCTAACCCTAACCCTCACACTATCCTAAGTCTGATGCTAACCCTAGACCTCACACTATACTAAGCCTGAGGATAACCATAACCCTAACCTTAACACTATCCTAGGGCTGATGCTAACCCTAACCCTAACCCTAACACTATCCTAGAGCTGATGCTAACCCTAACCCTAACACTATCCTAGGCCTGATGATAACCCTAACACTAACCCTGACACTATCCTAGGGCTGATGCTAACCCAAACCCTAACACTATCCTAGGGCTGATGCTAACCCTAACCCTAACCCTAACACTATCCTAGGCCTGATGCTAACCCTATCCCTAACCCTAACACTCTCCTAGGGCTGAGGCTAACCCTAACCCTAACACTATCCTAGGGCTGATGCTATCCCTAACCCTAACACTATCCTAGGGCTGATGCTAACCCTAACCCTAACCCTAACACTATCCTTGGACTGATGCTAACCCTAACCCTAACTCTATCCTGGGCCTGATGCTAACCCTAACCCTAACCCTAACACTATCCTAGGGCTGATGCTAACAGTAACCCTAACACTATCCTTGGGCTGATGCTAACCCTAACCCTAACCCTAACAATATCCTAGGGCAGATACTAACCCTAACCCTAACCCTAACACTATCCTTGGGCTGATGCTAACCCTAACCCTAACACTATCCTGGGCGTGATGCTAACCCTAACCCTAACCCTAACACTATCCTAGGGCTGATGCTAACCCTAACCCTAACACTATCCTTGGGCAGATGCTAACCCTAACCCTAACCCTAACAATATCCTAGGGCAGATGCTAACCCTAACGCTACCCTAACACTACCCTTGAACTGATGCTAACCCTAACCCTAACCCTAACACTATCCTAGGCCTGATGATAACCCTAACACTAACCCTAACACTATCCTAGGGTTTATGTTAACCCTAACCCTAACACTATCCTAGGGCTGATGCTAACCCTAACCCTTACCCTAACACTATCCTAGGGCGGATGCTAACCCTAACCCTAACCCTAACACTATCCTAGGGCTGATGCTAACCCTAAAACTAACACTATCCTAGGGCTGATGCTAACCCTAACCATAACCCTAACATTATCCTAGGGCTGATGCTAACCCTAACCCTAACTCTAACACTATCCTAGGGCTGATGCTAACCCTAACCCTAACACTATCCTAGGGCTGATGCTAACCCTAACCCTAACCCTAACACTATCCTAGGGCTGATGCTAACCCTAACCCTAACACTATCCTAGGGCTGATGCTAACCCTAACCCTAACCCTAACACTATCCTAGGGCTGATGCTAACCCTAACCCTAACCCTAACACTATCCTAGGGCGGATGTTAACCCTAACCCTAACCCTAACATTATCCTAGGGCTGATGCTAACCCTAACACTAACACTATCCTAGGGCTATTGCTAACCCTAACCCTAACCCTAACACTATCCTAGGGCTGATGCTAACCCTAACCCTAACTCTAACACTATCTTAGGGCTGAGGCTAACCCTAACCCTAACACTATCCTACGGCTGATGCTAACCCTAACCCTAACCCTAAGACTATCCTAGGGCTGATGCTAACCCTAACCCTAACACTATCCTAGGCCTGATGCTAACCCTAAGCCTAACCCTAACACTATCGTAGGGCTGATGCTAACCCTAACCCTAACACTATCCTAGGGCTGATGCTAACCTAACCCTAACCCTAACACTATCCTAGGGCTGATGCTAACCCTAACCCTAACACTATCCTAGGCCTGATGATAACCCTAACCCTAACCCTAACAGCATCCTAGGGCTGATGCTAACCCTAAGCCTAACACTATCCTACGGCTGATGCTAACCCTAACCCTAACCCTAACACTATCCTAGGGCTGATGCTAACCCTAACCCTAACACTATCCTAGGC
This sequence comes from Lemur catta, assembly GCF_020740605.2. Lineage (NCBI taxonomy): Eukaryota > Metazoa > Chordata > Mammalia > Primates > Lemuridae > Lemur > Lemur catta. The sequence continues at coordinate 1,184,598 of NW_025423742.1, read as the reverse complement.
CTGATGCTAACCCTAACCCTAACCCTAACACTATCCTAGGGCTGATGGTAACCCTAACCCTAACCCTAACACTAACCTAGAGCTGATGCTAACCCTAACCCTAACCCTAACCATAACCCTAATACTATCCTAGGGCTGATGCTAACCCTAACCCTAACCCTAACACTAGCCTACGGCTGATGCTAACCCTAACCCTAACCCTGACACTATCCTTGGGCTGATGCTAACCCTAACCCTAACACTATCCTGGGCCTGATGCTAACCCTAACCCTAACCCTAACACTATACTAGGATTTATGTTAACCCTAACCCTAACACTATCCTAGGGCTGATGCTAACCCTAACCCTAACCCTAACACTATCGTAGGGCGGATGCTAACCCTAACCCTAACCCTAACACTATCCTAGGGCTGATGCTAACCCTAACACTAACACTATCCTAGGGCTGATGCTAACCCTAACACTAACCCTAACATTAACCTAGGGCGGATGCTAACCCTAACCCTAACCCTAAAACTATCCTAGGGCTGATGCTAACCCTAACACTAACACTATCCTAGGCCTGATGCTAACCCTAACCCTAACCCTAACACTATCCTAGGGCTGATGCTAACCCTAACCCTAACACTATCCTAGGGCTGATGCTAACCCTAACACTAACACTATCCTAGGGCTGATGCTAACCCTAACCCTAACCCTAACACTCTCCAAGGGCTGATGCTAACCCTAACGCTAACCCTAACACTATCCTAGGGCTGATGCTAACCCTAACCCTAACTCTAACACTATCCTAGGGCTGAGGCTAACCCTAACCCTAACACTATCCTACGGCTGATGCTAACCCTAACCTTAACCCTAACACTATCCTAGGGCTGATGGTAACCCTAACCCTAACACTATCCTAGGCCTGATGTTAACCCTAACCCTAACCCTAACACTATCCTAGGGCTGATGCTAACCCTAACCCTAACACTATCCTAGGGCTGATGCTAACACTAACCCTAACCCTAACACTATCCTAGGGTTGATGCTAACCCTAACCCTAACACTATCCTAGGGCTGATGCTAACCCTAACCCTAACCCTAACACGGTCCTTGGACTGATGCTAACCCCAACCCTAACACTATCCTGGGCCTGATGCTAACCCTAACCCTAACCCTAACACTATCCTAGGGCTGATGCTAACCCTAACCCTAACACTATCCTTGGGCTGATGCTAACCCTAACCCTAACCCTAACAATATTCTAGGGCAGATGCTAACCCTAACCCTAACCCTAACACTATCCTTGGGCTCATGCTAACCCTAACCCTAACACTATCCTGGGCCTGATGCTAACCCTAACCCTAACCCTAACACTATCCTAGGGCTGATGCTAACCCTAACCCTAACACTATCCTTGGGCTGATGCTAACCCTAACCCTAACCCTAACAATATCCTAGGGCAGATGCTAACCCTAACGCTAACCCTTACACTATCCTTGAACTGATGCTAACCCTAACCCTAACCCTAACACTATCCTAGGCCTGATGATAACCCTAACCCTAACCATAACACTATCCTAGGGTTTATGTTAACCCTAACCCTAACACTATCCTAGGGCTTATGCTAACCCTAACGCTAACCCTAACACTATCCTAGGGCGGATGCTAACCCTAACCCTAACCCTAACACTATCCTAGGGCTGATGCTAACCCTAACACTAACACTATCCTAGGGCTGATGCTAACCCTAACCCTAACCCTAACATTATCCTAGGGCTGATGCTAACCCTAACCCTAACTCTAACACTATCTTAGGGCTGAGGCTAACCCTAACCATAACACTATCCTACGGCTGATGCTAACCCTAACCCTAACCCTAACACTATCCTAGGGCTGATGCTAACCCTAACCCTAACCCTAACACTCTCCAAGGGCTGATGCTAACACTAACCCTAACCCTAACACTATCCTAGGGCTGATGCTAACCCTAACCCTAACTCTAACACTATCCTAGGGCTGAGGCTAACCCTAACCCTAACACTATCCTACGGCTGATGCTAACCCTAACCCTAACCCTAACACTATCCTAGGGCTGATGGTAACCCTAACCCTACCACTATCCTAGGCCTGATGCTAACACTAACCCTAACCCTAACACTATCCTAGGGCTGATGCTAACCCTAACCCTAACACTATCCTAGGGCTGATGCTAACACTAACCCTAACCCTAACACTATCCTAGGGCTGATGCTAACCCTAACCCTAACACTATCCTAGGCCTGATGATAACCCTAACCCTAACCCTAACACTATCCTAGGGCTGATGCTAACCCTAACCCTAACACTATCCTAGGGCTGATGCTAACCCTAACCCTAACCCAAACACTATCCTAGGGTTGATGCTAACCCTAACCCTAACACTATCCTAGGGCTGATGCTAACCCTAACCCTAACCCTAACACGGTCCTTGGACTGATGCTAACCCCAACCCTAACACTATCCTGGGCCTGATGCTAACCCTAACCCTAACCCTAACACTATCCTAGGGCTGATGCTAACCCTAACCCTAACACTATCCTTGGGCTGATGCTAACCCTAACCCTAACCCTAACAATATCCTAGGGCAGATGCTAACCCTAACCCTAACCCTAACACTATCCTTGGGCTCATGCTAACCCTAACCCTAACACTATCCTGGGCCTGATGCTAACCCTAACCCTAACCCTAACACTATCCTATGGCTGATGCTAACCCTAACCCTAACACTATCCTTGGGCTGATGCTAACCCTAACCCTAACCCTAACAATATCCTAGGGCAGATGCTAACCCTAACGCTAACCCTAACACTATCCTTGAACTGATGCTAACCCTAACCCTAACCCTAACACTATCCTAGGCCTGATGATAACCCTAACCCTAACCCTAACACTATCCTAGGGTTTATGTTAACCCTAACCCTAACACTATCCTAGGGCTTATGCTAACCCTAACGCTAACCCTAACACTATCCTAGGGCGGATGCTAACCCTAACCCTAACCCTAACACTATCCTAGGGCTGATGCTAACCCTAACATTAACACTATCCTAGGGCTGATGCTAACCCTAACCCTAACCCTAACATTATCCTAGGGCTGATGCTAACCCTAACCCTAACTCTAACACTATCTTAGGGCTGAGGCTAACCCTAACCATAACACTATCCTACGGCTGATGCTATCCCTAACCCTAACCCTAACACTATCCTAGGGCTGATGCTAACCCTAACCCTAACACTATCCTAGGGCTGATGCTAACCCTAACCCTAACCCTAACACTATCCTAGGGCTGATGCTAACTCTAACCCTAACACTATCCTAGGGCTGATGCTAACCCTAACCCTAACCCTAACACTCTCCTAGGGCTGATGCTAACCCTAACCCTAACCCTAACACTATCCTAGGGCGGATGCTAACCCTAACCCTAACCCTAACATTATCCTAGGCGTGATGCTAACCCTAACACTAACACAATCCTAGGGCTATTGCTAACCCTAACCCTAACCCTAACACTATCCTAGGGCTGATGCTAACCCTAACCCTAACTCTAACACTATCTTAGGGCTGAGGCTAACCCTAACCCTAACACTATCCTACGGCTGATGCTAACCCTAACCCTAACCCTAAGACTATCCTAGGAATGATGCTAACCCTAACCCTAACACTATCCTAGGCCTGATGCTAACCCTAAGCCTAACCCTAACACTATCGTAGGGCTGATGCTAACCCTAACCCTAACACTATCCTAGGGCTGATGCTAACCTAACCCTAACCCTAACACTATCCTAGGGCTGATGCTAACCCTAACCCTAACACTATCCTAGGCCTGATGATAACGCTAACCCTAACCCTAACACCATCCTAGGGCTGATGCTAACCCTAAGCCTAACACTATCCTAGGGCTGATGCTAACCCTAACCCTAACCCTAACACTATCCTAGGGCTGATGCTAACCCTAACCCTAACACTATCCTAGGCCTGATGCTAACCCTAACCCTAACCCTAACACTATCCTAGGGCTGATGCTAACCCTAACCCTAACCCTAACACTAACCTAGAGCTGATGCTAACCTTAACCCTAACCCTAACCCTAACCCTAATACTATCCTAGGGCTGATGCTAACCCTAACCCTAACCCTAACACTATCCTAGGGCTGATGCTAACCCTAACCCTAACTCTAACACTATCCTAGGGCTGAGGCTAACCCTAACCCTAACACTATCCTACGGCTGATGCTAACCCTAACCCTAACCCTAACACTATCCTAAGGCTGATGCTAACCCTAATACTAACACTATCCTAGGCCTGGTGCTAACCCTAACCCTAACCCTAACACTATTCTAGGGCTGATGCTAACCCTAACCCTAATAATATCCTAGGGCTGATGCTAACCGTAACCCTAACCCTAACACTATCCTAGGGCTGATGCTATCCCTAACCCTAACCCTAACACTATCCTAGGGCTGATGCTAACCCTAACCCTAACCCTAATACTATCCTAGGGCTGATGCTAACCCTAACCCTAACAATATCCTAGGCCTGATGATAACCCTAACCCTAACCCTAACACTATCCTAGGGCTGATGCTAAACCTAACCCTAACACTATCCTAGGGCTGATGCTAACCCTAACACTAACACTATCCTAGGGCTGATGCTAACCCTAACCCTAACCCTAACCCTCTCCAAGGGCTGATGCTAACCCTAACCCTAACCCTAACACTATCCTAGGGCTGATGCTAACCCTAACCGTAACTCTACACTATCTTAGGGGTGAGGCTAACCCTAACCCTAACACTATCCTACGGCTGATGCTAACCCTAACCCTAACCCTAACACTATCCTAGGGCTGATGCTAACCCTAAACCTAACACTATCCTAGGCCTGATGCTAACCCTAACCCTAACCCTAACACTATCCTAGGGCTGATGCTAACCCTAACCCTAACACTATCCTAGGGCTGATGCTAACCCTAACCCTAACCCTAACACTATCCTAGGGCTGATGCTAACCCTAACCCTAACACTATCCTAGGCCTCATGATAACCCTAACCCTAACCCTAACACTATCCTAGGGCTGATGCTAACCCTAACCCTAACACTATCCTAGGGCTGATGCTAACCCTAACCCTAACCGTAACACTATCCTAAGTCTGATGCTAACCCTAGACCTCACACTATACTAGGCCTGATGATATCCATAACCCTAACCTTAACACTATCCTAGGGCTGATGCTAACCCTAACACTAACCCTAACATTATCCTAGGGCGGATGCTAACCCTAACCCTAACCCTAACACTCTCCTAGGGCTGATGCTAACCCTAACACTAACACTATGCTAGGCCTGATGCTAACCCTAACCCTAACCCTAACACTATCCTAGGCCTGATGATAACCCTAACCCTAACCCTAACACTATCCTAGGGCTGATGCTAACCCTAACCCTAACACTATCCTAGGGCTGATGCTAACCCTAACCCTAACCCAAACACTATCCTAGGGTTGATGCTAACCCTAACCCTAACCCTAACACTATCCTAGGGCGGATGCTAACCCTAACCCTAACCCTAACACTATCCTAGGGCTGATGCTAACCCTAACACTAACACTATCCTAGGGCTGATGCAAACCCTAACCCTAACCCTAACATTATCCTAGGGCTGATGCTAACCCTAACCCTAACTCTAACACTATTTTAGGGCTGAGGCTAACCCTAACCATAACACTATCCTACGGCTGATGCTAACCCTAACCCTAACCCTAAGACTATCCTAGGGCTGATGCTAACACTAACCCTAACACTATCCTAGGGCTGATGCTAACCCTAACCCTAACCCTAACACTATCCTAGGGCTGATGCTAACTCTAACCCTAACACTATCCTAGGGCTGATGCTAACCCTAACCCTAACCCTAACACTATCCTAGGGCTGATGCTAACCCTAACCCTAACCCTAACACTATCCTAGGGCGGATGCTAACCCTAACCCTAACCCTAACATTATCCTAGGGCTGATGCTCACCCTAACACTAACAATATCCTAGGGCTATTGCTAACCCTAACCCTAACCCTAACACTATCCTAGGGCTGATGCTAACCCTAACCCTAACTCTAACACTATCTTAGGGCTGAGGCTAACCCTAACACTAACACTATCCTACGGCTGATGCTAACCCTAACCCTAACCCTAAGACTATCCTAGGGATGATGCTAACCCTAACCCTAACACTATCCTAGGCCTGATGCTAACCCTAAGCCTAACCCTAACACTATCGTAGGGCTGATGCTAACCCTAACCCTAACACTATCCTAGGGCTGATGCTAACCTAACCCTAACCCTAACACTATCCTAGGGCTGATGCTAACCCTAACCCTAACACTATCCTAGGCCTGATGATAACCCTAACCCTAACCCTAACACCATCCTAGGGCTGATGCTAACCCTAAGCCTAACACTATCGTAGGGCTGATGCTAACCCTAACCCTAACCCTAACACTATCCTAGGGCTGATGCTAACCCTAACCCTAACACTATCCTAGGCCTGATGCTAACCCTAACCCTAACCCTAACACTATCCTAGGGCTGATGCTAACCCTAACCCTAACCCTAACCCTAACACTAACCTAGAGCTGATGCTAACCTTAACCCTAACCCTAACCCTAAACCTAATACTATCCTAGGGCTGATGCTAACCCTAACCCTAACCCTAACACTATCCTAGGGCTGATGCTAACCCTAACCCTAACTCTAACACTATCCTAGGGCTGAGGCTAACCCTAACCCTAACACTATCCTACGGCTGATGCTAACCCTAACCCTAACCCTAACACTATCCTAAGGCTGATGCTAACCCTAATACTAACACTATCCTAGGCCTGGTGCTAACCCTAACCCTAACCCTAACACTATTCTAGGGCTGATGCTAACCCTAACCCTAATAATATCCTAGGGCTGATGCTAACCCTAACCCTAACCCTAACACTATCCTAGGGCTGATGCTATCCCTAACCCTAACCCTAACACTATCCTAGGGCTGATGCTAACCCTAACCCTAACCCTAATACTATCCTAGGGCTGATGCTAACCCTAACCCTAACAATATCCTAGGCCTGATGATAACCCTAACCCTAACCCTAACACTATCCTAGGGCTGATGCTAAACCTAACCCTAACACTATCCTAGGGCTGATGCTAACCCTAACACTAACACTATCCTAGGGCTGATGCTAACCCTAACCCTAACCCTAACACTCTCCAAGGGCTGATGCTAACCCTAACCCTAACCCTAACACTATCCTAGGGCTGATGCTAACCCTAACCCTAACTCTACACTATCTTAGGGCTGAGGCTAACCCTAACCCTAACACTATCCTACGGCTGATGATAACCCTAACCCTAACCCTAACACTATCCTAGGGCTGATGCTAACCCTAAACCTAACACTATCCTAGGCCTGATGCTAACCCTAACCCTAACCCTAACACTATCCTAGGGCTGATGCTAACCCTAACCCTAACACTATCCTAGGGCTGATGCTAACCCTAACCCTAACCCTAACACTATCCTAGGGCTGATGCTAACCCTAACCCTAACACTATCCTAGGCCTGATGATAACCCTAACCCTAACCCTAACACTATCCTAGGGCTGATGCTAACCCTAAACCTAACACTATCCTAGGGCTGATGCTAACCCTAACCCTAACCCTAACACTATCCTAAGTCTGATGCTAACCCTAGACCTCACACTATACTAGGCCTGATGATATCAATAACCCTAACCTTAACACTATCCTAGGGCTGACGCTAACCCTAACACTAACCCTAACATTATCCTAGGGCGGATGCTAACCCTAACCCTAACCCTAACACTATCCTAGGGCTGATGCTAACCCTAACACTAACACTATCCTAGGCCTGATGCTAAACCTAACCCTAACCCTAACACTATCCTAGGGCTGATGCTAACCCTAACCCTAACACTATCCTAGGGCTGATGCTAACCCTAACCCTAACTCTAACACTATCTTAGGGCTGAGGCTAACCCTAACCCTAACACTATCCTACGGCTGATGCTAACCCTAACCCTAACCCTAACACTATCCTAGGGCTGATGCTAACCCTAACCCTAACACTATCCTAGTCCTGATGCTAACCCTAACCCTAACCCTAACACTATCCTAGGGCTGATGCTAACCCTAACCCTAACACTATCCTAGGGCTGATGCTAACCCTAACCCTAACCCTAACACTATCCTAGGGCTGATGCTAACCCTAACCCTAACACTATCCTAGGCCTGATGATATCCCTAACCCTAACCCTAACACTATCCTAGGGCTGATGCTAACCCTAACCCTAACACTATCCTAGGGCTGATGCTAACCCTAACCCTAACCCAAACACTATCCTAGGGTTGATGCTAACCCTAACCCTAACACTATCCTAGGGCTGATGCTAACCCTAACCCTAACCCTAACACTATCCTTGGACTGATGATAACCCCAACCCTAACACTATCCTGGGCCTGATGCTAACCCTAACCCTAACCCTAACACTATCCTAGGGCTGATGCTAACCCTAACCCTAACACTATCGTTGGGCTGATGCTAACCCTAACCCTAACCCTAACAATATCCTAGGGCAGTTGCTAACCCTAACCCTAACCCTAACACTATCCTTGGGCTGATGCTAACCCTAACCCTAACACTATCCTGGGCCTGATGCTAACCCTAACCCTAACCCTAACACTATCCTAGGGCTGATGCTAACCCTAACCCTAAGACTATCCTTGGGCTGATGCTAACCCTAACCCTAACCCTAACAATATCCTAGGGCAGATGCTAACCCTAACGCTAACCCTAACACTATCCTAGGGCAGATGCTAACCCTAACCCTAACCCTAACACTATCCTAGGCCTGATGATAACCCTAACCCTAACCCTAACACTATCCTAGGGTTTATGTTAACCCTAACCCTAACACTATCCTAGGGCTGATGCTAACCCTAACCCTAACCCTAACACTATCCTAGGGCGGATGCTAACCCTAACCCTAAACCTAACACTATCCTAGGGCTGATGCTAACCCTAACACTAACACTATCCTAGGGCTGATGCTAACCCTAACCCTAACCCTAACATTATCCTAGGGCTGATGCTAACCCTAACCCTAACTCTAACACTATCTTAGGGCTGAGGCTAACCCTAACCCTAACACTATCCTACGGCTGATGCTAACCCTAACCCTAACCCTAACACTATCCTAGGGCTGATGCTAACCCTAACCCTAACACTATCCTAGGGCTGATGCTAACCCTAACCCTAACCCTAACACTATCCTAGGGCTGATGCTAACCCTAACCCTAACACTATCCTAGGGTTGATGCTAACCATAACCCTAACCCTAACACTATCCTAGGGCTGATGCTAACCCTAACCCTAACCCTAACACTATCCTAGGGCGGATGCTAACCCTAACCCTAACCCTAACATTATCCTAGGGCTGATGCTAACCCTAACACTAATAATATCCTAGGGCTATTGCTAACCCTAACCCTAACCCTAACACTATCCTAGGGCTGATGCTAACCCTAACCCTAACACTATCCTAGGCCTGATGTTAACCCTAAGCCTAACCCTAACACTATCGTAGGGCTGATGCTAACCCTAACCCTAACACTATCCTAGGGCTGATGCTAACCTAACCCTAACCCTAACACTATCCTAGGGCTGATGCTAACCCTAACCCTAACACTATCCTAGGCCTGATGATAACCCTAACCCTAACCCTAACACCATCCTAGGGCTGATGCTAACCCTAAGCCTAACACTATCCTAGGACTGATGCTAACCCTAACCCTAACCCTAACACTATCCTAGGGCTGATGCTAACCCTAACCCTAACAGTATCCTAGGCCTGATGCTAACCCTAACCCTAACCCTAACACTATCCTAGGGCTGATGCTAACCCTAACCCTAACCCTAACACTAACCTAGAGCTGATGCTAACCCTAACCCTAACCCTAACCCTAACCCTAATACTATCCTAGGGCTGATGCTAACTCTAACCCTAACCCTAACACTATCCTAGGGCTGATGCTAACCCTAACCCTAACTCTAACACTATCCTAGGGCTAAGGCTAACCCTAACCCTAACACTATCCTACGGCTGATGCTAACCCTAACCCTAACCCTAACACTATCCTAGGGCTGATGCTAACCCTAACCCTAACACTATCCTAGGGCTGATGCTAACCCTAACCCTAACCCTAACACTATCCTAGGGCTGATGCTAACCCTAACCCTAACACTATCCTAGGGCTGATGCTAACCCTAACCCTAACCCTAACACTATCCTAGGGCTGATGCTAACCCTAACCCTAACACTATCCTAGGCCTGATGATAACCCTAACCCTAACCCTAACACTATCCTAGGGCTGATGCTAACCCTAACCCTAACACTATCCTAGGCCTGATGCTAACCCTAACCCTAACCCGAACACTATCCTAAGTCTGATGCTAACCCTAGACCTCACACTATACTAGGCCTGATGATATCCATAACCCTAACCTTAACACTATCCTAGGGCTGATGCTAACCCTAACCCTAACGCTATCCTAGGGCTGATGCTAACCCTAACCCTAACCCTAACACTATGCTAGGCCTGATGCTAACCCTATCCCTAACCCTAACACTCTCCTAGGGCTGAGGCTAACCCTAACCCTAACACTATCCTAGGGCTTATGCTATCCCTAACCCTAACCCAAACACTATCCTAGGGTTGATGCTAACCCTAACCCTAACACACTCCTAGGGCTGATGCTAACCCTAACCCTAACCCTAAGACTATCCTAAGGCTGATGCTAACCCTAACCCTAACACTATCCTAGGGCTGATGCTTACCCTAACACTAACACTATCCTAGGGCTGATGCTAACCCTAACCCTAACCCTAACACTCTCCAAGGGCTGATGCTAACCCTAACCCTAACCCTAACACTATCCTAGGGCTGATGCTAACCCTAACCCTAACTCTAACACTATCTTAGGGCTGAGGCTAACCCTAACCCTAACACTATCCTACGGCTGATGCTAACGCTAACCCTAACCCTAACACTATCCTAGGGCTGATGCTAACCCTAACCCTAACACTATCCTAGGCCTGATGCTAACCCTAACCCTAACCCTAACACTATCCTAGGGCTGATGCTAACCCTTACCCTAACACTATCCTAGGGCTGATGCTAACCCTAACCCTAACCCTAACACTATCCTAGGGCGGATGCTAACCCTAACCCTAACCCTAACGCTATCCTAGGGCTGATGCTAACCCTAACACTAACACTATCCTAGGGCTGATGCTAACCCTAACCCTAACCCTAAAATTATCCTAGGGCTGATGCTAACCCTAACCCTAACTCTAACACTATCTTAGGTCTGAGGCTAACCCTAACCCTAACACTATCCTACGGCTGATGCTAACCCTAACCCTAACCCTAACACTTTCCTAGGGCTGATGCTAACCCTAACCCTAACACTATCCTAGGGCTGATGCTAACCCTAACCCTAACCCTAACACTATCCTAGGGCTGATGCTAACCCTAACCCTAACCCTAACACTATCCTAGGGCGGATGCTAACCCTAACCCTAACCCTAACATTATCCTAGGGCTGATGCTAACCCTAACACTAACACTATCCTAGGGCTATTGCTAACCCTAACCCTAACCCTAACACTATCCTAGGCCTGATGCTAACCCTAACCCTAACTCTAACACTATCTTAGGGCTGAGGCTAACCCTAACCCTAACACTATCCTACGGCTGATGCTAACCCTAACCCTAACCCTAACACTATCCTTGGGCTGATGCTAACCCTAACCCTAACACTATCCTAGGCCTGATGCTAACCCTAACCCTAACCCTAACACTATCCTAGGGCTGATGCTAACCCTAACCCTAACACTATCCTTGGGCTGATGCTAACCCTAACCCTAACCCTAACACTATGCTAGGGCAGATGCTAACCCTAACGCTAACCCTAACACTATCCTTGAACTGATCCTAACCCTAACCCTAACCCTAACACTATCCTAGGCCTAATGATAACCCTAACCCTAACCCTAACACTATCCTAGGATTTATGTTAACCCTAACCCTAACACTATCCTAGGGCTGATGCTAACCCTAACCCTAACCCTAACACTATCCTAGGGCAGATGCTAACCCTAACCCTAACCCTAACACTATCCTAGGGCTGATGCTAACCCTAACACTAACACTATCCTAGGGCTGATGCTAACCATAACCCTAACCCTAACATTATCCTGGGGCGGATGCTAACCCTAACCCTAACCCTAACACTATCCTAGGGCTGATGCTAACCCTAACACTAACACTATCCTAGGCCTGATGCTAACCCTAACCCTAACCCTAACACTATCCTAGGGCTGATGCTAACCCTAACCCTAACACTATCCTAGGGCTGATGCTAACCTTAACACTAACACTATCCTAGGGCTCATGCTAAACCTAACCCTAACCCTAACACTCTCCAAGGGCTGATGCTAACCCTAACCCTAACCCTAACACTATCCTAGGGCTGATGCTAACCCTAACCCTAACTCTAACACTATCTTAGGGCTGAGGCTAACCCTAACCCTAACACTATCCTACGGCTGATGCTAACCCTAACCCTAACCCTAACACTATCCTAGGGCTGATGCTAACCCTAACCCTAACACTATCCTAGGCCTGATGCTAACCCTAACCCTAACCCTAACACTATCCTAGGGCTGATGCTAACCCTAACCCTAACACTATCCTAGGGCTGATGCTAACCCTAACCCTAACCCTAACACTATCCTAGGGCTGATGCTAACCCTAACTCTAACACTATCCTAGGCCTGATGATAACCCTAACCCTAACCCTAACACTATCCTAGGGCTGATGCTAACCCTAACCCTAACACTATCCTAGGGCTGATGCTAACCCTAACCCTAACCCTAACACTATCCTAAGTCTGATGCTAACCCTAGACCTCACACTATACTAGGCCTGATGATAACCATAACCCTAACCTTAACACTATCCTAGGGCTGATGCTAACCCTAACCCTAACCCTAACACTATCCTAGAGCTGATGCTAACCCTAACCCTAACACTATCCTAGGCCTGATGATAACCCTAACACTAACCCTGACACTATCCTAGGGCTGATGCTAACCCAAACCCTAACACTATCCTAGGGCTGATGCTAACTCTAACCCTAACCCTAACACTATCCTAGGCCTGATGCTAACCCTATCCCTAACCCTAACACTCTCCTAGGGCTGAGGCTAACCCTAACCCTAACACTATCCTAGGGCTGATGCTAACCCTAACCCTAACACTATCCTAGGGCTGACGCTAACCCTAACCCTAACCCTAACACTATCCTTGGACTGATGCTAACCCTAACCCTAACTCTATCCTGGGCCTGATGCTAACCCTAACCCTAACCCTAACACTATCCTAGGGCTGATGCTAACCCTAACCCTAATACTATCCTTGGGCTGATGCTAACCCTAACCCTAACCCTAACAATATCCTAGGGCAGATGCTAACCCTAACCCTAACCCTAACACTATCCTTGGGCTGATGCTAACCCTAACCCTAACACTATCCTGGGCCTGATGCTAACCCTAACCCTAACCCTAACACTATCCTAGGGCTGATGCTAACCCTAACCCTAACACTATCCTTGGGCAGATGCTAACCCTAACCCTAACCCTAACAATATCCTAGGGCAGATGCTAACCCTAACGCTAACCCTAACACTATCCTTGAACTGATGCTAACCCTAACCGTAACCCTAACACTATCCTAGGCCTGATGATAACCCTAACCCTAACCCTAACACTATCCTAGGGTTTATGTTAACCCTAACCCTAACACTATCCTAGGGCTGATGCTAACCCTAACCCTAACCCTAACACTATCCTAGGGCGGATGCTAACCCTAACCCTAACCCTAACACTATCCTAGGGCTGATGCTAACCCTAACACTAACACTATCCTAGGCCTGATGCTAACCCTAACACTAACCCTAACACTATCCTAGGGCTGATGCTAACCCTAACACTAACACTATCCTAGGGCTGATGCTAACCCTAACCCTAACCCTAACACTCTCCAAGGGCTGATGCTAACCCTAACCCTAACCCTAACACTATCCTAGGGCTGATGCTAACCCTAACCCTAACTCTAACACTATCCTAGGGCTGAGGCTAACCCTAACCCTAACACTATCCTACGGCTGATGCTAACCCTAACCCTAACCCTAACACTATCCTAGGGCTGATGCTAACCCTAACCCTAACACTATCCTAGGCCTGATGCTAACCCTAACCCTAACCCTAACACTATCCTAGGGCTGATGCTAACCCTAACCCTAACACTATCCTAGGGCTGATGCTAACCCTAACCCTAACCCTAACACTATCCTAGGGCTGATGCTAACCCTAACCCTAACACTATCCTAGGCCTGATGGTAACCCTAACCCTAACCCTAACACTATCCTAGGGCTGATGCTAACCCTAACCCTAACACTATCCTAGGGCTGATGCTAACCCTAACCCTAACCCAAACACTATCCTAGGGTTGATGCTAACCCTAACCCTAACACTATCCTAGGGCTGATGCTAACGCTAACCCTAACCCTAACACTGTCCTTGGACTGATGCTAACCCCAACCCTAACACTATCCTGGGCCTGATGCTAACCCTAACCCTAACCCTAACACTATCCTAGGGCTGATGCTAACCCTAACCCTAACACTATCCTTGGGCTGATGCTAACCCTAACCCTAACCCTAACAATATCCTAGGGCAGATGCTAACCCTAACCCTAACCCTGACACTATCCTTGGGCTCATGCTAACCCTAACCCTAACACTATCCTGGGCCTGATGCTAACCCTAACCCTAACCCTAACACTATCCTAGGGCTGATGCTAACCCTAACCCTAACACTATCCTTGGGCTGATGCTAACCCTAACCCTAACCCTAACAATATCCTAGGGCAGATGCTAACCCTAACGCTAACCCTAACACTATCCTTGAACTGATGCTAACCTTAACCCTAACCCTAACACTATCCTAGGCCTGATGATAACCCTAACCCTAACCCTAACACTATCCTAGGGTTTATGTTAACCCTAACCCTAACACCATCCTAGGGCTGATGCTAACCCTAACCCTAACCCTAACACTATCCTAGGGCGGATGCTAACCCTAACCCTAACCCTAACACTATCCTAGGGCTGATGCTAACCCTAACACTAACACTATCCTAGGGCAGATGCTAACCCTAACCCTAACCCTAACATTATCCTGGGGCTGATGCTAACCCTAACCCTAACTCTAACACTATCTTAGGGCTGAGGCTAACCCTAACCATAACACTATCCTACGGCTGATGCTAACCCTAACCCTAACCCTAACACTATCCTAGGGCTGATGCTAACCCTAACCCTAACACTATCCTAGGGCTGATGCTAACCCTAACCCTAACCCTAACACTATCCTAGGGCTGATGCTAACTCTAACCCTAACACTATCCTAGGGCTGATGCTAACCCTAACCCTAACCCTAACACTATCCTAGGGCTGATGCTAACCCTAACCCTAACCCTAACACTATCCTAGGGCGGATGCTAACCCTAACCCTAACCCAAACATTATCCTAGGGCTGATGCTATCCCTAACACTAACACTATCCTAGGGCTATTGCTAACCCTAACCCTAACCCTAACACTATCCTAGGGCTGATGCTAACCCTAACCCTAACTCTAACACTATCTTAGGGCTGAGGCTAACCCTAACCCTAACACTATCCTACGGCTGATGCTAACCCTAACCCTAACCCTA
Organism: Lemur catta; assembly: GCF_020740605.2. Classification (NCBI taxonomy): domain Eukaryota; kingdom Metazoa; phylum Chordata; class Mammalia; order Primates; family Lemuridae; genus Lemur; species Lemur catta. Next base: position 1,168,666 of record NW_025423742.1, on the reverse strand, counting down.
AGACTATCCTAGGGATGATGATAACCCTAACCCTAACACTATCCTAGGCCTGATGCTAACCCTAAGCCTAACCCTAACACTATCGTAGGGCTGATGCTAACCCTAACACTAACACTATCCTAGGGCTGATGCTAACCTAACCCTAACCCTAACACTATCCTAGGGCTGATGCTAACCCCAACCCTAACACTATCCTTGGCCTGATGATAACCCTAACCCTAACCCTAACACCATCCTAGGGCTGATGCTAACCCTAAGCCTAACACTATCCTAGGGCTGATGCTAACCCTAACCCTAACCCTAACACTATTCTAGGGCTGATGCTAACCCTAACCCTAACACTATCCTAGGCCTGATGCTAACCATAACCCTAACCCTAACACTATCCTAGGGCTGATGCTAACCCTAACCCTAACCCTAACACTAACCTAGAGCTGATGCTAACCTTAACCCTAACCCTAACCCTAACCCTAATACTATCCTAGGGCTGATGCTAACCCTAACCCTAACCCTAACACTATCCTAATGCTGATGCTAACCCTAACCCTAACTCTAACACTATCCTAGGGCTGAGGCTAACCCTAACCCTAACACTATCCTACGGCTGATGCTAACCCTAACCCTAACCCTAACACTATCCTAAGGCTGATGCTAACCCTAATACTAACACTATCCTAGGCCTGGTGCTAACCCTAACCCTAACCCTAACACTATTCTAGGGCTGATGCTAACCCTAACCCTAATAATATCCTAGGGCTGATGCTAACCCTAACCCTAACCCTAACACTATCCTAGGGCTGATGCTATCCCTAACCCTAACCCTAACACTATCCTAGGGCTGATGCTAACCCTAACCCTAACCCTAATACTATCCTAGGGCTGATGCTAACCCTAACCCTAACAATATCCTAGGCCTGATGATAACCCTAACCCTAACCCTAACACTATCCTAGGGCTGATGCTAAACCTAACCCTAACACTATCCTAGGGCTGATGCTAACCCTAACACTAACACTATCCTAGGGCTGATGCTAACCCTAACCCTAACCCTAACATTATCCTAGGGCTGATGCTAACCCTAACCGTAACTATACACTATCTTAGGGCTGAGGCTAACCCTAACCCTAACACTATCCTACGGCTGATGCTAACCCTAACCCTAACCCTAACACTATCCTAGGGCTGATGCTAACCCTAAACCTAACACTATCCTAGGCCTGATGCTAACCCTAACCCTAACCCTAACACTATCCTAGGGCTGATGCTAACCCTAACCCTAACACTATCCTAGGGCTGATGCTAACCCTAATCCTAACCCTAACACTATCCTAGGGCTGATGCTAACCCTAACCCTAACACTATCCTAGGCCTGATGATAACCCTAACCCTAACCCTAACACTATCCTAGGGCTGATGCTAACCCTAACCCTAACACTATCCTAGGTCTGATGCTAACCCTAACCCTAACCCTAACACTATCCTAAGTCTGATGCTAACCCTAGACCTCACACTATACTAGGCCTGATGATATCCATAACCCTAACCTTAACACTATCCTAGGGCTGATGCTAACCCTAACACTAACCCTAACATTATCCTAGGGCGGATGCTAACCCTAACCCTAACCCTAACACTATCCTAGGGCTGATGCTAACCCTAACACTAACACTATCCTAGGCCTGATGCTAACCCTAACCCTAACCCTAACACTATCCTAGGGCTGATGCTAACCCTAACCCTAACACTATCCTAGGGCTGATGCTAACCCTAACCCTAACTCTAACACTATCTTAGGGCTGAGGCTAACCCTAATCCTAACACTATCCTACGGCTGATGCTAACCCTATCCCTAACCCTAACACTATCCTAGGGCTGATGCTAACCCTAACCCTAACACTATCCTAGTCCTGATGCTAACCCTAACCCTAACCCTAACACTATCCTAGGGCTGATGCTAACCCTAACCCTAACACTATCCTAGGGCTGATGCTAACCCTAACCCTAACCCTAACACTATCCTAGGGCTGATGCTAACCCTAACCCTAACACTATCCTAGGCCTGATGATAACCCTAACCCTAACCCTAACACTATCGTAGGGCTGATCCTAACCCTAACCCTAACACTATCCTAGGGCTGATGCTAACCCTAACCCTAACCCAAACACTATCCTAGGGTTGATGCTAACCCTAACCCTAACCCTAACACTATCCTAGGGCTGATGCTAACCCTAACCCTAACCCTAACACTATCCTAGGGCTGATGCTAACCCTAACACTAACACTATCCTAGGGATGATGCTAACCCTAACCCTAACCCTAACATTATCCTAGGGCTCATGCTAACCCTAACCCTAACCCTAACACTCTCCTAGGGCTGATGCTAACCCTAACCCTAACTCTAACACTATCTTAGGGCTGAGGCTAACCCTAACCCTAACACTATCCTACGGCTGATGCTAACCCTAACCCTAACCCTAAGACTATCCTAGGGATGATGCTAACCCTAACCCTAACACTATCCTAGGCCTGATGCTAACCCTAAGCCTAACCCTAACACTATCGTAGGGCTGATGCTAACCCTAACCCTAACACTATCCTAGGGCTGATGCTAACCTAACCCTAACCCTAACACTATCCTAGGGCTGATGCTAACCCTAACCCTAACACTATCCTAGGCCTGATGATAACCCTAAACCTAACCCTAACACCATCCTAGGGCTGATGCTAACCCTAAGCCTAACACTATCCTAGGGCTGATGCTAACCCTAACCCTAACCCTAACACTATCCTAGGGCTGATGCTAACCCTAACCCTAACACTATCCTAGGCCTGATGCTAACCCTAACCCTAACCCTAACACTATCCTAGGGCTGATGCTAACCCTAACCCTAACCCTAACACTAACCTAGAGCTGATGCTAACCTTAACCCTAACCCTAACCCTAACCCTAATACTATCCTAGGGCTGATGCTAACCCTAACCCTAACCCTAACACTATCCTAGGGCTGATGCTAACCCTAACCCTAACTCTAACACTATCCTAGGGCTGAGGCTAACCCTAACCCTAACACTATCCTACGGCTGATGCTAACCCTAACCCTAACCCTAACACTATCCTAAGGCTGATGCTAACCCTAATACTAACACTATCCTAGGCCTGGTGCTAACCCTAACCCTAACCCTAACACTATTCTAGGGCTGATGCTAACCCTAACCCTAATAATATCCTAGGGCTGATGCTAACCCTAACCCTAACAATAACACTATCCTAGGGCTGATGCTATCCCTAACCCTAACCCTAACACTATCCTAGGGCTGATGCTAACCCTAACCCTAACCCTAATACTATCCTAGCGCTGATGCTAACCCTAACCCTAACAATATCCTAGGCCTGATGATAACCCTAACCCTAACCCTAACACTATCCTAGGGCTGATGCTAAACCTAACCCTAACACTATCCTAGGGCTGATGCTAACCCTAACACTAACACTATCCTAGGGCTCATGCTAACCCTAACCCTAACCCTAACACTCTCCAAGGGCTGATGCTAACCCTAACCCTAACCCTAACACTATCCTAGGGCTGATGCTAACCCTAACCGTAACTCTACACTATCTTAGGGCTGAGGCTAACCCTAACCCTAACACTATCCTACGGCTGATGCTAACCCTAACCCTAACCCTAACACTATCCTAGGGCTGATGCTAACCCTAACCCTAACACTATCCTAGGCCTGATGCTAACCCTTATCCTAACCCTAACACTATCCTAGGGCTGATGCTAACCCTAACCCTAACACTATCCTAGGCCTGATGATAACCCTAACCCTAACCCTAACACTATCCTAGGGCTGATGCTAACCCTAACCCTAACACTATCCTAGGGCTGATGCTAACCCTAACCCTAACCCTAACACTATCCTAAGTCTGATGCTAACCCTAGACCTCACACTATACTAGGCCTGATGATATCCATAACCCTAACCTTAACACTATCCTAGGGCTGATGCTAACCCTAACGCTAACCCTAACATTATCCTAGGGCGGATGCTAACCCTAACCCTAACCCTAACACTATCCTAGGGCTGATGCTAACCCTAACACTAACACTATCCTAGGCCTGATGCTAACCCTAACCCTATCCCTAACACTATCCTAGGGCTGATGCTAACCCTAACCCTAACACTATCCTAGGGCTGATGCTAACCCTAACGCTAACTCTAACACTATCTTAGGGCTGAGGCTAACCCTAACCCTAACACTATCCTACGGCTGATGCTAACCCTAACCCTAACCCTAACACTATCCTAGGGCTGATGCTAACCCTAACCCTAACACTATCCTAGTCCTGATGCTAACCCTAACCCTAACCCTAACACTATCCTAGGGCTGATGCTAACCCTAACCCTAACACTATCCTAGGGCTGATGCTAACCCTAACCCTAACCCTAACACTATCCTAGGGCTGATGCTAACCCTAACCCTAACACTATCCTAGGCCTGATGATAACCCTAACCCTAACCCTAACACTATCCTAGGGCTGATGCTAACCCTAACCCTAACACTATCCTAGGGCTGATGCTAACCCTAACCCTAACCCAAACACTATCCTAGGGTTGATGCTAACCCTAACCCTAACACTATCCTAAGGCTGATGCTAACCCTAACCCTAACCCTAACACTATCCTTGGACTGATGCTAACCCCAACCCTAACACTATCCTGGGCCTGATGCTAACCCTAACCCTAACCCTAACACTATCCTAGGGCTGATGCTAACCCTAACCCTAACACTATCGTTGGGCTGATGCTAACCCTAACCCTAACCCTAACAATATCCTAGGGCAGATGCTAACCCTAACCCTAACCCTAACACTATCCTTGGGCTGATGCTAACCCTAACCCTAACACTATCCTGGGCCTGATGCTAACCCTAACCCTAACCCTAACACTATCCTAGGGCTGATGCTAACCCTAACCCTAAGACTATCCTTGGGCTGATGCTAACCCTAACCCTAACCCTAACAATATCCTAGGGCAGATGCTAACCCCAACGCTAACCCTAACACTATCCTTGAACTGATGCTAACCCTAACCCTAACCCTAACACTATCCTAGGCCTGATGATAACCCTAACCCTAACCCTAACACTATCCTAGGGTTTATGTTAACCCTAACCCTAACACTATCCTAGGGCTGATGCTAACCCTAACCCTAACCCTAACATTATCCTAGGGCTGATGCTAACCCTAACACTAACTAACTAATAGCCCTATCCTAGGGCTATTGCTAACCCTAACCCTAACCCTAACACTATCCTAGGGCTGATGCTAACCCTAACCCTAACTCTAACACTATCTTAGGGCTGAGGCTAACCCTAACCCTAACACTATCCTACGGCTGATGCTAACCCTAACCCTAACCCTAAGACTATCCTAGGGATGATGCTAACCCTAACCCTACCACTATCCTAGGCCTGATGCTAACCCTAAGCCTAACCCTAACACTATCGTAGGGCTGATGCTAACCCTAACCCTAACACTATCCTAGGGCTGATGCTAACCTAACCCTAACCCTAACACTATCCTAGGGCTGATGCTAACCCTAACCCTAACACTATCCTAGGCCTGATGATAACCCTAACCCTAACCCTAACACCATCCTAGGGCTGATGCTAACCCTAAGCCTAACACTATCCTAGGGCTGATGCTAACCCTAACCCTAACCCTAACACTATCCTAGGGCTGATGCTAACCCTAACCCGAACACTATCCTAGGCCTGATGCTAACCCTAACCCTAACCCTAACACTATCCTAGGGCTGATGCTAACCCTAACCCTAACCCTAACACTAACCTAGAGCTGATGCTAACCTTAACCCTAACCCTAACCCTAACCCTAATACTATCCTAGGGCTGATGCTAACCCTAACCCTAACCCTAACACTATCCTAGGGCTGATGCTAACCCTAACCCTAACTCTAACACTATCCTAGGGCTGAGGCTAACCCTAACCCTAACACTATCCTACGGCTGATGCTAACCCTAACCCTAACCCTAACACTATCCTAAGGCTGATGCTAACCCTAATACTAACACTATCCTAGGCCTGGTGCTAACCCTAACCCTAACCCTAACACTATTCTAGGGCTGATGCTAACCCTAACCCTAATAATATCCTAGGGCTGATGCTAACCCTAACCCTAACCCTAACACTATCCTAGGGCTGATGCTATCCCTAACCCTAACCCTAACACTATCCTAGGGCTGATGCTAACCCTAACCCTAACCCTAATACTATCCTAGGGCTGATGCTAACCCTAACCCTAACAATATCCTAGGCCTGATGATAACCCTAACCCTAACCCTAACACTATCCTAGGGCTGATGCTAAACCTAACCCTAACACTATCCTAGGGCTGATGCTAACCCTAACACTAACACTATCCTAGGGCTCATGCTAACCCTAACCCTAACCCTAACACTCTCCAAGGGCTGATGCTAACCCTAACCCTAACCCTAACACTATCCTAGGGCTGATGCTAACCCTAACCGTAACTCTACACTATCTTAGGGCTGAGGCTAACCCTAACCCTAACACTATCCTACGGCTGATGCTAACCCTAACCCTAACCCTAACACTATCCTAGGGCTGATGCTAACCCTAAACCTAACACTATCCTAGGCCTGATGCTAACCCTAACCCTAACCCTAACATTATCCTAGGGCTGATGCTAACCCTAACCCTAACACTATCCTAGGGCTGATGCTAACCCTAACCCTAACCCTAACACTATCCTAGGGCTGATGCTAACCCTAACCCTAACACTATCCTAGGCCTGATGATAACCCTAACCCTAACCCTAACACTATCCTAGGGCTGATGCTAACCCTAACCCTAACACTATCCTATGGCTGATGCTAACCCTAACCCTAACCCTAACACTATCCTAAGTCTGATGCTAACCCTAGACCTCACACTATACTAGGCCTGATGATATCCATAACCCTAACCTTAACACTATCCTAGGGCTGATGCTAACCCTAACCCTAACCCTAACACTATCCTAGGGCTGATGCTAACCCTAACCCTAACCCAAACACTATCCTAGGGTTGATGCTAACCCTAACCCTAACACTATCCTAAGGCTGATGCTAACCCTAACCCTAACCCTAACACTATCCTTGGACTGATGCTAACCCCAACCCTAACACTATCCTGGGCCTGATGCTAACCCTAACCCTAACCCTAACACTATCCTAGGGCTGATGCTAACCCTAACCCTAACACTATCGTTGGGCTGATGCTAACCCTAACCCTAACCCTAACAATATCCTAGGGCAGATGCTAACCCTAACCCTAACCCTAACACTATCCTTGGGCTGATGCTAACCCTAACCCTAACACTATCCTGGGCCTGATGCTAACCCTAACCCTAACCCTAACACTATCCTAGGGCTGATGCTAACCCTAACCCTAAGACTATCCTTGGGCTGATGCTAACCCTAACCCTAACCCTAACAATATCCTAGGGCAGATGCTAACCCTAACGCTAACCCTAACACTATCCTTGAACTGATGCTAACCCTAACCCTAACCCTAACACTATCCTAGGCCTGATGATAACCCTAACCCTAACCCTAACACTATCCTAGGGTTTATGTTAACCCTAACCCTAACACTATCCTAGGACTGATGCTAACCCTAACCCTAACCCTAACACTATCCTAGGGCGGATGCTAACCCTAACCCTAACCCTAACACTATCCTAGGGCTGATGCTAACCCTAACACTAACACTATCCTAGGGCTGATGCTAACCCTAACCCTAACCCTAACATTATCCTAGGGCTGATGCTAACCCTAACCCTAAGTCTAACACTATCTTAGGGCTGAGGCTAACCCTAACCCTAACACTATCCTACGGCTGATGCTAACCCTAACCCTAACCCTAACACTATCCTAGGGCTGATGCTAACCCTAACCCTAACACTATCCTAGGGCTGATGCTAACCCTAACCCTAACCCTAACACTATCCTAGGGCTGATGCTAACCCTAACCCTAACTCTATCCTAGGGTTGATGCTAACCATAACCCTAACCCTAACACTATCCTAGGGCTGATGCTAACCCTAACCCTAACCCTAACACTATCCTAGGGCGGATGCTAACCCTAACCCTAACCCTAACATTATCCTAGGGCTGATGCTAACCCTAACACTAATAATATCCTAGGGCTATTGCTAACCCTAACCCTAACCCTAACACTATCCTAGGGCTGATGCTAACCCTAACCCTAACTCTAACACTATCTTAGGGCTGAGGCTAACCCTAACCCTAACACTATCCTACGGCTGATGCTAACCCTAACCCTAACCCTAAGACTATCCTAGGGATGATGCTAACCCTAACCCTAACACTATCCTAGGCCTGATGCTAACCCTAAGCCTAACCCTAACACTATCGTAGGGCTGATGCTAACCCTAACCCTAACACTATCCTAGGGCTGATGCTAACCTAACCCTAACCCTAACACTATCCTAGGGCTGATGCTAACCCTAACCCTAACACTATCCTAGGCCTGATGATAACCCTAACCCTAACCCTAACACCATCCTAGGGCTGATGCTAACCCTAAGCCTAACACTATCCTAGGACTGATGCTAACCCTAACCCTAACCCTAACACTATCCTAGGGCTGATGCTAACCCTAACCCTAACAGTATCCTAGGCCTGATGCTAACCCTAACCCTAACCCTAACACTATCCTAGGGCTGATGCTAACCCTAACCCTAACCCTAACACTAACCTAGAGCTGATGCTAACCTTAACCCTAACCCTAACCCTAACCCTAATACTATCCTAGGGCTGATGCTAACCCTAACCCTAACCCTAACACTATCCTAGGGCTGATGCTAACCCTAACCCTAACTCTAACACTATCCTAGGGCTGAGGCTAACCCTAACCCTAACACTATCCTACGGCTGATGCTAACCCTAACCCTAACCCTAACACTATCCTAAGGCTGATGCTAACCCTAATACTAACACTATCCTAGGCCTGGTGCTAACCCTAACCCTAACCCTAACACTATTCTAGGGCTGATGCTAACCCTAACCCTAATAATATCCTAGGGCTGATGCTAACCGTAACCCTAACCCTAACACTATCCTAGGGCTGATGCTATCCCTAACCCTAACCCTAACACTATCCTAGGGCTGATGCTAACCCTAACCCTAACCCTAATACTATCCTAGGGCTGATGCTAACCCTAACCCTAACAATATCCTAGGCCTGATGATAACCCTAACCCTAACCCTAACACTATCCTAGGGCTGATGCTAAACCTAACCCTAACACTATCCTAGGGCTGATGCTAACCCTAACACTAACACTATCCTAGGGCTGATGCTAACCCTAACCCTAACCCTAACCCTCTCCAAGGGCTGATGCTAACCCTAACCCTAACCCTAACACTATCCTAGGGCTGATGCTAACCCTAACCGTAACTCTACACTATCTTAGGGGTGAGGCTAACCCTAACCCTAACACTATCCTACGGCTGATGCTAACCCTAACCCTAACCCTAACACTATCCTAGGGCTGATGCTAACCCTAAACCTAACACTATCCTAGGCCTGATGCTAACCCTAACCCTAACCCTAACACTATCCTAGGGCTGATGCTAACCCTAACCCTAACACTATCCTAGGGCTGATGCTAACCCTAACCCTAACCCTAACACTATCCTAGGGCTGATGCTAACCCTAACCCTAACACTATCCTAGGCCTCATGATAACCCTAACCCTAACCCTAACACTATCCTAGGGCTGATGCTAACCCTAACCCTAACACTATCCTAGGGCTGATGCTAACCCTAACCCTAACCGTAACACTATCCTAAGTCTGATGCTAACCCTAGACCTCACACTATACTAGGCCTGATGATATCCATAACCCTAACCTTAACACTATCCTAGGGCTGATGCTAACCCTAACACTAACCCTAACATTATCCTAGGGCGGATGCTAACCCTAACCCTAACCCTAACACTCTCCTAGGGCTGATGCTAACCCTAACACTAACACTATGCTAGGCCTGATGCTAACCCTAACCCTAACCCTAACACTATCCTAGGGCTGATGCTAACCCTAACACTAACACTATCCTAGGGCTGATGCTAACCCTAACCCTAACCCTAACATTATCCTAGGGCTGATGCTAACCCTAACCCTAAGTCTAACACTATCTTAGGGCTGAGGCTAACCCTAACCCTAACACTATCCTACGGCTGATGCTAACCCTAACCCTAACCCTAACACTATCCTAGGGCTGATGCTAACCCTAACCCTAACACTATCCTAGGGCTGATGCTAACCCTAACCCTAACCCTAACACTATCCTAGGGCTGATGCTAACCCTAACCCTAACTCTATCCTAGGGTTGATGCTAACCATAACCCTAACCCTAACACTATCCTAGGGCTGATGCTAACCCTAACCCTAACCCTAACACTATCCTAGGGCGGATGCTAACCCTAACCCTAACCCTAACATTATCCTAGGGCTGATGCTAACCCTAACACTAATAATATCCTAGGGCTATTGCTAACCCTAACCCTAACCCTAACACTATCCTAGGGCTGATGCTAACCCTAACCCTAACTCTAACACTATCTTAGGGCTGAGGCTAACCCTAACCCTAACACTATCCTACGGCTGATGCTAACCCTAACCCTAACCCTAAGACTATCCTAGGGATGATGCTAACCCTAACCCTAACACTATCCTAGGCCTGATGCTAACCCTAAGCCTAACCCTAACACTATCGTAGGGCTGATGCTAACCCTAACCCTAACACTATCCTAGGGCTGATGCTAACCTAACCCTAACCCTAACACTATCCTAGGGCTGATGCTAACCCTAACCCTAACACTATCCTAGGCCTGATGATAACCCTAACCCTAACCCTAACACCATCCTAGGGCTGATGCTAACCCTAAGCCTAACACTATCCTAGGACTGATGCTAACCCTAACCCTAACCCTAACACTATCCTAGGGCTGATGCTAACCCTAACCCTAACAGTATCCTAGGCCTGATGCTAACCCTAACCCTAACCCTAACACTATCCTAGGGCTGATGCTAACCCTAACCCTAACCCTAACACTAACCTAGAGCTGATGCTAACCTTAACCCTAACCCTAACCCTAACCCTAATACTATCCTAGGGCTGATGCTAACCCTAACCCTAACCCTAACACTATCCTAGGGCTGATGCTAACCCTAACCCTAACTCTAACACTATCCTAGGGCTGAGGCTAACCCTAACCCTAACACTATCCTACGGCTGATGCTAACCCTAACCCTAACCCTAACACTATCCTAAGGCTGATGCTAACCCTAATACTAACACTATCCTAGGCCTGGTGCTAACCCTAACCCTAACCCTAACACTATTCTAGGGCTGATGCTAACCCTAACCCTAATAATATCCTAGGGCTGATGCTAACCGTAACCCTAACCCTAACACTATCCTAGGGCTGATGCTATCCCTAACCCTAACCCTAACACTATCCTAGGGCTGATGCTAACCCTAACCCTAACCCTAATACTATCCTAGGGCTGATGCTAACCCTAACCCTAACAATATCCTAGGCCTGATGATAACCCTAACCCTAACCCTAACACTATCCTAGGGCTGATGCTAAACCTAACCCTAACACTATCCTAGGGCTGATGCTAACCCTAACACTAACACTATCCTAGGGCTGATGCTAACCCTAACCCTAACCCTAACCCTCTCCAAGGGCTGATGCTAACCCTAACCCTAACCCTAACACTATCCTAGGGCTGATGCTAACCCTAACCGTAACTCTACACTATCTTAGGGGTGAGGCTAACCCTAACCCTAACACTATCCTACGGCTGATGCTAACCCTAACCCTAACCCTAACACTATCCTAGGGCTGATGCTAACCCTAAACCTAACACTATCCTAGGCCTGATGCTAACCCTAACCCTAACCCTAACACTATCCTAGGGCTGATGCTAACCCTAACCCTAACACTATCCTAGGGCTGATGCTAACCCTAACCCTAACCCTAACACTATCCTAGGGCTGATGCTAACCCTAACCCTAACACTATCCTAGGCCTCATGATAACCCTAACCCTAACCCTAACACTATCCTAGGGCTGATGCTAACCCTAACCCTAACACTATCCTAGGGCTGATGCTAACCCTAACCCTAACCGTAACACTATCCTAAGTCTGATGCTAACCCTAGACCTCACACTATACTAGGCCTGATGATATCCATAACCCTAACCTTAACACTATCCTAGGGCTGATGCTAACCCTAACACTAACCCTAACATTATCCTAGGGCGGATGCTAACCCTAACCCTAACCCTAACACTCTCCTAGGGCTGATGCTAACCCTAACACTAACACTATGCTAGGCCTGATGCTAACCCTAACCCTAACCCTAACACTATCCTAGGCCTGATGATAACCCTAACCCTAACCCTAACACTATCCTAGGGCTGATGCTAACCCTAACCCTAACACTATCCTAGGGCTGATGCTAACCCTAACCCTAACCCAAACACTATCCTAGGGTTGATGCTAACCCTAACCCTAACCCTAACACTATCCTAGGGCGGATGCTAACCCTAACCCTAACCCTAACACTATCCTAGGGCTGATGCTAACCCTAACACTAACACTATCCTAGGGCTGATGCAAACCCTAACCCTAACCCTAACATTATCCTAGGGCTGATGCTAACCCTAACCCTAACTCTAACACTATTTTAGGGCTGAGGCTAACCCTAACCATAACACTATCCTACGGCTGATGCTAACCCTAACCCTAACCCTAAGACTATCCTAGGGCTGATGCTAACACTAACCCTAACACTATCCTAGGGCTGATGCTAACCCTAACCCTAACCCTAACACTATCCTAGGGCTGATGCTAACTCTAACCCTAACACTATCCTAGGGCTGATGCTAACCCTAACCCTAACCCTAACACTATCCTAGGGCTGATGCTAACCCTAACCCTAACCCTAACACTATCCTAGGGCGGATGCTAACCCTAACCCTAACCCTAACATTATCCTAGGGCTGATGCTCACCCTAACACTAACAATATCCTAGGGCTATTGCTAACCCTAACCCTAACCCTAACACTATCCTAGGGCTGATGCTAACCCTAACCCTAACTCTAACACTATCTTAGGGCTGAGGCTAACCCTAACACTAACACTATCCTACGGCTGATGCTAACCCTAACCCTAACCCTAAGACTATCCTAGGGATGATGCTAACCCTAACCCTAACACTATCCTAGGCCTGATGCTAACCCTAAGCCTAACCCTAACACTATCGTAGGGCTGATGCTAACCCTAACCCTAACACTATCCTAGGGCTGATGCTAACCTAACCCTAACCCTAACACTATCCTAGGGCTGATGCTAACCCTAACCCTAACACTATCCTAGGCCTGATGATAACCCTAACCCTAACCCTAACACCATCCTAGGGCTGATGCTAACCCTAAGCCTAACACTATCGTAGGGCTGATGCTAACCCTAACCCTAACCCTAACACTATCCTAGGGCTGATGCTAACCCTAACCCTAACACTATCCTAGGCCTGATGCTAACCCTAACCCTAACCCTAACACTATCCTAGGGCTGATGCTAACCCTAACCCTAACCCTAACCCTAACACTAACCTAGAGCTGATGCTAACCTTAACCCTAACCCTAACCCTAAACCTAATACTATCCTAGGGCTGATGCTAACCCTAACCCTAACCCTAACACTATCCTAGGGCTGATGCTAACCCTAACCCTAACTCTAACACTATCCTAGGGCTGAGGCTAACCCTAACCCTAACACTATCCTACGGCTGATGCTAACCCTAACCCTAACCCTAACACTATCCTAAGGCTGATGCTAACCCTAATACTAACACTATCCTAGGCCTGGTGCTAACCCTAACCCTAACCCTAACACTATTCTAGGGCTGATGCTAACCCTAACCCTAATAATATCCTAGGGCTGATGCTAACCCTAACCCTAACCCTAACACTATCCTAGGGCTGATGCTATCCCTAACCCTAACCCTAACACTATCCTAGGGCTGATGCTAACCCTAACCCTAACCCTAATACTATCCTAGGGCTGATGCTAACCCTAACCCTAACAATATCCTAGGCCTGATGATAACCCTAACCCTAACCCTAACACTATCCTAGGGCTGATGCTAAACCTAACCCTAACACTATCCTAGGGCTGATGCTAACCCTAACACTAACACTATCCTAGGGCTGATGCTAACCCTAACCCTAACCCTAACACTCTCCAAGGGCTGATGCTAACCCTAACCCTAACCCTAACACTATCCTAGGGCTGATGCTAACCCTAACCCTAACTCTACACTATCTTAGGGCTGAGGCTAACCCTAACCCTAACACTATCCTACGGCTGATGATAACCCTAACCCTAACCCTAACACTATCCTAGGGCTGATGCTAACCCTAAACCTAACACTATCCTAGGCCTGATGCTAACCCTAACCCTAACCCTAACACTATCCTAGGGCTGATGCTAACCCTAACCCTAACACTATCCTAGGGCTGATGCTAACCCTAACCCTAACCCTAACACTATCCTAGGGCTGATGCTAACCCTAACCCTAACACTATCCTAGGCCTGATGATAACCCTAACCCTAACCCTAACACTATCCTAGGGCTGATGCTAACCCTAAACCTAACACTATCCTAGGGCTGATGCTAACCCTAACCCTAACCCTAACACTATCCTAAGTCTGATGCTAACCCTAGACCTCACACTATACTAGGCCTGATGATATCAATAACCCTAACCTTAACACTATCCTAGGGCTGACGCTAACCCTAACACTAACCCTAACATTATCCTAGGGCGGATGCTAACCCTAACCCTAACCCTAACACTATCCTAGGGCTGATGCTAACCCTAACACTAACACTATCCTAGGCCTGATGCTAAACCTAACCCTAACCCTAACACTATCCTAGGGCTGATGCTAACCCTAACCCTAACACTATCCTAGGGCTGATGCTAACCCTAACCCTAACTCTAACACTATCTTAGGGCTGAGGCTAACCCTAACCCTAACACTATCCTACGGCTGATGCTAACCCTAACCCTAACCCTAACACTATCCTAGGGCTGATGCTAACCCTAACCCTAACACTATCCTAGTCCTGATGCTAACCCTAACCCTAACCCTAACACTATCCTAGGGCTGATGCTAACCCTAACCCTAACACTATCCTAGGGCTGATGCTAACCCTAACCCTAACCCTAACACTATCCTAGGGCTGATGCTAACCCTAACCCTAACACTATCCTAGGCCTGATGATATCCCTAACCCTAACCCTAACACTATCCTAGGGCTGATGCTAACCCTAACCCTAACACTATCCTAGGGCTGATGCTAACCCTAACCCTAACCCAAACACTATCCTAGGGTTGATGCTAACCCTAACCCTAACACTATCCTAGGGCTGATGCTAACCCTAACCCTAACCCTAACACTATCCTTGGACTGATGATAACCCCAACCCTAACACTATCCTGGGCCTGATGCTAACCCTAACCCTAACCCTAACACTATCCTAGGGCTGATGCTAACCCTAACCCTAACACTATCGTTGGGCTGATGCTAACCCTAACCCTAACCCTAACAATATCCTAGGGCAGTTGCTAACCCTAACCCTAACCCTAACACTATCCTTGGGCTGATGCTAACCCTAACCCTAACACTATCCTGGGCCTGATGCTAACCCTAACCCTAACCCTAACACTATCCTAGGGCTGATGCTAACCCTAACCCTAAGACTATCCTTGGGCTGATGCTAACCCTAACCCTAACCCTAACAATATCCTAGGGCAGATGCTAACCCTAACGCTAACCCTAACACTATCCTAGGGCAGATGCTAACCCTAACCCTAACCCTAACACTATCCTAGGCCTGATGATAACCCTAACCCTAACCCTAACACTATCCTAGGGTTTATGTTAACCCTAACCCTAACACTATCCTAGGGCTGATGCTAACCCTAACCCTAACCCTAACACTATCCTAGGGCGGATGCTAACCCTAACCCTAAACCTAACACTATCCTAGGGCTGATGCTAACCCTAACACTAACACTATCCTAGGGCTGATGCTAACCCTAACCCTAACCCTAACATTATCCTAGGGCTGATGCTAACCCTAACCCTAACTCTAACACTATCTTAGGGCTGAGGCTAACCCTAACCCTAACACTATCCTACGGCTGATGCTAACCCTAACCCTAACCCTAACACTATCCTAGGGCTGATGCTAACCCTAACCCTAACACTATCCTAGGGCTGATGCTAACCCTAACCCTAACCCTAACACTATCCTAGGGCTGATGCTAACCCTAACCCTAACACTATCCTAGGGTTGATGCTAACCATAACCCTAACCCTAACACTATCCTAGGGCTGATGCTAACCCTAACCCTAACCCTAACACTATCCTAGGGCGGATGCTAACCCTAACCCTAACCCTAACATTATCCTAGGGCTGATGCTAACCCTAACACTAATAATATCCTAGGGCTATTGCTAACCCTAACCCTAACCCTAACACTATCCTAGGGCTGATGCTAACCCTAACCCTAACACTATCCTAGGCCTGATGTTAACCCTAAGCCTAACCCTAACACTATCGTAGGGCTGATGCTAACCCTAACCCTAACACTATCCTAGGGCTGATGCTAACCTAACC
Organism: Lemur catta; assembly: GCF_020740605.2. Taxonomy (NCBI): domain Eukaryota; kingdom Metazoa; phylum Chordata; class Mammalia; order Primates; family Lemuridae; genus Lemur; species Lemur catta. Next base: position 1,151,837 of record NW_025423742.1, on the reverse strand, counting down.
CTAACCCTAACACTATCCTAGGGCTGATGCTAACCCTAACCCTAACACTATCCTAGGCCTGATGATAACCCTAACCCTAACCCTAACACCATCCTAGGGCTGATGCTAACCCTAAGCCTAACACTATCCTAGGACTGATGCTAACCCTAACCCTAACCCTAACACTATCCTAGGGCTGATGCTAACCCTAACCCTAACAGTATCCTAGGCCTGATGCTAACCCTAACCCTAACCCTAACACTATCCTAGGGCTGATGCTAACCCTAACCCTAACCCTAACACTAACCTAGAGCTGATGCTAACCCTAACCCTAACCCTAACCCTAACCCTAATACTATCCTAGGGCTGATGCTAACTCTAACCCTAACCCTAACACTATCCTAGGGCTGATGCTAACCCTAACCCTAACTCTAACACTATCCTAGGGCTAAGGCTAACCCTAACCCTAACACTATCCTACGGCTGATGCTAACCCTAACCCTAACCCTAACACTATCCTAGGGCTGATGCTAACCCTAACCCTAACACTATCCTAGGGCTGATGCTAACCCTAACCCTAACCCTAACACTATCCTAGGGCTGATGCTAACCCTAACCCTAACACTATCCTAGGGCTGATGCTAACCCTAACCCTAACCCTAACACTATCCTAGGGCTGATGCTAACCCTAACCCTAACACTATCCTAGGCCTGATGATAACCCTAACCCTAACCCTAACACTATCCTAGGGCTGATGCTAACCCTAACCCTAACACTATCCTAGGCCTGATGCTAACCCTAACCCTAACCCGAACACTATCCTAAGTCTGATGCTAACCCTAGACCTCACACTATACTAGGCCTGATGATATCCATAACCCTAACCTTAACACTATCCTAGGGCTGATGCTAACCCTAACCCTAACGCTATCCTAGGGCTGATGCTAACCCTAACCCTAACCCTAACACTATGCTAGGCCTGATGCTAACCCTATCCCTAACCCTAACACTCTCCTAGGGCTGAGGCTAACCCTAACCCTAACACTATCCTAGGGCTTATGCTATCCCTAACCCTAACCCAAACACTATCCTAGGGTTGATGCTAACCCTAACCCTAACACACTCCTAGGGCTGATGCTAACCCTAACCCTAACCCTAAGACTATCCTAAGGCTGATGCTAACCCTAACCCTAACACTATCCTAGGGCTGATGCTTACCCTAACACTAACACTATCCTAGGGCTGATGCTAACCCTAACCCTAACCCTAACACTCTCCAAGGGCTGATGCTAACCCTAACCCTAACCCTAACACTATCCTAGGGCTGATGCTAACCCTAACCCTAACTCTAACACTATCTTAGGGCTGAGGCTAACCCTAACCCTAACACTATCCTACGGCTGATGCTAACGCTAACCCTAACCCTAACACTATCCTAGGGCTGATGCTAACCCTAACCCTAACACTATCCTAGGCCTGATGCTAACCCTAACCCTAACCCTAACACTATCCTAGGGCTGATGCTAACCCTTACCCTAACACTATCCTAGGGCTGATGCTAACCCTAACCCTAACCCTAACACTATCCTAGGGCGGATGCTAACCCTAACCCTAACCCTAACGCTATCCTAGGGCTGATGCTAACCCTAACACTAACACTATCCTAGGGCTGATGCTAACCCTAACCCTAACCCTAAAATTATCCTAGGGCTGATGCTAACCCTAACCCTAACTCTAACACTATCTTAGGTCTGAGGCTAACCCTAACCCTAACACTATCCTACGGCTGATGCTAACCCTAACCCTAACCCTAACACTTTCCTAGGGCTGATGCTAACCCTAACCCTAACACTATCCTAGGGCTGATGCTAACCCTAACCCTAACCCTAACACTATCCTAGGGCTGATGCTAACCCTAACCCTAACCCTAACACTATCCTAGGGCGGATGCTAACCCTAACCCTAACCCTAACATTATCCTAGGGCTGATGCTAACCCTAACACTAACACTATCCTAGGGCTATTGCTAACCCTAACCCTAACCCTAACACTATCCTAGGCCTGATGCTAACCCTAACCCTAACTCTAACACTATCTTAGGGCTGAGGCTAACCCTAACCCTAACACTATCCTACGGCTGATGCTAACCCTAACCCTAACCCTAACACTATCCTTGGGCTGATGCTAACCCTAACCCTAACACTATCCTAGGCCTGATGCTAACCCTAACCCTAACCCTAACACTATCCTAGGGCTGATGCTAACCCTAACCCTAACACTATCCTTGGGCTGATGCTAACCCTAACCCTAACCCTAACACTATGCTAGGGCAGATGCTAACCCTAACGCTAACCCTAACACTATCCTTGAACTGATCCTAACCCTAACCCTAACCCTAACACTATCCTAGGCCTAATGATAACCCTAACCCTAACCCTAACACTATCCTAGGATTTATGTTAACCCTAACCCTAACACTATCCTAGGGCTGATGCTAACCCTAACCCTAACCCTAACACTATCCTAGGGCAGATGCTAACCCTAACCCTAACCCTAACACTATCCTAGGGCTGATGCTAACCCTAACACTAACACTATCCTAGGGCTGATGCTAACCATAACCCTAACCCTAACATTATCCTGGGGCGGATGCTAACCCTAACCCTAACCCTAACACTATCCTAGGGCTGATGCTAACCCTAACACTAACACTATCCTAGGCCTGATGCTAACCCTAACCCTAACCCTAACACTATCCTAGGGCTGATGCTAACCCTAACCCTAACACTATCCTAGGGCTGATGCTAACCTTAACACTAACACTATCCTAGGGCTCATGCTAAACCTAACCCTAACCCTAACACTCTCCAAGGGCTGATGCTAACCCTAACCCTAACCCTAACACTATCCTAGGGCTGATGCTAACCCTAACCCTAACTCTAACACTATCTTAGGGCTGAGGCTAACCCTAACCCTAACACTATCCTACGGCTGATGCTAACCCTAACCCTAACCCTAACACTATCCTAGGGCTGATGCTAACCCTAACCCTAACACTATCCTAGGCCTGATGCTAACCCTAACCCTAACCCTAACACTATCCTAGGGCTGATGCTAACCCTAACCCTAACACTATCCTAGGGCTGATGCTAACCCTAACCCTAACCCTAACACTATCCTAGGGCTGATGCTAACCCTAACTCTAACACTATCCTAGGCCTGATGATAACCCTAACCCTAACCCTAACACTATCCTAGGGCTGATGCTAACCCTAACCCTAACACTATCCTAGGGCTGATGCTAACCCTAACCCTAACCCTAACACTATCCTAAGTCTGATGCTAACCCTAGACCTCACACTATACTAGGCCTGATGATAACCATAACCCTAACCTTAACACTATCCTAGGGCTGATGCTAACCCTAACCCTAACCCTAACACTATCCTAGAGCTGATGCTAACCCTAACCCTAACACTATCCTAGGCCTGATGATAACCCTAACACTAACCCTGACACTATCCTAGGGCTGATGCTAACCCAAACCCTAACACTATCCTAGGGCTGATGCTAACTCTAACCCTAACCCTAACACTATCCTAGGCCTGATGCTAACCCTATCCCTAACCCTAACACTCTCCTAGGGCTGAGGCTAACCCTAACCCTAACACTATCCTAGGGCTGATGCTAACCCTAACCCTAACACTATCCTAGGGCTGACGCTAACCCTAACCCTAACCCTAACACTATCCTTGGACTGATGCTAACCCTAACCCTAACTCTATCCTGGGCCTGATGCTAACCCTAACCCTAACCCTAACACTATCCTAGGGCTGATGCTAACCCTAACCCTAATACTATCCTTGGGCTGATGCTAACCCTAACCCTAACCCTAACAATATCCTAGGGCAGATGCTAACCCTAACCCTAACCCTAACACTATCCTTGGGCTGATGCTAACCCTAACCCTAACACTATCCTGGGCCTGATGCTAACCCTAACCCTAACCCTAACACTATCCTAGGGCTGATGCTAACCCTAACCCTAACACTATCCTTGGGCAGATGCTAACCCTAACCCTAACCCTAACAATATCCTAGGGCAGATGCTAACCCTAACGCTAACCCTAACACTATCCTTGAACTGATGCTAACCCTAACCGTAACCCTAACACTATCCTAGGCCTGATGATAACCCTAACCCTAACCCTAACACTATCCTAGGGTTTATGTTAACCCTAACCCTAACACTATCCTAGGGCTGATGCTAACCCTAACCCTAACCCTAACACTATCCTAGGGCGGATGCTAACCCTAACCCTAACCCTAACACTATCCTAGGGCTGATGCTAACCCTAACACTAACACTATCCTAGGCCTGATGCTAACCCTAACACTAACCCTAACACTATCCTAGGGCTGATGCTAACCCTAACACTAACACTATCCTAGGGCTGATGCTAACCCTAACCCTAACCCTAACACTCTCCAAGGGCTGATGCTAACCCTAACCCTAACCCTAACACTATCCTAGGGCTGATGCTAACCCTAACCCTAACTCTAACACTATCCTAGGGCTGAGGCTAACCCTAACCCTAACACTATCCTACGGCTGATGCTAACCCTAACCCTAACCCTAACACTATCCTAGGGCTGATGCTAACCCTAACCCTAACACTATCCTAGGCCTGATGCTAACCCTAACCCTAACCCTAACACTATCCTAGGGCTGATGCTAACCCTAACCCTAACACTATCCTAGGGCTGATGCTAACCCTAACCCTAACCCTAACACTATCCTAGGGCTGATGCTAACCCTAACCCTAACACTATCCTAGGCCTGATGGTAACCCTAACCCTAACCCTAACACTATCCTAGGGCTGATGCTAACCCTAACCCTAACACTATCCTAGGGCTGATGCTAACCCTAACCCTAACCCAAACACTATCCTAGGGTTGATGCTAACCCTAACCCTAACACTATCCTAGGGCTGATGCTAACGCTAACCCTAACCCTAACACTGTCCTTGGACTGATGCTAACCCCAACCCTAACACTATCCTGGGCCTGATGCTAACCCTAACCCTAACCCTAACACTATCCTAGGGCTGATGCTAACCCTAACCCTAACACTATCCTTGGGCTGATGCTAACCCTAACCCTAACCCTAACAATATCCTAGGGCAGATGCTAACCCTAACCCTAACCCTGACACTATCCTTGGGCTCATGCTAACCCTAACCCTAACACTATCCTGGGCCTGATGCTAACCCTAACCCTAACCCTAACACTATCCTAGGGCTGATGCTAACCCTAACCCTAACACTATCCTTGGGCTGATGCTAACCCTAACCCTAACCCTAACAATATCCTAGGGCAGATGCTAACCCTAACGCTAACCCTAACACTATCCTTGAACTGATGCTAACCTTAACCCTAACCCTAACACTATCCTAGGCCTGATGATAACCCTAACCCTAACCCTAACACTATCCTAGGGTTTATGTTAACCCTAACCCTAACACCATCCTAGGGCTGATGCTAACCCTAACCCTAACCCTAACACTATCCTAGGGCGGATGCTAACCCTAACCCTAACCCTAACACTATCCTAGGGCTGATGCTAACCCTAACACTAACACTATCCTAGGGCAGATGCTAACCCTAACCCTAACCCTAACATTATCCTGGGGCTGATGCTAACCCTAACCCTAACTCTAACACTATCTTAGGGCTGAGGCTAACCCTAACCATAACACTATCCTACGGCTGATGCTAACCCTAACCCTAACCCTAACACTATCCTAGGGCTGATGCTAACCCTAACCCTAACACTATCCTAGGGCTGATGCTAACCCTAACCCTAACCCTAACACTATCCTAGGGCTGATGCTAACTCTAACCCTAACACTATCCTAGGGCTGATGCTAACCCTAACCCTAACCCTAACACTATCCTAGGGCTGATGCTAACCCTAACCCTAACCCTAACACTATCCTAGGGCGGATGCTAACCCTAACCCTAACCCAAACATTATCCTAGGGCTGATGCTATCCCTAACACTAACACTATCCTAGGGCTATTGCTAACCCTAACCCTAACCCTAACACTATCCTAGGGCTGATGCTAACCCTAACCCTAACTCTAACACTATCTTAGGGCTGAGGCTAACCCTAACCCTAACACTATCCTACGGCTGATGCTAACCCTAACCCTAACCCTAAGACTATCCTAGGGATGATGATAACCCTAACCCTAACACTATCCTAGGCCTGATGCTAACCCTAAGCCTAACCCTAACACTATCGTAGGGCTGATGCTAACCCTAACACTAACACTATCCTAGGGCTGATGCTAACCTAACCCTAACCCTAACACTATCCTAGGGCTGATGCTAACCCCAACCCTAACACTATCCTTGGCCTGATGATAACCCTAACCCTAACCCTAACACCATCCTAGGGCTGATGCTAACCCTAAGCCTAACACTATCCTAGGGCTGATGCTAACCCTAACCCTAACCCTAACACTATTCTAGGGCTGATGCTAACCCTAACCCTAACACTATCCTAGGCCTGATGCTAACCATAACCCTAACCCTAACACTATCCTAGGGCTGATGCTAACCCTAACCCTAACCCTAACACTAACCTAGAGCTGATGCTAACCTTAACCCTAACCCTAACCCTAACCCTAATACTATCCTAGGGCTGATGCTAACCCTAACCCTAACCCTAACACTATCCTAATGCTGATGCTAACCCTAACCCTAACTCTAACACTATCCTAGGGCTGAGGCTAACCCTAACCCTAACACTATCCTACGGCTGATGCTAACCCTAACCCTAACCCTAACACTATCCTAAGGCTGATGCTAACCCTAATACTAACACTATCCTAGGCCTGGTGCTAACCCTAACCCTAACCCTAACACTATTCTAGGGCTGATGCTAACCCTAACCCTAATAATATCCTAGGGCTGATGCTAACCCTAACCCTAACCCTAACACTATCCTAGGGCTGATGCTATCCCTAACCCTAACCCTAACACTATCCTAGGGCTGATGCTAACCCTAACCCTAACCCTAATACTATCCTAGGGCTGATGCTAACCCTAACCCTAACAATATCCTAGGCCTGATGATAACCCTAACCCTAACCCTAACACTATCCTAGGGCTGATGCTAAACCTAACCCTAACACTATCCTAGGGCTGATGCTAACCCTAACACTAACACTATCCTAGGGCTGATGCTAACCCTAACCCTAACCCTAACATTATCCTAGGGCTGATGCTAACCCTAACCGTAACTATACACTATCTTAGGGCTGAGGCTAACCCTAACCCTAACACTATCCTACGGCTGATGCTAACCCTAACCCTAACCCTAACACTATCCTAGGGCTGATGCTAACCCTAAACCTAACACTATCCTAGGCCTGATGCTAACCCTAACCCTAACCCTAACACTATCCTAGGGCTGATGCTAACCCTAACCCTAACACTATCCTAGGGCTGATGCTAACCCTAATCCTAACCCTAACACTATCCTAGGGCTGATGCTAACCCTAACCCTAACACTATCCTAGGCCTGATGATAACCCTAACCCTAACCCTAACACTATCCTAGGGCTGATGCTAACCCTAACCCTAACACTATCCTAGGTCTGATGCTAACCCTAACCCTAACCCTAACACTATCCTAAGTCTGATGCTAACCCTAGACCTCACACTATACTAGGCCTGATGATATCCATAACCCTAACCTTAACACTATCCTAGGGCTGATGCTAACCCTAACACTAACCCTAACATTATCCTAGGGCGGATGCTAACCCTAACCCTAACCCTAACACTATCCTAGGGCTGATGCTAACCCTAACACTAACACTATCCTAGGCCTGATGCTAACCCTAACCCTAACCCTAACACTATCCTAGGGCTGATGCTAACCCTAACCCTAACACTATCCTAGGGCTGATGCTAACCCTAACCCTAACTCTAACACTATCTTAGGGCTGAGGCTAACCCTAATCCTAACACTATCCTACGGCTGATGCTAACCCTATCCCTAACCCTAACACTATCCTAGGGCTGATGCTAACCCTAACCCTAACACTATCCTAGTCCTGATGCTAACCCTAACCCTAACCCTAACACTATCCTAGGGCTGATGCTAACCCTAACCCTAACACTATCCTAGGGCTGATGCTAACCCTAACCCTAACCCTAACACTATCCTAGGGCTGATGCTAACCCTAACCCTAACACTATCCTAGGCCTGATGATAACCCTAACCCTAACCCTAACACTATCGTAGGGCTGATCCTAACCCTAACCCTAACACTATCCTAGGGCTGATGCTAACCCTAACCCTAACCCAAACACTATCCTAGGGTTGATGCTAACCCTAACCCTAACCCTAACACTATCCTAGGGCTGATGCTAACCCTAACCCTAACCCTAACACTATCCTAGGGCTGATGCTAACCCTAACACTAACACTATCCTAGGGATGATGCTAACCCTAACCCTAACCCTAACATTATCCTAGGGCTCATGCTAACCCTAACCCTAACCCTAACACTCTCCTAGGGCTGATGCTAACCCTAACCCTAACTCTAACACTATCTTAGGGCTGAGGCTAACCCTAACCCTAACACTATCCTACGGCTGATGCTAACCCTAACCCTAACCCTAAGACTATCCTAGGGATGATGCTAACCCTAACCCTAACACTATCCTAGGCCTGATGCTAACCCTAAGCCTAACCCTAACACTATCGTAGGGCTGATGCTAACCCTAACCCTAACACTATCCTAGGGCTGATGCTAACCTAACCCTAACCCTAACACTATCCTAGGGCTGATGCTAACCCTAACCCTAACACTATCCTAGGCCTGATGATAACCCTAAACCTAACCCTAACACCATCCTAGGGCTGATGCTAACCCTAAGCCTAACACTATCCTAGGGCTGATGCTAACCCTAACCCTAACCCTAACACTATCCTAGGGCTGATGCTAACCCTAACCCTAACACTATCCTAGGCCTGATGCTAACCCTAACCCTAACCCTAACACTATCCTAGGGCTGATGCTAACCCTAACCCTAACCCTAACACTAACCTAGAGCTGATGCTAACCTTAACCCTAACCCTAACCCTAACCCTAATACTATCCTAGGGCTGATGCTAACCCTAACCCTAACCCTAACACTATCCTAGGGCTGATGCTAACCCTAACCCTAACTCTAACACTATCCTAGGGCTGAGGCTAACCCTAACCCTAACACTATCCTACGGCTGATGCTAACCCTAACCCTAACCCTAACACTATCCTAAGGCTGATGCTAACCCTAATACTAACACTATCCTAGGCCTGGTGCTAACCCTAACCCTAACCCTAACACTATTCTAGGGCTGATGCTAACCCTAACCCTAATAATATCCTAGGGCTGATGCTAACCCTAACCCTAACAATAACACTATCCTAGGGCTGATGCTATCCCTAACCCTAACCCTAACACTATCCTAGGGCTGATGCTAACCCTAACCCTAACCCTAATACTATCCTAGCGCTGATGCTAACCCTAACCCTAACAATATCCTAGGCCTGATGATAACCCTAACCCTAACCCTAACACTATCCTAGGGCTGATGCTAAACCTAACCCTAACACTATCCTAGGGCTGATGCTAACCCTAACACTAACACTATCCTAGGGCTCATGCTAACCCTAACCCTAACCCTAACACTCTCCAAGGGCTGATGCTAACCCTAACCCTAACCCTAACACTATCCTAGGGCTGATGCTAACCCTAACCGTAACTCTACACTATCTTAGGGCTGAGGCTAACCCTAACCCTAACACTATCCTACGGCTGATGCTAACCCTAACCCTAACCCTAACACTATCCTAGGGCTGATGCTAACCCTAACCCTAACACTATCCTAGGCCTGATGCTAACCCTTATCCTAACCCTAACACTATCCTAGGGCTGATGCTAACCCTAACCCTAACACTATCCTAGGCCTGATGATAACCCTAACCCTAACCCTAACACTATCCTAGGGCTGATGCTAACCCTAACCCTAACACTATCCTAGGGCTGATGCTAACCCTAACCCTAACCCTAACACTATCCTAAGTCTGATGCTAACCCTAGACCTCACACTATACTAGGCCTGATGATATCCATAACCCTAACCTTAACACTATCCTAGGGCTGATGCTAACCCTAACGCTAACCCTAACATTATCCTAGGGCGGATGCTAACCCTAACCCTAACCCTAACACTATCCTAGGGCTGATGCTAACCCTAACACTAACACTATCCTAGGCCTGATGCTAACCCTAACCCTATCCCTAACACTATCCTAGGGCTGATGCTAACCCTAACCCTAACACTATCCTAGGGCTGATGCTAACCCTAACGCTAACTCTAACACTATCTTAGGGCTGAGGCTAACCCTAACCCTAACACTATCCTACGGCTGATGCTAACCCTAACCCTAACCCTAACACTATCCTAGGGCTGATGCTAACCCTAACCCTAACACTATCCTAGTCCTGATGCTAACCCTAACCCTAACCCTAACACTATCCTAGGGCTGATGCTAACCCTAACCCTAACACTATCCTAGGGCTGATGCTAACCCTAACCCTAACCCTAACACTATCCTAGGGCTGATGCTAACCCTAACCCTAACACTATCCTAGGCCTGATGATAACCCTAACCCTAACCCTAACACTATCCTAGGGCTGATGCTAACCCTAACCCTAACACTATCCTAGGGCTGATGCTAACCCTAACCCTAACCCAAACACTATCCTAGGGTTGATGCTAACCCTAACCCTAACACTATCCTAAGGCTGATGCTAACCCTAACCCTAACCCTAACACTATCCTTGGACTGATGCTAACCCCAACCCTAACACTATCCTGGGCCTGATGCTAACCCTAACCCTAACCCTAACACTATCCTAGGGCTGATGCTAACCCTAACCCTAACACTATCGTTGGGCTGATGCTAACCCTAACCCTAACCCTAACAATATCCTAGGGCAGATGCTAACCCTAACCCTAACCCTAACACTATCCTTGGGCTGATGCTAACCCTAACCCTAACACTATCCTGGGCCTGATGCTAACCCTAACCCTAACCCTAACACTATCCTAGGGCTGATGCTAACCCTAACCCTAAGACTATCCTTGGGCTGATGCTAACCCTAACCCTAACCCTAACAATATCCTAGGGCAGATGCTAACCCCAACGCTAACCCTAACACTATCCTTGAACTGATGCTAACCCTAACCCTAACCCTAACACTATCCTAGGCCTGATGATAACCCTAACCCTAACCCTAACACTATCCTAGGGTTTATGTTAACCCTAACCCTAACACTATCCTAGGGCTGATGCTAACCCTAACCCTAACCCTAACATTATCCTAGGGCTGATGCTAACCCTAACACTAACTAACTAATAGCCCTATCCTAGGGCTATTGCTAACCCTAACCCTAACCCTAACACTATCCTAGGGCTGATGCTAACCCTAACCCTAACTCTAACACTATCTTAGGGCTGAGGCTAACCCTAACCCTAACACTATCCTACGGCTGATGCTAACCCTAACCCTAACCCTAAGACTATCCTAGGGATGATGCTAACCCTAACCCTACCACTATCCTAGGCCTGATGCTAACCCTAAGCCTAACCCTAACACTATCGTAGGGCTGATGCTAACCCTAACCCTAACACTATCCTAGGGCTGATGCTAACCTAACCCTAACCCTAACACTATCCTAGGGCTGATGCTAACCCTAACCCTAACACTATCCTAGGCCTGATGATAACCCTAACCCTAACCCTAACACCATCCTAGGGCTGATGCTAACCCTAAGCCTAACACTATCCTAGGGCTGATGCTAACCCTAACCCTAACCCTAACACTATCCTAGGGCTGATGCTAACCCTAACCCGAACACTATCCTAGGCCTGATGCTAACCCTAACCCTAACCCTAACACTATCCTAGGGCTGATGCTAACCCTAACCCTAACCCTAACACTAACCTAGAGCTGATGCTAACCTTAACCCTAACCCTAACCCTAACCCTAATACTATCCTAGGGCTGATGCTAACCCTAACCCTAACCCTAACACTATCCTAGGGCTGATGCTAACCCTAACCCTAACTCTAACACTATCCTAGGGCTGAGGCTAACCCTAACCCTAACACTATCCTACGGCTGATGCTAACCCTAACCCTAACCCTAACACTATCCTAAGGCTGATGCTAACCCTAATACTAACACTATCCTAGGCCTGGTGCTAACCCTAACCCTAACCCTAACACTATTCTAGGGCTGATGCTAACCCTAACCCTAATAATATCCTAGGGCTGATGCTAACCCTAACCCTAACCCTAACACTATCCTAGGGCTGATGCTATCCCTAACCCTAACCCTAACACTATCCTAGGGCTGATGCTAACCCTAACCCTAACCCTAATACTATCCTAGGGCTGATGCTAACCCTAACCCTAACAATATCCTAGGCCTGATGATAACCCTAACCCTAACCCTAACACTATCCTAGGGCTGATGCTAAACCTAACCCTAACACTATCCTAGGGCTGATGCTAACCCTAACACTAACACTATCCTAGGGCTCATGCTAACCCTAACCCTAACCCTAACACTCTCCAAGGGCTGATGCTAACCCTAACCCTAACCCTAACACTATCCTAGGGCTGATGCTAACCCTAACCGTAACTCTACACTATCTTAGGGCTGAGGCTAACCCTAACCCTAACACTATCCTACGGCTGATGCTAACCCTAACCCTAACCCTAACACTATCCTAGGGCTGATGCTAACCCTAAACCTAACACTATCCTAGGCCTGATGCTAACCCTAACCCTAACCCTAACATTATCCTAGGGCTGATGCTAACCCTAACCCTAACACTATCCTAGGGCTGATGCTAACCCTAACCCTAACCCTAACACTATCCTAGGGCTGATGCTAACCCTAACCCTAACACTATCCTAGGCCTGATGATAACCCTAACCCTAACCCTAACACTATCCTAGGGCTGATGCTAACCCTAACCCTAACACTATCCTATGGCTGATGCTAACCCTAACCCTAACCCTAACACTATCCTAAGTCTGATGCTAACCCTAGACCTCACACTATACTAGGCCTGATGATATCCATAACCCTAACCTTAACACTATCCTAGGGCTGATGCTAACCCTAACCCTAACCCTAACACTATCCTAGGGCTGATGCTAACCCTAACCCTAACCCAAACACTATCCTAGGGTTGATGCTAACCCTAACCCTAACACTATCCTAAGGCTGATGCTAACCCTAACCCTAACCCTAACACTATCCTTGGACTGATGCTAACCCCAACCCTAACACTATCCTGGGCCTGATGCTAACCCTAACCCTAACCCTAACACTATCCTAGGGCTGATGCTAACCCTAACCCTAACACTATCGTTGGGCTGATGCTAACCCTAACCCTAACCCTAACAATATCCTAGGGCAGATGCTAACCCTAACCCTAACCCTAACACTATCCTTGGGCTGATGCTAACCCTAACCCTAACACTATCCTGGGCCTGATGCTAACCCTAACCCTAACCCTAACACTATCCTAGGGCTGATGCTAACCCTAACCCTAAGACTATCCTTGGGCTGATGCTAACCCTAACCCTAACCCTAACAATATCCTAGGGCAGATGCTAACCCTAACGCTAACCCTAACACTATCCTTGAACTGATGCTAACCCTAACCCTAACCCTAACACTATCCTAGGCCTGATGATAACCCTAACCCTAACCCTAACACTATCCTAGGGTTTATGTTAACCCTAACCCTAACACTATCCTAGGACTGATGCTAACCCTAACCCTAACCCTAACACTATCCTAGGGCGGATGCTAACCCTAACCCTAACCCTAACACTATCCTAGGGCTGATGCTAACCCTAACACTAACACTATCCTAGGGCTGATGCTAACCCTAACCCTAACCCTAACATTATCCTAGGGCTGATGCTAACCCTAACCCTAAGTCTAACACTATCTTAGGGCTGAGGCTAACCCTAACCCTAACACTATCCTACGGCTGATGCTAACCCTAACCCTAACCCTAACACTATCCTAGGGCTGATGCTAACCCTAACCCTAACACTATCCTAGGGCTGATGCTAACCCTAACCCTAACCCTAACACTATCCTAGGGCTGATGCTAACCCTAACCCTAACTCTATCCTAGGGTTGATGCTAACCATAACCCTAACCCTAACACTATCCTAGGGCTGATGCTAACCCTAACCCTAACCCTAACACTATCCTAGGGCGGATGCTAACCCTAACCCTAACCCTAACATTATCCTAGGGCTGATGCTAACCCTAACACTAATAATATCCTAGGGCTATTGCTAACCCTAACCCTAACCCTAACACTATCCTAGGGCTGATGCTAACCCTAACCCTAACTCTAACACTATCTTAGGGCTGAGGCTAACCCTAACCCTAACACTATCCTACGGCTGATGCTAACCCTAACCCTAACCCTAAGACTATCCTAGGGATGATGCTAACCCTAACCCTAACACTATCCTAGGCCTGATGCTAACCCTAAGCCTAACCCTAACACTATCGTAGGGCTGATGCTAACCCTAACCCTAACACTATCCTAGGGCTGATGCTAACCTAACCCTAACCCTAACACTATCCTAGGGCTGATGCTAACCCTAACCCTAACACTATCCTAGGCCTGATGATAACCCTAACCCTAACCCTAACACCATCCTAGGGCTGATGCTAACCCTAAGCCTAACACTATCCTAGGACTGATGCTAACCCTAACCCTAACCCTAACACTATCCTAGGGCTGATGCTAACCCTAACCCTAACAGTATCCTAGGCCTGATGCTAACCCTAACCCTAACCCTAACACTATCCTAGGGCTGATGCTAACCCTAACCCTAACACTAACACTAACCTAGAGCTGATGCTAACCCTAACCCTAACCCTAACCCTAACCCTAATACTATCCTAGGGCTGATGCTAACTCTAACCCTAATCCTAACACTATCCTAGGGCTGATGCTAACCCTAACCCTAACTCTAACACTATCCTAGGGCTAAGGCTAACCCTAACCCTAACACTATCCTACGGCTGATGCTAACTCTAACCCTAACCCTAACACTATCCTAAGGCTGATTCTAACCCTAATACTAACACTATCCTAGGCCTGGTGCTAACCCTAACCCTAACCCTAACACTATTCTAGGGCTGATGCTAACCCTAACCCTAATAATATCCTAGGGCTGATGCTAACCCTAACCCTAACCCTAACACTATCCTAGGGCTGATGCTATCTCTAACCCTAACCCTAACACTATCCTAGGGCTGATGCTAACCCTAACCCTAAACCTCATACTATCCTAGGGCTGATGCTAACCCTAACCCTAACAATATCCTAGGCCTGATGTTAACCCTAACCCTAACCCTAACACTGTCCTAGGGCTGATGCTATACCTAACCCTAACACTATCCTAGGGCTGTTGCTAACCCTAACACTAACACTATCCTAGGGCTGATGCTAACCCTAACCCTAACCCTAACACTCTCCAACGGCTGATGCTAACCCTAACCCTAACCCTAACACTATCCTAGGGCTGATGCTAACCCTAACCCTAACTCTACGCTATATTAGGGCTGAGGCTAACCCTAACCCTAACACTATGCTAGGCCTGATGCTAACCCTATCCCTAACCCTAACACTCTCCTAGGGCTGAGGCTAACCCTAACCCTAACACTATCCTAGGGCTGATGCTATCCCTAACCCTAACCCAAACACTATCCTAGGGTTGATGCTAACCCTAACCCTAACACTCTCCTAGGGCTGATGCTAACCCTAACCCTAACCCTAAGACTATCCTAAGGCTGATGCTAACCCTAACCCTAACACTATCCTAGGGCTGATGCTTACCCTAACACTAACACTATCCTAGGGCTGATGCTAACCCTAACCCTAACCCTAACACTCTCCAAGGGCTGATGCTAACCCTAACCCTAACCCTAACACTATCCTAGGGCTGATGCTAACCCTAACCCTAACTCTAACACTATCTTAGGGCTGAGGCTAACCCTAACCCTAACACTATCCTACGGCTGATGCTAACCCTAACCCTAACCCTAACACTATCCTAGGGCTGATGCTAACCCTAACCCTAACACTATCCTAGGCCTGATGCTAACCCTAACCCTAACCCTAACACTATCCTAGGGCTGATGCTAACCCTAACCCTAACACTATCCTAGGGCTGATGCTAACCCTAACCCTAACCCTAACACTATCCTAGGGCTGATGCTAACCCTAACCCTAACACTATCCTAGGCCTGATGATAACCCTAACCCTAACCCTAACACTATCCTAGGGCTGATGCTAACCCTAACCCTAACACTATCCTAGGGCTGATGCTAACCCTAACCCTAACCCTAACACTATCCTAAGTCTGATGCTAACCCTAGACCTCACACTATACTAGGCCTGATGATAACCATAACCCTAACCTTAACACTATCCTAGGGCTGATGCTAACCCTAACCCTAACCCTAACACTATCCTAGAGCTGATGCTAACCCTAACCCTAACACTATCCTAGGCCTGATGATAACCCTAACACTAACCCTGACACTATCCTAGGGCTGATGCTAACCCTAACCCTAACACTATCCTAGGGCTGATGCTAACCCTAACCCTAACGCTAACACTATCCTAGGCCTGATGCTAACCCTATCCCTAACCCTAACACTCTCCTAGGGCTGAGGCTAACCCTAACACTAACACTATCCTAGGGCTGATGCTAACCCTAACCCTAACTCAAACACTATCCTAGGGTTGATGCTAACCCTAACCCTAACACTATCCTAGGGCTGATGCTAACCCTAACCCTAACCCTAACACTATCCTTGGACTGATGCTAACCCCAACCCTAACACTATCCTGGGCCTGATGCTAACCCTAACCCTAACCCTAACACTGTCCTAGGGCTGATGCTAACCCTAACCCTAACACTATCCTTGGGCGGATGCTAACCCTAACCCTAACCCTAACAATATCCTAGGGCAGATGCTAACCCTAACCCTAACCCTAACACTATCCTTGGGCTGATGCTAACCCTAACCCTAACATTATCCTGGGCCTGATGCTAACCCTAACCCTAACCCTAACACTATCCTAGGGCTGATGCTAACCCTAACCCTGACACTATTCTTGGGCTGATGCTAACCCTAACCCTAACCCTAACAATATCCTAGGGCAGATGCTAACCCTAACGCTAACCCTAACACTATCCTTGAACTGATGCTAACCCTAACCCTAACCCTAACACTATCCTAGGCCTGATGATAACCCTAACCCAAACCCTAACACTATCCTAGGATTTATGTTAACCCTAACCCTAACACTATCCTAGGGCTGATGCTAACCCTAACCCTAACCCTAACACTATCCTAGGGCGGATGCTAACCCTAACCCTAACCCTAACACTATCCTAGGGCTGATGCTAACCCTAACACTAACACTATCCTAGGGCTGATGCTAACCCTAACCCTAACCCTAACATTATCCTAGGGCTGATGCTAACCCTAACCCTAACTCTAACACTATCTTAGGTCTCAGGCTAACCCTAACCCTAACACTATCCTACGGCTGATGCTAACCCTAACCCTAACCCTAACACTATCCTAGGGCTGATGCTAACCCTAACCCTAACACTATCCTAGGGCTGATGCTAACCCTAACCCTAACCCTAACACTATCCTAGGGCTGATGCTAACCCTAACCCTATCACTATCCTAGGGCTGATGCTAACCCTAACCCTAACCCTAACACTATCCTAGGGCTGATGCTAACCATAACCCTAACCCTAACACTATCCTAGGGCGGATGCTAACCCTAACCCTAACCCTAACATTATCCTAGGGCTGATGCTAACCCTAACACTAACACTATCCTAGGGCTATTGCTAACCCTAACCCTAACCCTAACACTATCCTAGGGCTGATGCTAACCCTAACCCTAACTCTAACACTATCTTAGGGCTGAGGCTAACCCTAACCCTAACACTATCCTACGGCTGATGCTAACCCTAACCCTAACCCTAAGACTATCCTAGGGCTGTTGCTAACCCTAACCCTAACACTATCCTAGGCCTGATGCTAACCCTAAGCCTAACACTAACACTATCGTAGGGCTGATGCTAACCCTAACCCTAACACTATCCTAGGGCTGATGCTAACCTAACCCTAACCCTAACACTATCCTAGGGCTGATGCTAACCCTAACAATAATACTATCCTAGGCCTGATGATAACCCTAACCCTAACCCTAACACCATCCTAGGGCTGATGCTAACCCTAAGCCTAACACTATCCTAGGGCTGATGCTAACCCTAACCCTAACCCTAACACTATCCTAGGGCTGATGCTAACACTAACCCTAACACTATCCTAGGCCTGATGCTAACCCTAACCCTAACCCTAACACTATGCTAGGGCTGATGCTAACCCTAACCCTAACCCTAACACTAACCTAGAGCTGATGCTAACCCTAACCCTAACCCTAACCCTAACCCTAATACTATCCTACGGCTGATGCTAACCCTAACCCTAACCCTAACACTATCCTAGGGCTGATGCTAACCCTAACCCTAACTCTAACACTATCCTAGGGCTGAGGCTAACCCTAACCCTAACACTATCCTACGGCTGATGCTAACCCTAACCGTAACCCTAACACTATCCTAAGGCTGATGCTAACCCTAATACTAACACTATCCTAGGCCTGGTGCTAACACTAACCCTAACCCTAACACTATTCTAGGGCTGATGCTAACCCTAACCCTAATAATATCCTAGGGCTGATGCTAACCCTAACCCTAACCCTAACACTATCCTAGGGCTGATGCTATCCCTAACCCTAACCCTAACACTATCCTAGGGCTGATGCTAACCCTAACCCTAACCCTAATACTATCCTAGGGCTGATGCTAACCCTAACCCTAACCCTAACACTATCCTAGGGCTGATGCTAACCCTAACCCTAACCCTAACACTATCCTAGGGCTGATGCTAACCCTAACCCTAACACTATCCTAGGCCTGATGCTAACCCTAACCCTAACCCTAACACTATCCTAGGGCTGATGCTAACCCTAACCCTAACACTATCCTAGGGCTGATGCTAACCCTAACCCTAACCCTAACACTATCCTAGGGCTGATGCTAACCCTAACCCTAACACTATCCTAGGCCTGATGATAACCCTAACCCTAACCCTAACACTATCCTAGGGCTGATGCTAACCCTAACCCTAACACTATCCTAGGGCTGATGCTAACCCTAACCCTAACCCTAACACTATCCTAAGTCTGATGCTAACCCTAGACCTCACACTATACTAGGCCTGATGATAACCATAACCCTAACCTTAACACTATCCTAGGGCTGATGCTAACCCTAACCCTAACCCTAACACTATCCTAGAGCTGATGCTAACCCTAACCCTAACACTATCCTAGGCCTGATGATAACCCTAACACTAACCCTGACACTATCCTAGGGCTGATGCTAACCCTAACCCTAACACTATCCTAGGGCTGATGCTAACCCTAACCCTAACGCTAACACTATCTTAGGCCTGATGCTAACCCTATCCCTAACCCTAACACTCTCCTAGGGCTGAGGCTAACCCTAACACTAACACAATCCTAGGGCTGATGCTAACCCGAACCCTAACTCAAACACTATCCTAGGGTTGATGCTAACCCTAACCCTAACACTATCCTAGGGCTGATGCTAACCCTAACCCTAACCCTAACACTATCCTTGGACTGATGCTAACCCCAACCCTAACACTATCCTGGGCCTGATGCTAACCCTAACCCTAACCCTAACACTATCCTAGGGCTGATGCTAACCCTAACCCTAACACTATCCTAGGGCTGATGCTAACCCTAACCCTAACCTTAACACTATCCTAGGGCTGATGCTAACCCTAACCCTAACACTATCCTAGGGCTGATGCTAACCCTAACCCTAACCCTAACGCTATCCTAGGGCTGATGCTAACCCTAACCCTAACCCTAACACTATGCTAGGCCTGATGCTAACCCTATCCCTAACCCTAACACTCTCCTAGGGCTGAGGCTAACCCTAACCCTAACACTATCCTAGGGCTGATGCTATCCCTAACCCTAACCCAAACAATATCCTAGGGTTGATGCTAACCCTAACCCTAACACTCTCCTAGGGCTGATGCTAACCCTAACCCTAACCCTAAGACTATCCTAAGGCTGATGCTAACCCTAACCCTAACACTATCCTAGGGCTGATGCTTACCCTAACACTAACACTATCCTAGGGCTGATGCTAACCCTAACCCTAACCCTAACACTCTCCAAGGGCTGATGCTAACCCTAACCCTAACCCTAACACTATCCTAGGGCTGATGCTAACCCTAACCCTAACTCTAACACTATCTTAGGGCTGAGGCTAACCCTAACCCTAACACTATCCTACGGCTGATGCTAACCCTAACCCTAACCCTAACACTATCCTAGGGCTGATGCTAACCCTAACCCTAACACTATCCTAGGCCTGATGCTAACCCTAACCCTAACCCTAACACTATCCTAGGGCTGATGCTAACCCTAACCCTAACACTATCCTAGGGCTGATGCTAACCCTAACCCTAACCCTAACACTATCCTAGGGCTGATGCTAACCCTAACCCTAACACTATCCTAGGCCTGATGATAACCCTAACCCTAACCCTAACACTATCCTAGGGCTGATGCTAACCCTAACCCTAACACTATCCTAGGGCTGATGCTAACCCTAACCCTAACCCTAACACTATCCTAAGTCTGATGCTAACCCTAGACCTCACACTATACTAGGCCTGATGATAACAATAACCCTAACCTTAACACTATCCTAGGGCTGATGCTAACCCTAACCCTAACCCTAACACTATCCTAGAGCTGATGCTAACCCTAACCCTAACACTATCCTAGGCCTGATGATAACCCTAACACTAACCCTGACACTATCCTAGGGCTGATGCTAACCCTAACCCTAACACTATCCTAGGGCTGATGCTAACCCTAACCCTAACGCTAACACTATCCTAGGCCTGATGCTAACCCTATCCCTAACCCTAACACTCTCCTAGGGAGGAGGCTAACCCTAACACTAACACTATCCTAGGGCTGATGCTAACCCTAACCCTAACTCAAACACTATCCTAGGGTTGATGCTAACCCTAACCCTAACACTATCCTAGGGCTGATGCTAACCCTAACCCTAACCCTAACACTATCCTTGGACTGATGCTAACCCCAACCCTAACACTATCCTGGGCCTGATGCTAACCCTAACCCTAACCCTAACACTATCCTAGGGCTGATGCTAACCCTAACCCTAACACTATCCTTGGGCGGATGCTAACCCTAACCCTAACCCTAACAATATCCTAGGGCAGATGCTAACCCTAACCCTAACCCTAACACTATCCTTGGGCTGATGCTAACCCTAACCCTAACACTATCCTGGGCCTGATGCTAACCCTAACCCTAACCCTAACACTATCCTAGGGCTGATGCTAACCCTAACCCTGACACTATCCTTGGGCTGATGCTAACCCTAACCCTAACCCTAACAATATCCTAGGGCAGATGCTAACCCTAACGCTAACCCTAACACTATCCTTGAACTGATGCTAACCCTAACCCTAACCCTAACACTGTCCTAGGCCTGATGATAACCCTAACCCAAACCCTAACACTATCCTAGGATTTATGTTAACCCTAACCCTAACACTATCCTAGGGCTGATGCTAACCCTAACCCTAACCCTAACACTATCCTAGGGCGGATGCTAACCCTAACCCTAACCCTAACACTATCCTAGGGCTGATGCTAACCCTAACACTAACACTATCCTAGGGCTGATGCTAACCCTAACCCTAACCCTAACATTATCCTAGGGCTGATGCTAACCCTAACCCTAACTCTAACACTATCTTAGGTCTCAGGCTAACCCTAACCCAAACACTATCCTACGGCTGATGCTAACCCTAACCCTAACCCTAACACTATCTTAGGGCTGATGCTAACCCTAACCCTAACACTATCCTAGGGCTGATGCTAACCCTAACCCTAACCCTAACACTATCCTAGGGCTGATGCTAACCCTAACCCTAACACTATCCTAGGGCTGATGCTAACCCCAACCCTAACCCTAACACTATCCTAGGGCTGATGCTAACCATAACCCTAACCCTAACACTATCCTAGGGCGGATGATAACCCTAACCCTAACCCTAACATTATCCTAGGGCTGATGCTAACCCTAACACTAACACTATCCTAGGGCTATTGCTAACCCTAACCCTAACCCTAACACTATCCTAGGGCTGATGCTAACCCTAACCCTAACTCTAACACTATCTTAGGGCTGAGGCTAACCCTAACCCTAACACTATCCTACGGCTGATGCTAACCCTAACCCTAACACTAAGACTATCCTAGGGCTGTTGCTAACCCTAACCCTAACACTATCCTAGGCCTGATGCTAACCCTAAGCCTAACACTAACACTATCGTAGGGCTGATGCTAACCCTAACCCTAACACTATCCTAGGGCTGATGCTAACCTAACCCTAACCCTAACACTATCCTAGGGCTGATGCTAACCCTAACCCTAACCCTAGCACTATCCTAGGGCTGATGCTAACACTAACCCTAACACTATCCTAGGCCTGATGCTAACCCTAACCCTAACCCTAACACTATGCTAGGGCTGATGCTAACCCTAACCCTAACCCTAACACTAACCTAGAGCTGATGCTAACCCTAAACCTAACCCTAACCCTAACCCTAATACTATCCTACGGCTGATGCTAACCCTAACCCTAACCCTAACACTATCCTAGGGCTGATGCTAACCCTAACCCCAACTCTAACACTATCCTAGGGCTGAGGCTAACCCTAACCCTAACACTATCCTACGGCTGATGCTAACCCTAACCGTAACCCTAACACTATCCTAAGGCTGATGCTAACCCTAATACTAACACTATCCTAGGCCTGGTGCTAACCCTAACCCTAACCCTAACACTATTCTAGGGCTGATGCTAACCCTAACCCTAATAATATCCTAGGGCTGATGCTAACCCTAACCCTAACCCTAACACTATCCTAGGGCTGATGCTATCCCTAACCCTAACCCTAACACTATCCTAGGGCTGATGCTAACCCTAACCCTAACCCTAATACTATCCTAGGGCTGATGCTAACCCTAACCCTAACCCTAACACTATCCTAGGGCTGATGCTAACCCTAACCCTAACCCTAACACTATCCTAGGGCTGATGCTAACCCTAACCCTAACAATATCCTAGGCCTGATGATAACCCTAACCCTAACCCTAACACTATCCTAGGGCTGATGCTAAACCTAACCCTAACACTATCCTAGGGCTGATGCTAACCCTAACACTAACACTATCCTAGGGCTGATGCTAACCCTAACCCTAACCCTAACACTCTCCAAGGGCTGATGCTAACCCTAACCCTAACCCTAACACTATCCTAGGGCTGATGCTAACCCTAACTCTAACTCTACACTATCTTAGGGCTGAGGCTAACCCTAACCCTAACACTATCCTACGGCTGATGCTAACCCTAACCCTAACCCTAACACTATCCTAGGGCTGATGCTAACCCTAACCCTAACACTATCCTAGGCCTGATGCTAACCTTAACCCTAACCCTAAGACTATCCTAGGGCTGATGCTAACCCTAACCCTAACACTATCCTAGGCCTGATGCTAACCCTAAGCCTAACACTAACACTATCCTAGGGCTGATGCAAACCCTAACACTAACACTATCCTAGGGCTGATGCTAACCCTAACCCTAACCCTAACACTCTCCAAGGGCTGATGCTAACCCTAACCCTAACCCTAACACTATCCTAGGGCTGATGCTAACCCTAACCCTAACTCTACACTATCTTAGGGTTGAGGCTAACACTAACCCTAACACATTCCTACGGCTGATGCTAACCCTAACCCTAACCCTAAGACTATCCTAGGGCTGATGCTAACCCTAACCCTAACACTATCCTAGGCCTGATGCTAACCCTAAGCCTAACACTAACACTATCGTAGGGCTGATGCTAACCCTAACACTATCCTAGGGCTGATGCTAACCTAACCCTAACCCTAACACTATCCTAGGGCTGATGCTAACCCTAACCCTAACACTATCCTAGGGCTGATGCTAACCCTAACCCTAACCTTAACACTATCCTAGGGCTGATGCTAACCCTAACCCTAACACTATCCTAGGGCTGATGCTAACCCTAACCCTAACCCTAACACTATCCTAGGGCTGATGCTAACCCTAACTGTAACTCTACACTATCTTAGGGCTGAGGCTAACCTTAACCCTAACACTATCCTACGGCTGATGCTAACCCTAACCCTAACCCTAACACTATCCTAGGGCTGATGCTAACCCTAACCCTAACACTATCCTAGGCCTGATGATAACCCTAACCCTAACCCTAACACTATCCTAGGGCTGATGCTAACCCTAACCCTAACACTATCCTAGGCCTGATGATAACCCTAACCCTAACCCTAACACTATCCTAGGGCTGATGCTAACCCTAACCCTAACACTATCCTAGGGCTGATGCTAACCCTAACCCTAACCCTAACACTATCCTAAGTCTGATGCTAACCCTAGACCTCACACTATACTAGGCCTGATGATATCCATAACCCTAACCTTAACACTATCCTAGGGCTGATGATAACCCTAACACTAACCCTAACATTATCCTAGGGCGGATGCTAACCCTAACCCTAACCCTAACACTATCCTAGGGCTGATGCTAACCCTAACACTAACACTATCCTAGGCCTGATGCTAACCCTAACCCTAACCCTAACACTATCCTAGGGCTGATGCTAACCCTAACCCTAACACTATCCTAGGGCTGATGCTAACCCTAACCCTAACTCTAACACTATCTTAGGGCTGAGGCTAACCCTAACCCTAACACTATCCTACGGCTGATGCTAACCCTAACCCTAACCCTAACACTATCCTAGGGCTGATGCTAACCCTAACCCTAACACTATCCTAGTCCTGATGCTAACCCTAACCCTAACCCTAACACTATCCTAGGGCTGATGCTAACCCTAACCCTAACACTATCCTAGGGCTGATGCTAACCCTAACCCTAACCCTAACACTATCCTAGGGCTGATGCTAACCCTAACCCTAACACTATCCTAGGCCTGATGATAACCCTAACCCTAACCCTAACACTATCCTAGGGCTGATGCTAACCCTAACCCTAACACTATCCTAGGGCTGATGCTAACCCTAACCCTAACCCAAACACTATCCTAGGGTTGATGCTAACCCTAACCCTAACCCTAAAACTATCCTAGGGCGGATGCTAACCCTAACCCTAACCCTAACACTATCCTAGGGCTGATGCTAACCCTAACACTAACACTATCCTAGGGCTGATGCTAACCCTAACCCTAACCCTAACATTATCCTAGGGCTGATGCTAACCCTAACCCTAACTCTAACACTATCTTAGGGCTGAGGCTAACCCTAACCATAACACTATCCTACGGCTGTTGCTAACCCTAACCCTAACCCTAACACTATCCTAGGGCTGATGCTAACCCTAACCCTAACACTATCCTAGGGCTGATGCTAACCCTAACCCTAACCCTAACACTATCCTAGGGCTGATGCTAACTCTAACCCTAACACTATCCTAGGGCTGATGCTAACCCTAACCCTAACCCTAACACTATCCTAGGGCTGATGCTAACCCTAACCCTAACCCTAACACTATCCTAGGGCGGATGCTAACCCTAACCCTAACCCTAACATTATCCTAGGGCTGATGCTAACCCTAACACTAACACTATCCTAGGGATATTGCTAACCCTAACCCTAACCCTAACACTATCCTAGGGCTGATGCTAACCCTAACCCTAACTCTAACACTATCTTAGGGCTGAGGCTAACCCTAACCCTAACACTATCCTACGGCTGATGCTAACCCTAACCCTAACCCTAAGACTATCCTAGGGATGATGCTAACCCTAACCCTAACACTATCCTAGGCCTGATGCTAACCCTAAGCCTAACCCTAACACTATCGTAGGGCTGATGCTAACCCTAACCCTAACAGTATCCTAGGGCTGATGCTAACCTAACCCTAACCCTAACACTATCCTAGGCCTGATGCTAACCCTAACCCTAACACTATCCTAGGCCTGATGATAACCCTAACCCTAACCCTAACACCATCCTAGGGCTGATGCTAACCCTAAGCCTAACAATATCCTAGGGCTGATGCTAACCCTAACCCTAACCCTAACACTATCCTAGGGCTGATGCTAACCCTAACCCTAACACTATCCTAGGCCTGATGCTAACACTAACCCTAACCCTAACACTATCCTAGGGCTGATGCTAACCCTAACCCTAACCCTAACACTAACCTAGAGCTGATGCTAACCTTAACCCTAACCCTAACCCTAACCCTAATACTATCCTAGGGCTGATGCTAACCCTAACCCTAACCCTAACACTATCCTAGGGCTGATGCTAACCCTAACCCTAACTCTAACACTATCCTAGGGCTGAGGCTAACCCTAACCCTAACACTATCCTACGGCTGATGCTAACCCTAACCCTAACCCTAACACTATCCTAAGGCTGATGCTAACCCTAATACTAACACTATCCTAGTCCTGGTGCTAACCCTAACCCTAACCCTAACACTATTCTAGGGCTGATGCTAACCCTAACCCTAATAATATCCTAGGGCTGATGCTAACCCTAACCCTAACCCTAACACTATCCTAGGGCTGATGCTATCCCTAACCCTTACCCTAACACTATCCTAGGGCTGATGCTAACCCTAACCCTAACCCTAATACTATCCTAGGGCTGATGCTAACCCTAACCCTAACAATATCCTAGGCCTGATGATAACCCTAACCCTAACCCTAACACTATCCTAGGGCTGATGCTAAACCTAACCCTAACACTATCCTAGGGCTGATGCTAACCCTAACCCTAACACTATCCTAGGGCTGATGCTATCCCTAACCCTTACCCTAACACTATCCTAGGGCTGATGCTAACCCTAACCCTAACCCTAATACTATCCAAGGCTGATGCTAACCCTAACCCTAACAATATCCTAGGCCTGATGATAACCCTAACCCTAACCCTAACACTCTCCAAGGGCTGATGCTAACCCTAACCCTAACCCTAACACTATCCTAGGGCTGATGCTAACCCTAACCGTAACTCTACACTATCTTAGGGCTGAGGCTAACCCTAACCCTAACACTATCCTACGGCTGATGCTAACCCTAACCCTAACCCTAACACTATCCTAGGGCTGATGCTAACCCTAAACCTAACACTATCCTAGGCCTGATGCTAACCCTAACCCTAACCCTAACACTATCCTAGGGCTGATGCTAACCCTAACCCTAACACTATCCTAGGGCTGATGCTAACCCTAACCCTAACCCTAACACTATCCTAGGGCTGATGCTAACCCTAAACCTAACACTATCCTAGGCCTGATGATAACCCTAACCCTAACCCTAACACTATCCTAGGGCTGATGCTAACCCTAACCCTAACACTATCCTAGGGCTGATGCTAACCCTAACCCTAACCCTAACACTATCCTAAGTCTGATGCTAACCCTAGACCTCACACTATACTAGGCCTGATGATATCCATAACCCTAACCTTAACACTATCCTAGGGCTGATGCTAACCCTAACACTAACCCTAACATTATCCTAGGGCGGATGCTAACCCTAACCCTAACCCTAACACTATCCTAGGGCTGATGCTAACCCTAACACTAACACTATCCTAGGCCTGATGCTAACCCTAACCCTAACCCTAACACTATCCTAGGGCTGATGCTAACCCTAACCCTAACACTATCCTAGGGCTGATGCTAACCCTAACCCTAACTCTAACACTATCTTAGGGCTGAGGCTAACCCTAACCCTAACACTATCCTACGGCTGATGCTAACCCTAACCCTAACCCTAACACTATCCTAGGGCTGATGCTAACCTAACCCTAACCCTAACACTATCCTAGGGCTGATGCTAACCCTAACAATAACACTATCCTAGGCCTGATGATAACCCTAACCCTAACCCTAACACCATCCTAGGGCTGATGCTAACCCTAAGCCTAACACTATCCTAGGGCTGATGCTAACCCTAACCCTAACCCTAACACTATCCTAGGGCTGATGCTAACACTAACCCTAACACTATCCTAGGCCTGATGCTAACCCTAACCCTAACCCTAACACTATGCTAGGGCTGATGCTAACCCTAACCCTAACCCTAACACTAACCTAGAGCTGATGCTAACCCTAACCCTAACCCTAACCCTAACCCTAATACTATCCTACGGCTGATGCTAACCCTAACCCTAACCCTAACACTATCCTAGGGCTGATGCTAACCCTAACCCCAACTCTAACACTATCCTAGGGCTGAGGCTAACCCTAACCCTAACACTATCCTACGGCTGATGCTAACCCTAACCGTAACCCTAACACTATCCTAAGGCTGATGCTAACCCTAATACTAACACTATCCTAGGCCTGGTGCTAACCCTAACCCTAACCCTAACACTATTCTAGGGCTGATGCTAACCCTAACCCTAATAATATCCTAGGGCTGATGCTAACCCTAACCCTAACCCTAACACTATCCTAGGGCTGATGCTAACCCTAACCCTAACCCTAATACTATCCTAGGGCTGATGCTAACCCTAACCCTAACCCTAACACTATCCTAGGGCGGATGCTAACCCTAACCCTAACCCTAACACTATCCTAGGGCTGATGCTAACCCTAACCCTAACAATATCCTAGGCCTGATGATAACCCTAACCCTAACCCTAACAGTATCCTAGGGCTGATGCTAAACCTAACCCTAACACTATCCTAGGGCTGATGCTAACCCTAACACTAACACTATCCTAGGGCTGATGCTAACCCTAACCCTAACCCTAACACTCTCCAAGGGCTGATGCTAACCCTAACCCTAACCCTAACACTATCCTAGGGCTGATGCTAACCCTAACCCTAACTCTACACTATCTTAGGGCTGAGGCTAACCCTAACCCTAACACTATCCTACGGCTGATGCTAACCCTAACCCTAACCCTAACACTATCCTAGGGCTGATGCTAACCCTAACCCTAACACTATCCTAGGCCTGATGCTAACCCTAACCCTAACCCTAAGACTATCCTAGGGCTGATGCTAACCCTAACCCTAACACTATCCTAGGCCTGATGCTAACCCTAAGCCTAACACTAACACTATCCTAGGGCTGATGCAAACCCTAACACTAACACTATCCTAGGGCTGATGCTAACCCTAACCCTAACCCTAACACTCTCCAAGGGCTGATGCTAACCCTAACCCTAACCCTAACACTATCCTAGGGCTGATGCTAACCCTAACCCTAACTCTACACTATCTTAGGGTTGAGGCTAACCCTAACCCTAACACTATCCTACGGCTGATGCTAACCCTAACCCTAACCCTAACACTATCCTAGGGCTGATGCTAACCCTAACCCTAACACTATCCTACGGCTGATGCTAACCCTAACCCTAACCCTAAGACTATCCTAGGGCTGATGCTAACCCTAACCCTAACACTATCCTAGGCCTGATGCTAACCCTAAGCCTAACACTAACACTATCGTAGGGCTGATGCTAACCCTAACACTATCCTAGGGCTGATGCTAACCTAACCCTAACCCTAACACTATCCTAGGGCTGATGCTAACCCTAACCCTAACACTATCCTAGGGCTGATGCTAACCCTAACCCTAACCTTAACACTATCCTAGGGCTGATGCTAACCCTAACCCTAACACTATCCTAGGGATGATGCTAACCCTAACCCTAACCCTAACACTATCCTAGGGCTGATGCTAACCCTAACTGTAACTCTACACTATCTTAGGGCTGAGGCTAACCTTAACCCTAACACTATCCTACGGCTGATGCTAACCCTAACCCTAACCCTAACACTATCCTAGGGCTGATGCTAACCCTAAACCTAACACTATCCTAGGCCTGATGCTAACCCTAACCCTAACCCTAACACTATCCTAGGGCTGATGCTAACCCTAACCCTAACACTATCCTAGGGCTGATGCTATCCCTAAACCTAACCCTAACACTATCCTAGGGCTGATGCTAACCCTAACCCTAACACTATCCTAGGCCTGATGATAACCCTACCCCTAACCCTAACACTATCCTAGGGCTGATGCTAACCCCAACCCTAACACTATCCTAGGGCTGATGCTAACCCTAACCCTAACCCTAACACTATCCTAAGTCTGATGCTAACCCTAGACCTCACACTATACTAGGCCTGATGATATCCATAACCCTAACCTTAACACTATCCTAGGGCTGATGCTAACCCTAACACTAACCCTAACATTATCCTAGGGCGGATGCTAACCCTAACCCTAACCCTAACACTATCCTAGGGCTGATGCTAACCCTAACACTAACACTATCCTAGGCCTGATGCTAACCCTAACCCTAACCCTAACACTATCCTAGGGCTGATGCTAACCCTAACCCTAACACTATCCTAGGGCTGATGCTAACCCTAACCCTAACTCTAACACTATCTTAGGGCTGAGGCTAACCCTAACCCTAACACTATCCTACGGCTGATGCTAACCCTAACCCTAACCCTAACACTATCCTAGGGCTGATGCTAACCCTAACCCTAACACTATCCTAGTCCTGATGCTAACCCTAACCCTAACCCTAACACTATCCTAGGGCTGATGCTAACCCTAACCCTAACACTATCCTAGGGCTGATGCTAACCCTAACCCTACCCCTAACACTATCCTAGGGCTGATGCTAACCCTAACCCTAACACTATCCTAGGCCTGATGATAACCCTAACCCTAACCCTAACACTATCCTAGGGCTGATGCTAACCCTAACCCTAACACTATCCTAGGGCTGATGCTAACCCTAACCCTAACCCAAACACTATCCTAGGGTTGATGCTAACCCTAACCCTAACCCTAACACTATCCTAGGGCGGATGCTAACCCTAACCCTAACCCTAACACTATCCTAGGGCTGATCCTAACCCTAACACTAACACTATCCTAGGGCTGATGCTAACCCTAACCCTAACCCTAACATTATCCTAGGGCTGATGCTAACCCTAACCCTAACTCTAACACTATCTTAGGGCTGAGGCTAACCCTAACCATAACACTATCCTACGGCTGATGCTAACCCTAACCCTAACCCTAACACTATCCTAGGGCTGATGCTAACCCTAACCCTAACACTATCCTAGGGCTGATGCTAACCCTAACCCTAACCCTAACACTATCCTAGGGCTGATGCTAACTCTAACCCTAACACTATCCTAGGGCTGATGCTAACCCTAACCCTAACCCTAACACTATCCTAGGGCTGATGCTAACCCTAACCCTAACCCTAACACTATCCTAGGGCGGATGCTAACCCTAACCCTAACCCTAACATTATCCTAGGGCTGATGCTAACCCTAACACTAACACTATCCTAGGGCTATTGCTAACCCTAACCCTAACCCTAACACTATCCTAGGGCTGATGCTAACCCTAACCCTAACTCTAACACTATCTTAGGGCTGAGGCTAACCCTAACCCTAACACTATCCTACGGCTGATGCTAACCCTAACCCTAACCCTAAGACTATCCTAGGGATGATGCTAACCCTAACCCTAACACTATCCTAGGCCTGATGCTAACCCTAAGCCTAACCCTAACACTATCGTAGGGCTGATGCTAACCCTAACCCTAACACTATCCTAGGGCTGATGCTAACCTAACCCTAACCCTAACACTATCCTAGGCCTGATGCTAACCCTAACCCTAACACTATCCTAGGCCTGATGATAACCCTAACCCTAACCCTAACACCATCCTAGGGCTGATGCTAACCCTAAGCCTAACACTATCCTAGGGCTGATGCTAACCCTAACCCTAACCCTAACACTATCCTAGGGCTGATGCTAACCCTAACCCTAACACTATCCTAGGCCTGATGCTAACCCTAACCCTAACCCTAACACTATCCTAGGGCTGATGCTAACCCTAACCCTAACCCTAACACTAACCTAGAGCTGATGCTAACCTTAACCCTAACCCTAACCCTAACCCTAATACTATCCTAGGGCTGATGCTAACCCTAACCCTAACCCTAACACTATCCTAGGGCTGATGCTAACCCTAACCCTAACTCTAACACTATCCTAGGGCTGAGGCTAACCCTAACCCTAACACTATCCTACGGCTGATGCTAACCCTAACCCTAACCCTAACACTATCCTAAGGCTGATGCTAACCCTAATACTAACACTATCCTAGTCCTGGTGCTAACCCTAACCCTAACCCTAACACTATTCTAGGGCTGATGCTAACCCTAACCCTAATAATATCCTAGGGCTGATGCTAACCCTAACCCTAACCCTAACACTATCCTAGGGCTGATGCTATCCCTAACCCTTACCCTAACACTATCCTAGAGCTGATGCTAACCCTAACCCTA
This sequence comes from Lemur catta, assembly GCF_020740605.2. Lineage (NCBI taxonomy): Eukaryota > Metazoa > Chordata > Mammalia > Primates > Lemuridae > Lemur > Lemur catta. The sequence goes on along the minus strand of NW_025423742.1, from coordinate 1,119,056 downwards.
ACCCTAATACTATCCTAGGGCTGATGCTAACCCTAACCCTAACAATATCCTAGGCCTGATGATAACCCTAACCCTAACCCTAACACTATCCTAGGGCTGATGCTAAACCTAACCCTAACACTATCCTAGGGTTGATGCTAACCCTAACCCTAACACTATCCTAGGGCTGATGCTATCCCTAACCCTTACCCTAACACTATCCTAGGGCTGATGCTAACCCTAACCCTAACCCTAATACTATCCTAGGGCTGATGCTAACCCTAACCCTAACAATATCCTAGGCCTGATGATAACCCTAACCCTAACCCTAACACTCTCCAAGGGCTGATGCTAACCCTAACCCTAACCCTAACACTATCCTAGGGCTGATGCTAACCCTAACCGTAACTCTACACTATCTTAGGGCTGAGGCTAACCCTAACCCTAACACTATCCTACGGCTGATGCTAACCCTAACCCTAACCCTAACACTATCCTAGGGCTGATGCTAACCCTAAACCTAACACTATCCTAGGCCTGATGCTAACCCTAACCCTAACCCTAACACTATCCTAGGGCTGATGCTAACCCTAACCCTAACACTATCCTAGGGCTGATGCTAACCCTAACCCTAACCCTAACACTATCCTAGGGCTGATGCTAACCCTAAACCTAACACTATCCTAGGCCTGATGATAACCCTAACCCTAACCCTAACACTATCCTAGGGCTGATGCTAACCCTAACCCTAACACTATCCTAGGGCTGATGCTAACCCTAACCCTAACCCTAACACTATCCTAAGTCTGATGCTAACCCTAGACCTCACACTATACTAGGCCTGATGATATCCATAACCCTAACCTTAACACTATCCTAGGGCTGATGCTAACCCTAACACTAACCCTAACATTATCCTAGGGCGGATGCTAACCCTAACCCTAACCCTAACACTATCCTAGGGCTGATGCTAACCCTAACACTAACACTATCCTAGGCCTGATGCTAACCCTAACCCTAACCCTAACACTATCCTAGGGCTGATGCTAACCCTAACCCTAACACTATCCTAGGGCTGATGCTAACCCTAACCCTAACTCTAACACTATCTTAGGGCTGAGGCTAACCCTAACCCTAACACTATCCTACGGCTGATGCTAACCCTAACCCTAACCCTAACACTATCCTAGGGCTGATGCTAACCCTAACCCTAACACTATCCTAGTCCTGATGCTAACCCTAACCCTAACCCTAACACTATCCTAGGGCTGATGCTAACCCTAACCCTAACACTATCCTAGGGCTGATGCTAACCCTAACCCTAACCCTAACACTATCCTAGGGCTGATGCTAACCCTTATCCTAACACTATCCTAGGCCTGATGATAACCCTAACCCTAACCCTAACACTATCCTAGGGCTGATGCTAACCCTAACCCTAACACTATCCTAGGGCTGATGCTAACCCTAACCCTAACCCAAACACTATCCTAGGGTTGATGCTAACCCTAACCCTAACACTATCCTAAGGCTGATGCTAACCCTAACCCTAACCCTAACACTATCCTTGGACTGATGCTAACCCCAACCCTAACACTATCCTGGGCCTGATGCTAACCCTAACCCTAACCCTAACACTATCCTAGGGCTGATGCTAACCCTAACCCTAACACTATCGTTGGGCTGATGCTAACCCTAACCCTAACCCTAACAATATCCTAGGGCAGATGCTAACCCTAACCCTAACCCTAACACTATCCTTGGGCTGATGCTAACCCTAACCCTAACACTATCCTGGGCCTGATGCTAACCCTAACCCTAACCCTAACACTATCCTAGGGTTTATGTTAACCCTAACCCTAACACTATCCCTGGGCTGATGCTAACCCTAACCCTAACCCTAACACTATCCTAGGGCGGATGCTAACCCTAACCCTAACCCTAACACTATCCTAGGGCTGATGCTAACCCTAACACTAACACTATCCTAGGGCTGATGCTAACCCTAACCCTAACCCTAACATTATCCTAGGGCTGATGCTAACCCTAACCCTAACTCTAACACTATCTTAGGGCTGAGGCTAACCCTAACCCTAACACTATCCTACGGCTGATGCTAACCCTAACCCTAACCCTAACACTATCCTAGGGCTGATGCTAACCCTAACCCTAACACTATCCTAGGGCTGATGCTAACCCTAACCCTAACCCTAACACTATCCTAGGGCTGATGCTAACCCTAACCCTAACACTATCCTAGGGTTGATGCTAACCATAACCCTAACCCTAACACTATCCTAGGGCTGATGCTAACCCTAACCCTAACCCTAACACTATCCTAGGGCGGATGCTAACCCTAACCCTAACCCTAACATTATCCTAGGGCTGATGCTAACCCTAACACTAATAATATCCTAGGGCTGATGCTAACCCTAACCCTAACTCTAACACTATCTTAGGGCTGAGGCTAACCCTAACCCTAACACTATCCTACGGCTGATGCTAACCCTAACCCTAACCCTAACCCTAAGACTATCCTAGGGATGATGCTAACCCTAACCCTAACACTATCCTAGGCCTGATGCTAACCCTAAGCCTAACCCTAACACTATCGTAGGGCTGATGCTAACCCTAACCCTTACACTATACTAGGGCTGATGCTAACCTAACCCTAACCCTAACACTATCCTAGGGCTGATGCTAACCCTAACCCTAACACTATCCTAGGCCTGATGATAACCCTAACCCTAACCCTAACACCATCCTAGGGCTGATGCTAACCCTAAGCCTAACACTATCCTAGGGCTGATGCTAACCCTAACCCTAACCCTAACACTATCCTAGGGCTGATGCTAACCCTAACCCTAACACTATCCTAGGCCTGATGCTAACCCTAACCCTAACCCTAACACTATCCTAGGGCTGATGCTAACCCTAACCCTAACCCTAACACTAACCTAGAGCTGATGCTAACCTTAACCCTAACCCTAACCCTAACCCTAATACTATCCTAGGGCTGATGCTAACCCTAACCCTAACCCTAACACTATCCTAGGGCTGATGCTAACCCTAACCCTAACTCTAACACTATCCTAGGGCTGAGGCTAACCCTAACCCTAACACTATCCTACGGCTGATGCTAACCCTAACCCTAACCCTAACACTATCCTAAGGCTGATGCTAACCCTAATACTAACACTATCCTAGTCCTGGTGCTAACCCTAACCCTAACCCTAACACTATTCTAGGGCTGATGCTAACCCTAACCCTAATAATATCCTAGGGCTGATGCTAACCCTAACCCTAACCCTAACACTATCCTAGGGCTGATGCTATCCCTAACCCTTACCCTAACACTATCCTAGGGCTGATGCTAACCCTAACCCTAACCCTAATACTATCCTAGGGCTGATGCTAACCCTAACCCTAACAATATCCTAGGCCTGATGATAACCCTAACCCTAACCCTAACACTATCCTAGGGCTGATGCTAAACCTAACCCTAACACTATCCTAGGGCTGATGCTAACCCTAACACTAACACTATCCTAGGGCTGATGCTAACCCTAAGCCTAACCCTAACACTCTCCAAGGGCTGATGCTAACCCTAACCCTAACCCTAACACTATCCTAGGGCTGATGCTAACCCTAACCGTAACTCTACACTATCTTAGGGCTGAGGATAACCCTAACCCTAACACTATCCTACGGCTGATGCTAACCCTAACCCTAACCCTAACACTATCCTAGGGCTGATGCTAACCCTAAACCTAACACTATCCTAGGCCTGATGCTAACCCTAACCCTAACCCTAACACTATCCTAGGGCTGATGCTAACCCTAACCCTAACACTATCCTAGGGCTGATGCTAACCCTAACCCTAACCCTAACACTATCCTAGGGCTGATGCTAACCCTAACCCTAACACTATCCTAGGCCTGATGATAACCCTAACCCTAACCCTAACACTATCCTAGGGCTGATGCTAACCCTAACCCTAACACTATCCTAGGGCTGATGCTAACCCTAACCCTAACCCTAACACTATCCTAAGTCTGATGCTAACCCTAGACCTCACACTATACTAGGCCTGATGATATCCATAACCCTAACCTTAACACTATCCTAGGGCTGATGCTAACCCTAACACTAACCCTAACATTATCCTAGGGCGGATGCTAACCCTAACCCTAACCCTAACACTATCCTAGGGCTGATGCTAACCCTAACACTAACACTATCCTAGGCCTGATGCTAACCCTAACCCTAACCCTAACACTATCCTAGGGCTGATGCTAACCCTAACCCTAACACTATCCTAGGGCTGATGCTAACCCTAACCCTAACTCTAACACTATCTTAGGGCTGAGGCTAACCCTAACCCTAACACTATCCTACGGCTGATGCTAACCCTAACCCTAATCCTAACACTATCCTAGGGCTGATGCTAACCCTAACCCTAACCCTAACACTAACCTAGAGCTGATGCTAACCTTAACCCTAACCCTAACCCTAACCCTAATACTATCCTAGGGCTGATGCTAACCCTAACCCTAACCCTAACACTATCCTAGGGCTGATGCTAACCCTAACCCTAACTCTAACACTATCCTAGGGCTGAGGCTAACCCTAACCCTAACACTATCCTACGGCTGATGCTAACCCTAACCCTAACCCTAACACTATCCTAAGGCTGATGCTAACCCTAATACTAACACTATCCTAGGCCTGGTGCTAACCCTAACCCTAACCCTAACACTATTCTAGGGCTGATGCTAACCCTAACCCTAATAATATCCTAGGGCTGATGCTAACCCTAACCCTAACCCTAACACTATCCTAGGGCTGATGCTATCCCTAACACTTACCCTAACACTATCCTAGGGCTGATGCTAACCCTAACCCTAACCCTAATACTATCCTAGGGCTGATGCTAACCCTAACCCTAACAATATCCTAGGCCTGATGATAACCCTAACCCTAACCCTAACACTATCCTAGGGCTGATGCTAAACCTAACCCTAACACTATCCTAGGGCTGATGCTAACCCTAACACTAACACTATCCTAGGGCTGATGCTAACCCTAACCCTAACCCTAACACTCTCCAAGGGCTGATGCTAACCATAACCCTAACCCTAACACTATCCTAGGGCTGATGCTAACCCTAACCGTAACTCTACACTATCTTAGGGCTGAGGCTAACCCTAACCCTAACACTATCCTACGGCTGATGCTAACCCTAACCCTAACCCTAACACTATCCTAGGGCTGATGCTAACCCTAAACCTAACACTATCCTAGGCCTGATGCTAACCCTAACCCTAACCCTAACACTATCCTAGGGCTGATGCTAACCCTAACCCTAACACTATCCTAGGGCTGATGCTAACCCTAACCCTAACCCTAACACTATCCTAGGGCTGATGCTAACCCTAAACCTAACACTATCCTAGGCCTGATGATAACCCTAACCCTAACCCTAACACTATCCTAGGGCTGATGCTAACCCTAACCCTAACACTATCCTAGGGCTGATGCTAACCCTAACCCTAACCCTAACACTATCCTAAGTCTGATGCTAACCCTAGACCTCACACTATACTAGGCCTGATGATATCCATAACCCTAACCTTAACACTATCCTAGGGCTGATGCTAACCCTAACACTAACCCTAACATTATCCTAGGGCGGATGCTAACCCTAACCCTAACCCTAACACTATCCTAGGGCTGATGCTAACCCTAACACTAACACTATCCTAGGCCTGATGCTAACCCTAACCCTAACCCTAACACTATCCTAGGGCTGATGCTAACCCTAACCCTAACACTATCCTAGGGCTGATGCTAACCCTAACCCTAACTCTAACACTATCTTAGGGCTGAGGCTAACCCTAACCCTAACACTATCCTACGGCTGATGCTAACCCTAACCCTAACCCTAACACTATCCTAGGGCTGATGCTAACCCTAACCCTAACACTATCCTAGTCCTGATGCTAACCCTAACCCTAACCCTAACACTATCCTAGGGCTGATGCTAACCCTAACCCTAACACTATCCTAGGGCTGATGCTAACCCTAACCCTAACCCTAACACTATCCTAGGGCTGATGCTAACCCTAATCCTAACACTATCCTAGGCCTGATGATAACCCTAACCCTAACCCTAACACTATCCTAGGGCTGATGCTAACCCTAACCCTAACACTATCCTAGGGCTGATGCTAACCCTAACCCTAACCCAAACACTATCCTAGGGTTGATGCTAACCCTAACCCTAACACTATCCTAAGGCTGATGCTAACCCTAACCCTAACCCTAACACTATCCTTGGACTGATGCTAACCCCAACCCTAACACTATCCTGGGCCTGATGCTAACCCTAACCCTAACCCTAACACTATCCTAGGGCTGATGCTAACCCTAACCCTAACCCTAACAATATCCTAGGGCAGATGCTAACCCTAACCCTAACCCTAACACTATCCTTGGGCTGATGCTAACCCTAACCCTAACACTATCCTGGGCCTGATGCTAACCCTAACCCTAACCCTAACACTATCCTAGGGCTGATGCTAACCCTAACCCTAAGACTATCCTTGGGCTGATGCTAACCCTAACCCTAACCCTAACAATATCCTAGGGCTGATGCTAACCCTAACCCTAACACTATCCTAGGGCTGATGCTAACCCTAACCCTAACCCTAACACTATCCTAGGGCTGATGCTAACCCTAAACCTAACACTATCCTAGGCCTGATGATAACCCTAACCCTAACCCTAACACTATCCTAGGGCTGATGCTAACCCTAACCCTAACACTATCCTAGGGCTGATGCTAACCCTAACCCTAACCCTAACACTATCCTAAGTCTGATGCTAACCCTAGACCTCACACTATACTAGGCCTGATGATATCCATAACCCTAACCTTAACACTATCCTAGGGCTGATGCTAACCCTAACACTAACCCTAACATTATCCTAGGGCGGATGCTAACCCTAACCCTAACCCTAACACTATCCTAGGGCTGATGATAACCCTAACACTAACACTATCCTAGGCCTGATGCTAACCCTAACCCTAACCCTAACACTATCCTAGGGCTGATGCTAACCCTAACCCTAACACTATCCTAGGGCTGATGCTAACCCTAACCCTAACTGTAACACTATCTTAGGGCTGAGGCTAACCCTAAACCTAACACTATCCTACGGCTGATGCTAACCCTAACCCTAACCCTAACACTATCCTAGGGCTGATGCTAACCCTAACCCTAACACTATCCTAGTCCTGATGCTAACCCTAACCCTAACCCTAACACTATCGTAGGGCTGATGCTAACCCTAACCCTAACACTATCCTAGGGCTGATGCTAACCCTAACCCTAACCCTAACACTATCCTAGGGCTGATGCTAACCCTTATCCTAACACTATCCTAGGCCTGATGATAACCCTAACCCTAACCCTAACACTATCCTAGGGCTGATGCTAACCCTAACCCTAACACTATCCTAGGGCTGATGCTAACCCTAACCCTAACCCAAACACTATCCTAGGGTTGATGCTAACCCTAACCCTAACACTATCCTAAGGCTGATGCTAACCCTAACCCTAACCCTAACACTATCCTTGGACTGATGCTAACCCCAACCCTAACACTATCCTGGGCCTGATGCTAACCCTAACCCTAACCCTAACACTATCCTAGGGCTGATGCTAACCCTAACCCTAACACTATCGTTGGGCTGATGCTAACCCTAACCCTAACCCTAACAATATCCTAGGGCAGATGCTAACCCTAACCCTAACCCTAACACTATCCTTGGGCTGATGCTAACCCTAACCCTAACACTATCCTGGGCCTGATGCTAACCCTAACCCTAACCCTAACACTATCCTAGGGCTGATGCTAACCCTAACCCTAAGACTATCCTTGGGCTGACGCTAACCCTAACCCTAACCCTAACAATATCCTAGGGCAGATGCTAACCCTAACGCTAACCCTAACACTATCCTTGAACTGATGCTAACCCTAACCCTAACCCTAACACTATCCTAGGCCTGATGATAACCCTAACCCTAACCCTAACACTATCCTAGGGTTTATGTTAACCCTAACCCTAACACTATCCCTGGGCTGATGCTAACCCTAACCCTAACCCTAACACTATCCTAGGGCGGATGCTAACCCTAACCCTAACCCTAACACTATCCTAGGGCTGATGCTAACCCTAACACTAACACTATCCTAGGGCTGATGATAACCCTAACCCTAACCCTAACATTATCCTAGGGCTGATGCTAACCCTAACCCTAACTCTAACACTATCTTAGGGCTGAGGCTAACCCTAACCCTAACACTATCCTACGGCTGATGTTAACCCTAACCCTAACCCTAACACTATCCTAGGGCTGATGCTAACCCTAACCCTAACACTATCCTAGGGCTGATGCTAACCCTAACCCTAACCCTAACACTATCCTAGGGCTGATGCTAACCCTAACCCTAACACTATCCTAGGGTTGATGCTAACCATAACCCTAACCCTAACACTATCCTAGGGCTGATGCTAACCCTAACCCTAACCCTAACACTATCCTAGGGCGGATGCTAACCCTAACCCTAACCCTAACATTATCCTAGGGCTGATGCTAACCCTAACACTAATAATATCCTAGGGCTGATGCTAACCCTAACCCTAACTCTAACACTATCTTAGGGCTGAGGCTAACCCTAACCCTAACACTATCCTACGGCTGATGCTAACCCTAACCCTAACCCTAAGACTATCCTAGGGATGATGCTAACCCTAACCCTAACACTATCCTAGGCCTGATGCTAACCCTAAGCCTAACCCTAACACTATCGTAGGGCTGATGCTAACCCTAACCCTTACACTATCCTAGGGCTGATGCTAACCTAACCCTAACCCTAACACTATCCTAGGGCTGATGCTAACCCTAACCCTAACACTATCCTAGGCCTGATGATAACCCTAACCCTAACCCTAACACCATCCTAGGGCTGATGCTAACCCTAAGCCTAACACTATCCTAGGGCTGATGCTAACCCTAACCCTAACCCTAACACTATCCTAGGGCTGATGCTAACCCTAACCCTAACACTATCCTAGGCCTGATGCTAACCCTAACCCTAACCCTAACACTATCCTAGGGCTGATGCTAACCCTAACCCTAACCCTAACACTAACCTAGAGCTGATGCTAACCTTAACCCTAACCCTAACCCTAACCCTAATACTATCCTAGGGCTGATGCTAACCCTAACCCTAACCCTAACACTATCCTAGGGCTGATGCTAACCCTAACCCTAACTCTAACACTATCCTAGGGCTGAGGCTAACCCTAACCCTAACACTATCCTACGGCTGATGCTAACCCTAACCCTAACCCTAACACTATCCTAAGGCTAATGCTAACCCTAATACTAACACTATCCTAGTCCTGGTGCTAACCCTAACCCTAACCCTAACACTATTCTAGGGCTGATGCTAACCCTAACCCTAATAATATCCTAGGGCTGATGCTAACCCTAACCCTAACCCTAACACTATCCTAGGGCTGATGCTATCCCTAACCCTTACCCTAACACTATCCTAGGGCTGATGCTAACCCTAACCCTAACCCTAATACTATCCTAGGGCTGATGCTAACCCTAACCCTAACAATATCCTAGGCCTGATGATAACCCTAACCCTAACCCTAACACTATCCTAGGGCTGATGCTAAACCTAACCCTAACACTATCCTAGGGCTGATGCTAACCCTAACACTAACACTATCCTAGGGCTGATGCTAACCCTAACCCTAACCCTAACACTCTCCAAGGGCTGATGCTAACCCTAACCCTAACCCTAACACTATCCTAGGGCTGATGCTAACCCTAACCGTAACTCTACACTATCTTAGGGCTGAGGATAACCCTAACCCTAACACTATCCTACGGCTGATGCTAACCCTAACCCTAACCCTAACACTATCCTAGGGCTGATGCTAACCCTAAACCTAACACTATCCTAGGCCTGATGCTAACCCTAACCCTAACCCTAACACTATCCTAGGACTGATGCTAACCCTAACCCTAACACTATCCTAGGGCTGATGCTAACCCTAACCCTAACCCTAAAACTATCCTAGGGCTGATGCTAACCCTAACCCTAACACTATCCTAGGCCTGATGCTAACCCTAACCCTAACCCTAACACTATCCTAGGGCTGATGCTAACCCTAACCCTAACCCTAACACTAACCTAGAGCTGATGCTAACCTTAACCCTAACCCTAACCCTAACCCTAATACTATCCTAGGGCTGATGCTAACCCTAACCCTAACCCTAACACTATCCTAGGGCTGATGCTAACCCTAACCCTAACTCTAACACTATCCTAGGGCTGAGGCTAACCCTAACCCTAACACTATCCTACGGCTGATGCTAACCCTAACCCTAACCCTAACACTATCCTAAGGCTGATGCTAACCCTAATACTAACACTATCCTAGGCCTGGTGCTAACCCTAACCCTAACCCTAACACTATTCTAGGGCTGATGCTAACCCTAACCCTAATAATATCCTAGGGCTGATGCTAACCCTAACCCTAACCCTAACACTATCCTAGGGCTGATGCTATCCCTAACCCTTACCCTAACACTATCCTAGGGCTGATGCTAACCCTAACCCTAACCCTAATACTATCCTAGGGCTGATGCTAACCCTAACCCTAACAATATCCTAGGCCTGATGATAACCCTAACCCTAACCCTAACACTATCCTAGGGCTGATGCTAAACTTAACCCTGACACTATCCTAGGGCTGATGCTAGCCCTAACACTAACACTATCCTAGGGCTGATGCTAACCCTAACCCTAACCCTAACACTCTCCAAGGGCTGATGCTAACCCTAACCCTAACCCTAACACTTCCTAGGGCTGATGCTAACCCTAACCGTAACTCTACACTATCTTAGGGCTGAGGCTAACCCTAACCCTAACACTATCCTACGGCTGATGCTAACCCTAACCCTAACCCTAACACTATCCTAGGGCTGATGCTAACCCTAAACCTAACACTATCCTAGGCCTGATGCTAACCCTAACCCTAACCCTAACACTATCCTAGGGCTGATGCTAACCCTAACCCTAACACTATCCTAGGGCTGATGCTAACCCTAACCCTAACCCTAACACTATCCTAGGGCTGATGCTAACCCTAAACCTAACACTATCCTAGGCCTGATGATAACCCTAACCCTAACCCTAACACTATCCTAGGGCTGATGCTAACCCTAACCCTAACACTATCCTAGGGCTGATGCTAACCCTAACCCTAACCCTAACACTATCCTAAGTCTGATGCTAACCCTAGACCTCACACTATACTAGGCCTGATGATATCCATAACCCTAACCTTAACACTATCCTAGGGCTGATGCTAACCCTAACACTAACCCTAACATTATCCTAGGGCGGATGCTAACCCTAACCATAACCCTAACACTATCCTAGGGCTGATGCTAACCCTAACACTAACACTATCCTAGGCCTGATGCTAACCCTAACCCTAACCCTAACACTATCCTAGGGCTGATGCTAACCCTAACCCTAACACTATCATAGGGCTGATGCTAACCCTAACCCTAACTCTAACACTATCTTAGGGCTGAGGCTAACCCTAACCCTAACACTATCCTACGGCTGATGCTAACCCTAACCCTAACCCTAACACTATCCTAGGGCTGATGCTAACCCTAACCCTAACACTATCCTAGTCCTGATGCTAACCCTAACCCTAACCCTAACACTATCCTAGGGCTGATGCTAACCCTAACCCTAACACTATCCTAGGGCTGATGCTAACCCTAACCCTAACCCTAACACTATCCTAGGGCTGATGCTAACCCTAATCCTAACACTATCCTAGGCCTGATGCTAACCCTAACCCTAACCCTAACACTATCCTAGGGCTGATGCTAACCCTAACCCTAACACTATCCTAGGGCTGATGCTAACCCTAACCCTAACCCAAACACTATCCTAGGGTTGATGCTAACCCTAACCCTAACACTATCCTAAGGCTGATGCTAACCCTAACCCTAACCCTAACACTATCCTTGGACTGATGCTAACCCCAACCCTAACACTATCCTGGGCCTGATGCTAACCCTAACCCTAACCCTAACACTATCCTAGGGCTGATGCTAACCCTAACCCTAACCCTAACAATATCCTAGGGCAGATGCTAACCCTAACCCTAACCCTAACACTATCCTTGGGCTGATGCTAACCCTAACCCTAACACTATCCTGGGCCTGATGCTAACCCTAACCCTAACCCTAACACTATCCTAGGGCTGATGCTAACCCTAACCCTAAGACTATCCTTGGGCTGATGCTAACCCTAACCCTAACCCTAACAATATCCTAGGGCAGATGCTAACCCTAACGCTAACCCTAACACTATCCTTGAACTGATGCTAACCCTAACCCTAACCCTAACACTATCCTAGGCCTGATGATAACCCTAACCCTAACCCTAACACTATCCTAGGGTTTATGTTAACCCTAACCCTAACACTATCCCTGGGCTGATGCTAACCCTAACCCTAACCCTAACACTATCCTAGGGCGGATGCTAACCCTAACCCTAACCCTAACACTATCCTAGGGCTGATGCTAACCCTAACATTAACACTATCCTAGGGCTGATGCTAACCCTAACCCTAACCCTAACATTATCCTAGGGCTGATGCTAACCCTAACCCTAACTCTAACACTATCTTAGGGCTGAGGCTAACCCTAACCCTAACACTATCCTACGGCTGATGCTAACCCTAACCCTAACCCTAACACTATCCTAGGGCTGATGCTAACCCTAACCCTAACACTATCCTAGGGCTGATGCTAACCCTAACCCTAACCCTAACACTATCCTAGGGCTGATGCTAACCCTAACCCTAACACTATCCTAGGGTTGATGCTAACCATAACCCTAACCCTAACACTATCCTAGGGCTGATGCTAACCCTAACCCTAACCCTAACACTATCCTAGGGCGGATGCTAACCCTAACCCTAACCCTAACATTATCCTAGGGCTGATGCTAACCCTAACACTAATAATATCCTAGGGCTATTGCTAACCCTAACACTAACCCTAACACTATCCTAGGGCTGATGCTAACCCTAACCCTAACTCTAACACTATCTTAGGGCTGAGGCTAACCCTAACCCTAACACTATACTACGGCTGATGCTAACCCTAACCCTAACCCTAAGACTATCCTAGGGATGATGCTAACCCTAACCCTAACACTATCCTAGGCCTGATGCTAACCCTAAGCCTACCCCTAACACTATCGTAGGGCTGATGCTAACCCTAACCCTAACACTATCCTAGGGCTGATGCTAACCTAACCCTAACCCTAACACTATCCTAGGGCTGATGCTAACCCTAACCCTAACACTATCCTAGGCCTGATGATAACCCTAACCCTAACCCTAACACCATCCTAGGGCTGATGCTAACCCTAAGCCTAACACTATCCTAGGACTGATGCTAACCCTAACCCTAACCCTAACACTATCCTAGGGCTGATGCTAACCCTAACCCTAACAGTATCCTAGGCCTGATGCTAACCCTAACCCTAACCCTAACACTATCCTAGGGCTGATGCTAACCCTAACCCTAACACTAACACTAACCTAGAGCTGATGCTAACCCTAACCCTAACCCTAACCCTAACCCTAATACTATCCTAGGGCTGATGCTAACTCTAACCCTAACCCTAACACTATCCTAGGGCTGATGCTAACCCTAACCCTAACTCTAACACTATCCTAGGGCTAAGGCTAACCCTAACCCTAACACTATCCTACGGCTGATGCTAACTCTAACCCTAACACTAACACTATCCTAAGGCTGATGCTAACCCTAATACTAACACTATCCTAGGCCTGGTGCTAACCCTAAGCCTAACCCTAACACTATTCTAGGGCTGATGATAACCCTAACCCTAATAATATCCTAGGGCTGATGCTAACCCTAACCCTAACCCTAACACTATCCTAGGGCTGATGCTATCTCTAACCCTAACCCTAACACTATCCTAGGGCTGATGCTAACCCTAACTCTAAACCTAATACTATCCTAGGGCTGATGCTAACCCTAACCCTAACAATATCCTAGGCCTGATGTTAACCCTAACCCTAACCCTAACACTATCCTAGGGCTGATGCTATACCTAACCCTAACACTATCCTAGGGCTGATGCTAACCCTAACACTAACACTATCCTAGGGCTGATGCTAACCCTAACCCTAACCGTAACACTCTCCAAGGGCTGATGCTAACCCTAACCCTAACCCTAACACTATCCTAGGGCTGATGCTAACGCTAACCCTAACTCTACACTATCTTAGGGCTGAGGCTAACCCTAACCCTAACACTATCCTACGGCTGATGCTAACCCTAACCCTAACCCTAAAACTATCCTAGGGCTGATGCTAACCCTAACCCTAACACTATCCTAGGCCTGATGCTAACCCTAACCCTAACCCTAACACTATCCTAGGGCTGATGCTAACCCTAACCCTAACACTATCCTAGGGCTGATGCTAACCCTAACCGTAACCCTAACACTATCCTAGGGCTGATGCTAACCCTAACCCTAACACTATCCTAGGCCTGATGATAACCCTAACCCTAACCCTAACACTCTCCTAGGGCTGATGCTAACCCTAACCCTAACACTATCCTAGGGCTGATGCTAACCCTAACCCTAACCCTAACACTATCCTAAGTCTGATGCTAACCCTAGACCTCACACTATACTAGGCCTGATGATATCCATAACCCTAACCTTAACACTATCCTAGGGCTGATGCTAACCCTAACCCTAACCCTAACACTGTCCTAGAGCTGATGCTAACCCTAACCCTAACACTATCCTAGGCCTGATGATAACCCTAACACTAACCCTGACACTATCCTAGGGCTTATGCTAACCCTAACCCTAACGCTATCCTAGGGCTGATGCTAACCCTAACCCTAACCCTAACACTATGCTAGGCCTGATGCTAACCCTATCCCTAACCCTAACACTCTCCTAGGGCTGAGGCTAACCCTAACCCTAACACTATCCTAGGGCTGATGCTATCCGTAACCCTAACCCAAACACTATCCTAGGGTTGATGCTAACCCTAACCCTAACACTCTCCTAGGGCTGATGCTAACCCTAACCCTAACCCTAAGACTATCCTAAGGCTGATGCTAACCCTAACCCTAACACTATCCTAGGGCTGATGCTTACCCTAACACTAACACTATCCTAGGGCTGATGCTAACCCTAACCCTAACCCTAACACTCTCCAAGGGCTGATGCTAACCCTAACCCTAACCCTAACACTATCCTAGGGCTGATGCTAACCCTAACCCTAACTCTAACACTATCTTAGGGCTGAGGCTAACCCTAACCCTAACACTATCCTACGGCTGATGCTAACCCTAACCCTAACCCTAACACTATCCTAGGGCTGATGCTAACCCTAACCCTAACACTATCCTAGGCCTGATGCTAACCCTAACCCTAACCCTAACACTATCCTAGGGCTGATGCTAACCCTAACCCTAACACTATCCTAGGGCTGATGCTAACCCTAACCCTAACCCTAACACTATCCTAGGGCTGATGCTAACCCTAACCCTAACACTATCCTAGGCCTGATGATAACCCTAACCCTAACCCTAACACTATCCTAGGGCTGATGCTAACCCTAACCCTAACACTATCCTAGGGCTTATGCTAACCCTAACCCTAACCCTAACACTATCCTAAGTCTGATGCTAACCCTAGACCTCACACTATACTAGGCCTGATGATAACCATAACCCTAACCTTAACACTATCCTAGGGCTGATGCTAACCCTAACCCTAACCCTAACACTATCCTAGAGCTGATGCTAACCCTAACCCTAACACTATCCTAGGCCTGATGATAACCCTAACACTAACCCTGACACTATCCTAGGGCTGATGCTAACTCTAACCCTAACACTATCCTAGGGCTGATGCTAACCCTAACCCTAACGCTAACACTATCCTAGGCCTGATGCTAACCCTATCCCTAACCCTAACACTCTCCTAGGGCTGAGGCTAACCCTAACCCTAACACTATCCTAGGGCTGATGCTAACCCTAACCCTAACCCAAACACTATCCTAGGGTTGATGCTAACCCTAACCCTAACACTATCCTAGGGCTGATGCTAACCCTAACCCTAACCCTAACACTATCCTTGGACTGATGCTAACCCCAACCCTAACACTATCCTGGGCCTGATGCTAACCCTAACCCTAACACTAACACTATCCTAGGGCTGATGCTAACCCTAACCCTAACACTATCCTTGGGCGGATGCTAACCCTAACCCTAACCCTAACAATATCCTAGGGCAGATGCTAACCCTAACCCTAACCCTAACACTATCCTTGGGCTGATGCTAACCCTAACCCTAACACTATCCTGGGCCTGATGCTAACCCTAACCCTAACCCTAACACTATCCTAGGGCTGATGCTAACCCTAACCCTAACACTATCCTTGGGCTGATGCTAACCCTAACCCTAACCCTAACAATATCCTAGGGCAGATGCTAACCCTAACGTTAACCCTAACACTATCCTTGAACTGATGCTAACCCTAACCCTAACCCTAACACTATCCTAGGCCTGATGATAACCCTAACCCAAACCCTAACACTATCCTAGGGTTTATGTTAACCCTAACCCTAACACTATCCTAGGGCTGATGCTAACCCTAACCCTAACCCTAACACTATCCTAGGGCGGATGCTAACCCTAACCCTAACCCGAACACTATCCTAGGGCTGATGCTAACCCTAACACTAACACTATCCTAGGGCTGATGCTAACCCTAACCCTAACCCTAACATTATCCTAGGGCTGATGCTAACCCTAACCCTAACTCTAACACTATCTTAGGTCTGAGGCTAACCCTAACCCTAACACTATCCTACGGCTGATGCTAACCCTAACCCTAACCCTAACACTATCCTAGGGCTGATGCTAACCCTAACCCTAACACTATCCTAGGGCTGATGCTAACCCTAACCCTAACCCTAACACTATCCTAGGGCTGATGCTAACCCTAACCCTAACACTATCCTAGGGCTGATGCTAACCCTAACCCTAACCCTAACACTATCCTAGGGCTGATGCTAACCATAACCCTAACCCTAACACTATCCTAGGGCGGATGCTAACCCTAACCCTAACCCTAACATTATCCTAGGGCTGATGCTAACCCTAACACTAACACTATCCTAGGGCTATTGCTAACCCTAACCCTAACCCTAACACTATCCTAGGGCTGATGCTAACCCTAACCCTAACTCTAACACTATCTTAGGGCTGAGGCTAACCCTAACCCTAACACTATCCTACGGCTGATGCTAACCCTAACCCTAACCCTAAGACTATCCTAGGGCTGTTGCTAACCCTAACCCTAACACTATCCTAGGCCTGATGCTAACCCTAACCCTAACCCTAACACCATCCTAGGGCTGATGCTAACCCTAAGCCTAACACTATCCTAGGGCTGATGCTAACCCTAACCCTAACCCTAACACTATCCTAGGGCTGATGCTAACACTAACCCTAACACTATCCTAGGACTGATGCTAACCCTAACCCTAACCCTAACTCTATGCTAGGGCTGATGCTAACCCTAACCCTAACCCTAACACTAACCTAGAGCTGATGCTAACCCTAACCCTAACCCTAACCCTAACCCTAATACTATCCTACGGCTGATGCTAACCCTAACCCTAACCCTAACACTATCCTAGGGCTGATGCTAACCCTAACCCTAACTCTAACACTATCCTAGGGCTGAGGCTAACCCTAACCCTAACACTATCCTACGGCTGATGCTAACCCTAACCGTAACCCTAACACTATCCTAAGGCTGATGCTAACCCTAATACTAACACTATCCTAGGCCTGGTGCTTACCCTAACCCTAACCCTAACACTATTCTAGGGCTGATGCTAACCCTAACCCTAATAATATCCTAGGGCTGATGCTAACCCTAACCCTAACCCTAACACTATCCTAGGGCTGATGCTATCCCTAACCCTAACCCTAACACTATCCTAGGGCTGATGCTAACCCTAACCCTAACCCTAACACTATCCTAGGGCTGATGCTAACCCTAACCCTAACAATATCCTAGGCCTGATGATAACCCTAACCCTAACCCTAACACTATCCTAGGGCTGATGCTAAACCTAACCCTAACACTATCCTAGGGCTGATGCTAACCCTAACACTAACACTATCCTAGGTCTGATGCTAACCCTAACCCTAACCCTAACACTCTCCAAGGGCTGATGCTAACCCTAACCCTAACCCTAACACTATCCTAGGGCTGATGCTAACCCTAACCCTAACTCTACACTATCTTAGG
The DNA here is from genome assembly GCF_020740605.2 of Lemur catta. NCBI lineage: Eukaryota > Metazoa > Chordata > Mammalia > Primates > Lemuridae > Lemur > Lemur catta. Next base: position 1,100,565 of record NW_025423742.1, on the reverse strand, counting down.
GCTGAGGCTAACCCTAACCCTAACACTATCCTACGGCTGATGCTAACCCTAACCCTAACCCTAACACTATCCTAGGGCTGATGCTAACCCTAACCCTAACACTATCCTAGGCCTGATGCTAACCCTAACCCTAACCCTAAGACTATCCTAGGGCTGATGCTAACCCTAACCCTAACACTATCCTAGGCCTGATGCTAACCCTAAGCCTAACACTAACACTATCCTAGGGCTGATGCTAACCCTAACACTAACACTATCCTAGGGCTAATGCTAACCCTAACCCTAACCCTAACACTCTCCAAGGGCTGATGCTAACCCTAACCCTAACCCTAACACTATCCTAGGGCTGATGCTAACCCTAACCCTAACTCTACACTATCTTAGGGCTGAGGCTAACCCTAACGCTAACACTATCCTACGGCTGATGCTAACCCTAACCCTAACCCTAACACTATCCTAGGGCTGATGCTAACCCTAACCCTAACACTATCCTACGGCTGATGCTAACCCTAACCCTAACCCTAAGACTATCCTAGGGCTGATGCTAACCCTAACCCTAACACTATCCTAGGCCTGATGCTAACCCTAAGCCTAACACTAACACTATCGTAGGGCTGATGCTAACCCTAACACTATCCTAGGGCTGATGCTAACCTAACCCTAACCCTAACACTATCCTAGGGCTGATGCTAACCCTAACCCTAACACTATCCTAGGCCTGATGATAACCCTAACCCTAACCCTAACACCATCCTAGGGCTGATGCTAACCCTAAGCCTAACACTATCCTAGGGCTGATGCTAACCCTAACCCTAACCCTAACACTATCCTAGGGCTGATGCTAACCCTAACGGTAACACTATCCTAGGCCTGATGCTAACCCTAACCCTAACCCTAACACTATGCTAGGGCTGATGCTAACCCTAACCCTAACCCTAACACTAACCTAGAGCTGATGCTAACCCTAACCCTAACCCTAACCCTAACCCTAATACTATCCTAGGGCTGATGCTAACCCTAACCCTAACCCTAGCACTATCCTAGGGCTGATGCTAACCCTAACCCTAACTCTAACACTATCCTAGGGCTGAGGCTAACCCTAACCCTAACACTATCCTACGGCTGATGCTAACCCTAACCCTAACACTAACAATATCCTAGGGCAGATGCTAACCCTAACCCTAACCCTAACACTATCCTTGGGCTGATGCTAACCCTAACCCTAACACTATCCTGGGCCTGATGCTAACCCTAACCCTAACCCTAACACTATCCTAGGGCTGATGATAACCCTAACCCTAACACTATCCTTGGGCTGATGCTAAACCTAACCCTAACCCTAACAATATCCTAGGGCAGATGCTAACCCTAACGCTAACCCTAACACTATCCTTGAACTGATGCTAACCCTAACCCTAACCCTAACACTATCCTAGGCCTGATGATAACCCTAACCCTAACCCTAACACTATCCTAGGGTTTATGTTAACCCTAACCCTAACACTATCCTAGGGCTGATGCTAACCCTAACCCTAACCCTAACACTATCCTAGGGCGGATGCTAACCCTAACCCTAACCCTAACACTATCCTAGGGCTGATGCTAACCCTAACACTAACAGTATCCTAGGGCTGATGCTAACCCTAACCCTAACCCTAACATTATCCTGGGGCTGATGCTAACCCTAACCCTAACTCTAACACTATCTTAGGGCTGAGGCTAACCCTAACCCTAACACTATCCTACGGCTGATGCTAACCCTAACCCTAACCCTAACACTATCCTAGGGCTGATGCTAACCCTAACCCTAACACTATCCTAGGGCTGATGCTAACCCTAACCCTAACCCTAACACTATCCTAGGGCTGATGCTAACCCTAACCCTAACACTATCCTAGGGCTGATGCTAACCATAACCCTAACCCTAACACTATCCTAGGGCTGATGCTAACCCTAACCCTAACCCTAACACTATCCTAGGGCGGATGCTACCCTAACCCTAACCCTAACATTATCCTAGGGCTGATGCTAACCCTAACACTAACAATATCCTAGGGCTATTGCTAACCCTAACCCTAACCCTAACACTATCCTAGGGCTGATGCTAACCCTAACCCTAACTCTAACACTATCTTAGGGCTGAGGCTAACCCTAACCCTAACACTATCCTACGGCTGATGCTAACCCTAACCCTAACCCTAAGACTATCCTAGGGATGATGCTAACCCTAACCCTAACACTATCCTAGGCCTGATGCTAACCCTAAGCCTAACCCTAACACTATCGTAGGGCTGATGCTAACCCTAACCCTAACACTATCCTAGGGCTGATGCTAACCTAACCCTAACCCTAACACTATCCTAGGGCTGATGCTAACCCTAACCCTAACACTATCCTAGGCCTGATGATAACCCTAACCCTAACCCTAACACCATCCTAGGGCTGATGCTAACCCTAAGCCTAACACTATCCTAGGACTGATGCTATCCCTAACCCTAACCCTCACACTATCCTAGGGCTGATGCTAACCCTAACCCTAACAGTATCCTAGGCCTGATGCTAACCCTATCCCTAACCCTAACACTATCCTAGGGCTGATGCTAACCCTAACCCTAACCCTAACACTAACCTAGAGCTGATGCTAACCCTAACCCTAACCCTAACCCTAACCCTAATACTATCCTAGGGCTGATGCTAACCCTAACCCTAACCCTAACACTATCCTAGGGCTGATGCTAACCCTAACCCTAACTCTAACACTATCCTAGGGCTAAGGCTAACCCTAACCCTAACACTATCCTACGGCTGATGCTAACCCTAACCCTACCCTAACACTATCCTAAGGCTGATGCTAACCCTAATACTAACACTATCCTAGGCCTGGTGCTAACCCTAACCCTAACCCTAACACTATTCTAGGGCTGATGCTAACCCTAACCCTAATAATATCCTAGGGCTGATGCTAACCCTAACCCTAACCCTAACACTATCCTAGGGCTGATGCTATCTCTAACCCTAACCCTAACACTATCCTAGGGCTGATGCTAACCCTAACCCTAACCCTAATACTATCCTAGGGCTGATGCTAAGCTTAACCCTAACAATATCCTAGGCCTGATGATAACCCTAACCCTAACCCTAACACTATCCTAGGGCTGATGCTATACCTAACCCTAACACTATCCTAGGGCTGATGCTAACCCTAACACTAACACTATCCTAGGGCTGATGCTAACCCTAACCCTAACCGTAACACTCTCCAAGGGCTGATGCTAACCCTAACCCTAACCCTAACACTATCCTAGGGCTGATGCTAACCCTAACCCTAACTCTACACTATCTTAGGGCTGAGGCTAACCCTAACCCTAACACTACCCTACGGCTAATGCTAACCCTAACCCTAACCCTAACACTATCCTAGGGCTTATGCTAACCCTAACCCTAACACTATCCTAGGCCTGATGCTAACCCTAACCCTAACCCTAACACTATCCTAGGGCTGATGCTAACCCTAACCCTAACACTATCCTAGGGCTGATGCTAACCCTAACCCCAACCCTAACACTATCCTAGGGCTGATGCTAACCCTAACCCTAACACTATCCTAGGCCTGATGATAACCCTAACCCTAACCCTAACACTATCCTAGGGCTGATGCTATCCCTAACCCTAACACTATCCTAGGGCTGATGCTAACCCTAACCCTAACCCTAACACTATCCTAAGTCTGATGCTAACCCTAGACCTCACACTATACTAGGCCTGATGATATCCGTAACCCTAACCTTAACACTATCCTAGGGCTGATGCTAACCCTAACCCTAACCCTAACACTGTCCTAGAGCTGATGCTAACCCTAACCCTAACACTATCCTAGGCCTGATGATAACCCTAACACTAACCCTGACACTATCCTAGGGCTGATGCTAACCCTAACCCTAACGCTATCCTAGGGCTGATGCTAACCCTAACCCTAACCCTAACACTATCCTAGGCCTGATGCTAACCCTATCCCTAACCCTAACACTCTCCTAGGGCTGAGGCTAACCCTAACCCTAACACTATCCTAGGGCTGATGCTATCCCTAACCCTAACCCAAACACTATCCTAGGGTTGATGCTAACCCTAACCCTAACACTCTCCTAGGGCTGAGGCTAACCCTAACCCTAACCCTAAGACTATCCTAAGGCTGATGCTAACCCTAACCCTAACACTATCCTAGGGCTGATGCTTACCCTAACACTAACACTATCCTAGGGCTGATGCTAACCCTAACCCTAACCCTAACACTCTCCAAGGGCTGATGCTAACCCTAACCCTAACCCTAACACTATCCTAGGGCTGATGCTAACCCTAACCCTAACTCTAACACTATCTTAGGGCTGAGGCTAACCCTAACCCTAACACTATCCTACGGCTGATGCTAACCCTAACCCTAACCCTAACACTATCCTAGGGCTGATGCTAACCCTAACCCTAACGCTAACACTATCCTAGGCCTGATGCTAACCCTATCCCTAACCCTAACACTCTCCTAGGGCTGAGGCTAACCCTAACCCTAACACTATCCTAGGGCTGATGCTAACCCTAACCCTAACCCAAACACTATCCTAGGGTTGATGCTAACCCTAACCCTAACACTATCCTAGGGCTGATGCTAACCCTAACCCTAACCCTAACACTATCCTTGGACTGATGCTAACCCCAACCCTAACACTATCCTGGGCCTGATGCTAACGCTAACCCTATCCCTAACACTATCCTAGGGCTGATGCTAACCCTAACCCTAACACTATCCTTGGGCGGATGCTAACCCTAACCCTAACCCTAACAATATCCTAGGGCAGATGCTAACCCTAACCCTAACCCTAACACTATCCTTGGGCTGATGCTAACCCTAACCCTAACACTATCCTGGGCCTGATGCTAAGCCTAACCCTAACCCTAACACTATCCTAGGGCTGATGCTAACCCTAACCCTAACACTATCCTTGGGCTGATGCTAACCCTAACCCTAACCCTAACAATATCCTAGGGCAGATGCTAACCCTAACGCTAACCCTAACACTATCCTTGAACTGATGCTAACCCTAACCCTAACCCTAACACTATCCTAGGCCTGATGATAACCCTAACCCAAACCCTAACACTATCCTAGGGTTTATGTTAACCCTAAACCTAACACTATCCTAGGGCTGATGCTAACCCTAACCCTAACCCTAACACTATCCTAGGGCGGATGCTAACCCTAACCCTAACCCTAACACTATCCTAGGGCTGATGCTAACCCTAACACTAACACTATCCTAGGGCTGATGCTAACCCTAACCCTAACCCTAACATTATCCTAGGGCTGATGCTAACCCTAACCCTAACTCTAACACTATCTTAGGGCTGAGGCTAACCCTAACCCTAACACTATCCTACGGCTGATGCTAACCCTAACCCTAACCCTAACACTATCCTAGGGCTGATGCTAACCCTAACCCTAACACTATCCTAGGGCTGATGCTAACCCTAACCCTAAACCTAACACTATCCTAGGGCTGATGCTAACCCTAACCCTAACACTACCCTAGGGCTGATGCTAACCCTAACCCTAACCCTAACACTATTCTAGGGCTGATGCTAACCATAACCCTAACCCTAACACTATCCTAGGGCGGATGCTAACCCTAACCCTAACCCTAACATTATCCTAGGGCTGATGCTAACCCTAACACTAACACTATCCTAGGGCTATTGCTAACCCTAACCCTAACCCTAACACTATCCTAGGGCTGATGCTAACCCTAACCCTAACTCTAACACTATCTTAGGGCTGAGGCTAACCCTAACCATAACACTATCCTATGGCTGATGCTAACCCTAACCCTAACCCTAAGACTATCCTAGGGCTGATGCTAACCCTAACCCTAACACTATCCTAGGCCTGATGCTAACCCTAAGCCTAACACTAACACTATCGTAGGGCTGATGCTAACCCTAACCCTAACACTATCCTAGGGCTGATGCTAACCTAACCCTAACCCTAACACTATCCTAGGGCTGATGCTAACCCTAACCCTAACACTATCCTAGGCCTCATGATAACCCTAACCCTAACCCTAACACCATCCTAGGGCTGATGCTAACCCTAACCCTAATAATATCCTAGGGCTGATGCTAACCCTAACCCTACCCCTAACACTATCCTAGGGCTGATGCTATCCCTAACCCTAACCCTAACACTATCCTAGGGCTGATGCTAACCCTAACCCTAACCCTAATACTATCCTAGGGCTGATGCTAACCCTAACCCTAACCCTAACACTATCCTAGGGCTAACCCTAACCCTAACCCTAACACTATGCTAGGGCTGATGCTAACCCTAACCCTAACAATATCCTAGGCCTGATGATAACCCTAACCCTAACCCTAACACTATCCTAGGGCTGATGCTAAACATAACCCTAACACTATCCTAGGGCTGATGCTAACCCTAACACTAACACTATCCTAGGGCTGATGCTAACCCTAACCCTAACCCTAACACTCTCCAAGGGCTGATGCTAACCCTAACCCTTACCCTAACACTATCCTAGGGCTGATGCTAACCCTAACCCTAACTCTACACTATCTTAGGGCTGAGGCTAACCCTAACCCTAACACTATCCTACGGCTGATGCTAACCCTAACCCTAACCCTAACACTATCCTAGGGCTGATGCTAACCCTAACCCTAACACTATCCTAGGCCTGATGCTAACCCTAACCCTAACCCTAAGACTATCCTAGGGCTGATGCTAACCCTAACCCTAACACTATCCTAGGCCTGATGGTAACCCTAAGCCTAACACTAACACTATCCTAGGGCTGATGCTAACCCTAACACTAACACTATCCTAGGGCTGATGCTAACCCTAACCCTAACCCTAACACTCTCCAAGGGCTGATGCTAACCCTAACCCTAACCCTAACACTATCCTCTGGCTGATGCTAACCCTAACCCTAACTCTACACTATCTTAGGGCTGAGGCTAACCCTAACCCTAACACTATCCTACGGCTGATGCTAACCCTAACCCTAACCCTAACACTATCCTAGGGCTGATGCTAACCCTAACCCTAACACTATCCTACGGCTGATGCTAACCCTAACCCTAACCCTAAGACTATCCTAGGGCTGATGCTAACCCTAACCCTAACACTATCCTAGGCCTGATGCTAACCCTAAGCCTAACACTAACACTATCGTAGGGCTGATGCTAACCCTAACCCTAACACTATCCTAGGGCTGATGCTAACCTAACCCTAACCCTAACACTATCCTAGGGCTGATGCTAACCCTAACCCTAACACTATCCTAGGCCTGATGATAACCCTAACCCTAACCCTAACACCATCCTAGGGCTGATGCTAACCCTAAGCCTAACACTATCCTAGGGCTGAGGATAACCCTAACCCTAACCCTAACACTATCCTAGGGCTGATGCTAACCCTAACCCTAACACTATCCTAGGCCTGATGCTAACCCTAACCCTAACCCTAACACTATGCTAGGGCTGATGCTAACCCTAACCCTAACCCTAACACTAACCTAGAGCTGATGCTAACCCTAACCCTAACCCTAACCCTAACCCTAATACTATCCTAGGGCTGATGCTAACCCTAACCCTAACCCTAACACTATCCTAGGGCTGATGCTAACCCTAACCCTAACTCTAACACTATCCTAGGGCTGAGGCTAACCCTAACCCTAACACTATCCTACGGCTGATGCTAACCCTAACCCTAACCCTAACACTATCCTAAGGCTGATGCTAACCCTAATACTAACACTATCCTAGGCCTGGTGCTAACCCTAACCCTAACCCTAACACTATTCTAGGGCTGATGCTAACCCTAACCCTAATAATATCCTCGGGCTGATGCTAACCCTAACCCTAACCCTAACACTATCCTAGGGCTGATGCTATCCCTAACCCTAACCCTAACACTATCCTAGGGCTGATGCTAACCCTAACCCTAACCCTAATACTATCCTAGGGCTGATGCTAACCCTAACCCTAACCCTAACACTATCCTAGGGCTGATGCTAACCCTAACCCTAACACTATCCTAGGCCTGATGATAACCCTAACCCTAACCCTAACACCATCCTAGGGCTGATGCTAAACCTAACCCTAACACTATCCTAGGGCTGATGCTAACCCTAACACTAACACTATCCTAGGGCTGATGCTAACCCTAACCCTAACCCTAACACTCTCCAAGGGCTGATGCTAACCCTAACCCTAACCCTAACACTATCCTAGGGCTGATGCTAACCCTAACCCTAACTCTACACTATCTTAGGGCTGAGGCTAACCCTAACCCTAACACTATCCTACGGCTGATGCTAACCCTAACCCTAACCCTAACACTATCCTAGGGCTGATGCTAACCCTAACCCTAACACTATCCTAGGCCTGATGCTAACCCTAACCCTAACCCTAACACTATCCTAGGGCTGATGCTAACCCTAACCCTAACACTATCCTAGGGCTGATGCTAACCCTAACCCTAACCCTAAAACTATCCTAGGGCTGATGCTAACCCTAACCCTAACACTATCCTAGGCCTGATGATAACCCTAACCCTAACCCTAACACTATCCTAGGGCTGATGCTAACCCTAAACCTAACACTATCCTAGGGCTGATGCTAACCCTAACCCTAACCCTGACACTATCCTAAGTCTGATGCTAACCCTAGACCTCACACTATACTAGGCCTGATGATATCCATAACCCTAACCTTAACACTATCCTAGGGCTGATGCTAACCCTAACCCTAACCCTAACACTGTCCTAGAGCTGATGCTAACCCTAACCCTAACACTATCCTAGGCCTGATGATAACCCTAACACTAACCCTGACACTATCCTAGGGCTGATGCTAACCCTAACCCTAACGCTATCCTAGGGCTGATGCTAACCCTAACCCTAACCCTAACACTATCCTAGGCCTGATGCTAACCCTATCCCTAACCCTAACACTCTCCTAGGGCTGAGGCTAACCCTAACCCTAACACTATCCTAGGGCTGATGCTATCCCTAACCCTAACCCAAACACTATCCTAGGGTTGATGCTAACCCTAACCCTAACACTATCCTAGGGCTGATGCTAACCCTAACCCTAACCCTAAGACTATCCTAGGGCTGATGCTAACCCTAACCCTAACACTATCCTAGGCCTGATGCTAACCCTAAGCCTAACCCTAACACTATCGTAGGGCTGATGCTAACCCTAACCCTAACACTATCCTAGGGCTGATGCTAACCTAACCCTAACCCTAACACTATCCTAGGGCTGATGCTAACCCTAACCCTAACACTATCCTAGGCCTGATGATAACCCTAACCCTAACCCTAACACCATCCTAGGGCTGATGCTAACCCTAAGCCTAACACTATCCTAGGGCTGATGCTAACCCTAACCCTAACCCTAACACTATCCTAGGGCTGATGCTAACCCTAACCCTAACACTATCCTAGGCCTGATGCTAACCCTAACGCTAACCCTGACACTATCCTAGGGCTGATGCTAACCCTAACCCTAACCCTAACACTATCCTAGAGCTGATGCTAACACTAACCCTAACCCTAACCCTAACCCTAATACTATCCTAGGGCTGATGCTAACCCTAACCCTAACCCTAACACTATCCTAGGGATGATGGTAACCCTAACCCTAACTCTAACACTATCCTAGGGTTGAGGCTAACCCTAACCCTAACACTATCCTACGGCTGATGCTAACCCTAACCCTAACCCTAACACTATCCTAGGGCTGATGCTAACCCTAACCCTAACCCTAATACTATCCTAGGGCTGATGCTAACCCTAACCCTAACCCTAACACTATCCTAGGGCTGATGCTAACCCTAACCCTAACCCTAACACTATCCTAGGGCTGATGCTAACCCTAACCCTAACAATATCCTAGTCCTGATGATAACCCTAACCCTAACACTAACACTATCCTAGGGCTGATGCTAAACCTAACCCTAACACTATCCTAGGGCTGATGCTAACCCTAACCCTAACCCTAACACTATCCTAAGTCTGATGCTAACCCTAGCCCTCACACTATCCTAGGCCTGATGATAACCCTAACCCTAATCTTAACACTATCCTAGGGCTGATGCTAACCCTAACCATAACCCTAACTCTATCCTAGAGCTGATGCTAACCCTAACCCTAACACTATCCTAGGCCTGATGATAACCCTAACCCTAACCCTGACACTATCCTAGGGCTGATGCTAACCCTAACCCTAACACTATCCTAGAGCTGATGCTAACCCTAACCCTAACGCTAACACTATCCTAGGCCTGATGCTAACCCTATCCCTAACCCTAACACTCTCCTAGGGCTGAGGGTAACCCTAACCCTAACACTATCCTAGGGCTGATGCTAACCCTAACCCTAACCCAAACACTATCCTAGGGTTGATGCTAACCCTAACCCTGACACTATCCTAGGGCTGATGCTAACCCTAACCCTAACCCTAACACTATCCTTGGGCTGATGCTAACCCTAACCCTAACACTATCCTGGTCCTGATGCTAACCCTAACCCTAACCCTAACACTATCCTAGGGCTGATGCTAACCCTAACCCTAACACTATCCTTGGGCTGATGCTAACCCTAACCCTAACCCTAACACTATCCTAGGGCAGATGCTAACCCTAACGCTAACCGTAACACTATCCTTGAACTGATGCTAACCCTAACCCTAACCCTAACACTATCCTAGGCCTGATGATAACCCTAACCCTAACCCTAACACTATCCTAGGATTTATGTTAACCCTAACCCTAACACTATCGTAGGGCTGATGCTAACCCTAACCCTAACCCTAACACTATCGTAGGGCGGATGCTAACCCTAACCCTAACCCTAACACTATCCTAGGGCTGATGCTAACCCTAACACTAACACTATCCTAGGGCTGATGCTAACCCTAACCCTAACCCTAACATTATCCTAGGGCGGATGCTAACCCTAACCCTAACCCTAACACTATCCTAGGGCTGATGCTAACCCTAACCCTAACACTATCCTAGGGCTGATGCTAACCCTAACACTAACAGTATCCTAGGGCTGATGCTAACCCTAACCCTAACCCTAACACTCTCCAAGGGCTGATGCTAACCCTAACCCTAACCCTAACACTATCCTAGGGCTGATGCTAACCCTAACCCTAACTCTACAGTATCTTAGGGCTGAGGCTAACCCTAACCCTAACACTATCCTACGGCTGATGGTAACCCTAACCCTAACCCTAACACTATCCTAGGGCTGATGCTAACCCTAACCCTAACACTATCCTAGGCCTGATGCTAACCCTAACCCTAACCCTAACACTATCCTAGGCCTGATGCTAACCCTAACCCTAACACTATCCTAGGGCTGATGCTAACCCTAACCCTAACCCTAACACTATCCTAAGTCTGATGCTAACCCTAGACCTCACACTATACTAGGCCTGATGATAACCATAACCCTAACCTTAACACTATCCTAGGGCTGATGCTAACCCTAACCCTAACCCTAACACTATCCTAGAGCTGATGCTAACCCTAACCCTAACACTATCCTAGGCCTGATGATAACCCTAACACTAACCCTGACACTATCCTAGGGCTGATGCCAACCCTAGCCCTAACGCTATCCTAGGGCTGATGCTAACCCTAACCCTAACCCTAACACTATCCTAGGCCTGATGCTAACCCTATCCCTAACCCTAACACTCTCCTAGGGCTGAGGCTAACCCTAACCCTAACACTATCCTAGGGCTGATGCTAACCCTAACCCTAACCCAAACACTATCCTAGGGTTGATGCTAACCCTAACCCTAACACTATCCTAGGGCTGATGCTAACCCTAACCCTAACCCTAACACTATCCTTGGACTGATGCTAACCCTAACCCTAACACTATCCTGGGCCTGATGCTAACCCTAACCCTAACCCTAACACTATCATAGGGCTGATGCTAACCCTAACCCTAACACTATTTCTTGGGCTGATGCTAACACTAACCCTAACCCTAACAATATCCTAGGGCAGATGCTAACCCTAACCCTAACCCTAACACTATACTTCGGCTGATGCTAACCCTAACCCTAACACTATCCTGGGCCTGATTCTAACCCTAACCCTAACCCTAACACTATCCTAGGGCTGATGCTAACCCTAACCCTAACACTATCCTTGGGCTGATGCTAACCTTAACCCTAACCCTAACAATATCCTATGGCAGATGCTAACCCTAACGCTAACCCTAACACTATCCTTGAACTGATGCTAACCCTAACCCTAACCCTAACACTCTCCTAGGGTTTATGTTAACCCTACCCCTAACACTATCCTAGGGCTGATGCTAACCCTAACCCTAACCCTAACACTATCCTAGGGCGGATGCTAACCCTAACCCTAACCCTAACACTATCCTAGGGCTGATGCTAACCCTAACACTAACACTATCCTAGGGCTGATGCTAACCCTAACCCTAACCCTTACATTATCCTAGGGCTGATGCTAACCCTAACCCTAACTCTAACACTATCTTAGGGCTGAGGCTAACCCTAACCCTAACACTATCCTACGGCTGATGCTAACCCTAACCCTAACCCTAACACTATCCTAGGGCTGATGCTAACCCTAACCCTAACACAATCCTAGGGCTGATGCTAACCCTAACCCTAACCCTAACACTATCCTAGGGCTGATGCTAACCCTAACCCTAACACTATCCTAGGGCTGATGCTAACCCTAACCCTAACCCTAACACTATCCTAGGGCTGATGCTAACCCTAACCCTAACCCTAACACTATCCTAGGGCGGATGCTAACCCTAACCCTAACCCTAACACTATCCTAGGGCTGATGCTAACCCTAACACTAACACTATCCTAGGGCTGATGCTAACCCTAACCCTAACCCTAACACTATCCTAGGGCGGATGCTAACCCTAACCCTAACTCTAGCACTATCTTAGGGCTGAGGCTAACCCTAACCCTAACACTATCCTACGGCTGATGCTAACCCTAACCCTAACCCTAAGACTATCCTAGGGCTGATGCTAACCCTAACCCTAACACTATCCTAGGCCTGATGCTAACCCTAAGCCTAACCCTAACACTATCGTAGGGCTAATGCTAACCCTAACCCTAACACTATCCTAGGGCTGATGCTAACCTAACCCTAACCCTAACACTATCCTAGGGCTGATGCTAACCCTAACCCTAACACTATCCTAGGCCTGATGATAACCCTAACCCTAACCCTAACACCATCCTAGGGCTGATGCTAACCCTAACCCTAACACTATCCTAGGGCTGATGCTAACCCTAACCCTAACACTATCCTAGGGCTGATGCTAACCCTAACCCTAACCCTAACACTATCCTAGGGCTGATGCTAACCCTAACCCTAACACTATCCTAGGGCTGATGCTAACCCTAACCCTAACCCTAACACTATCCTAGGGCTGATGCTAACCCTAACCCTAACCCTAACACTATCCTAGGGTTGATGCTAACCCTAACCCTAACACTCTCCTAGGGCTGAGGCTAACCCTAACCCTAACCCTAAGACTATCCTAAGGCTGATGCTAACCCTAACCCTAACACTATCCTAGGGCTGATGCTTACCCTAACACTAACACTATCCTAGGGCTGATGCTAACCCTAACCCTAACCCTAACACTCTCCAAGGGCTGATGCTAACCCTAACCCTAACCCTAACACTATCCTAGGGCTGATGCTAACCCTAACCCTAACTCTAACACTATCTTAGGGCTGAGGCTAACCCTAACCCTAACACTATCCTACGGCTGATGCTAACCCTAACCCTAACCCTAACACTATCCTAGGGCTGATGCTAACCCTAACCCTAACGCTAACACTATCCTAGGCCTGATGCTAACCCTATCCCTAACCCTAACACTCTCCTAGGGCTGAGGCTAACCCTAACCCTAACACTATCCTAGGGCTGATGCTAACCCTAACCCTAACCCAAACACTATCCTAGGGTTGATGCTAACCCTAACCCTAACACTATCCTAAGGCTGATGCTAACCCTAACCCTAACCCTAACACTATCCTTGGACTGATGCTAACCCCAACCCTAACACTATCCTGGGCCTGATGCTAACGCTAACCCTATCCCTAACACTATCCTAGGGCTGATGCTAACCCTAACCCTAACACTATCCTTGGGCGGATGCTAACCCTAACCCTAACCCTAACAATATCCTAGGGCAGATGCTAACCCTAACCCTAACCCTAACACTATCCTTGGGCTGATGCTAACCCTAACCCTAACACTATCCTGGGCCTGATGCTAAGCCTAACCCTAACCCTAACACTATCCTAGGGCTGATGCTAACCCTAACCCTAACACTATCCTTGGGCTGATGCTAACCCTAACCCTAACCCTAACAATATCCTAGGGCAGATGCTAACCCTAACGCTAACCCTAACACTATCCTTGAACTGATGCTAACCCTAACCCTAACCCTAACACTATCCTAGGCCTGATGATAACCCTAACCCAAACCCTAACACTATCCTAGGGTTTATGTTAACCCTAAACCTAACACTATCCTAGGGCTGATGCTAACCCTAACCCTAACCCTAACACTATCCTAGGGCGGATGCTAACCCTAACCCTAACCCTAACACTATCCTAGGGCTGATGCTAACCCTAACACTAACACTATCCTAGGGCTGATGCTAACCCTAACCCTAACCCTAACATTATCCTAGGGCTGATGCTAACCCTAACCCTAACTCTAACACTATCTTAGGGCTGAGGCTAACCCTAACCCTAACACTATCCTACGGCTGATGCTAACCCTAACCCTAACCCTAACACTATCCTAGGGCTGATGCTAACCCTAACCCTAACACTATCCTAGGGCTGATGCTAACCCTAACCCTAAACCTAACACTATCCTAGGGCTGATGCTAACCCTAACCCTAACACTACCCTAGGGCTGATGCTAACCCTAACCCTAACCCTAACACTATTCTAGGGCTGATGCTAACCATAACCCTAACCCTAACACTATCCTAGGGCGGATGCTAACCCTAACCCTAACCCTAACATTATCCTAGGGCTGATGCTAACCCTAACACTAACACTATCCTAGGGCTATTGCTAACCCTAACCCTAACCCTAACACTATCCTAGGGCTGATGCTAACCCTAACCCTAACTCTAACACTATCTTAGGGCTGAGGCTAACCCTAACCATAACACTATCCTATGGCTGATGCTAACCCTAACCCTAACCCTAAGACTATCCTAGGGCTGATGCTAACCCTAACCCTAACACTATCCTAGGCCTGATGCTAACCCTAAGCCTAACACTAACACTATCGTAGGGCTGATGCTAACCCTAACCCTAACACTATCCTAGGGCTGATGCTAACCTAACCCTAACCCTAACACTATCCTAGGGCTGATGCTAACCCTAACCCTAACACTATCCTAGGCCTGATGATAACCCTAACCCTAACCCTAACACCATCCTAGGGCTGATGCTAACCCTAACCCTAATAATATCCTAGGGCTGATGCTAACCCTAACCCTACCCCTAACACTATCCTAGGGCTGATGCTATCCCTAACCCTAACCCTAACACTATCCTAGGGCTGATGCTAACCCTAACCCTAACCCTAATACTATCCTAGGGCTGATGCTAACCCTAACCCTAACCCTAACACTATCCTAGGGCTGATGCTAACCCTAACCCTAACCCTAACACTATGCTAGGGCTGATGCTAACCCTAACCCTAACAATATCCTAGGCCTGATGATAACCCTAACCCTAACCCTAACACTATCCTAGGGCTGATGCTAAACATAACTCTAACACTATCCTAGGGCTGATGCTAACCCTAACACTAACACTATCCTAGGGCTGATGCTAACCCTAACCCTAACCCTAACACTCTCCAAGGGCTGATGCTAACCCTAACCCTTACCCTAACACTATCCTAGGGCTGATGCTAACCCTAACCCTAACTCTACACTATCTTAGGGCTGAGGCTAACCCTAACCCTAACACTATCCTACGGCTGATGCTAACCCTAACCCTAACCCTAACACTATCCTAGGGCTGATGCTAACCCTAACCCTAACACTATCCTAGGCCTGATGCTAACCCTAACCCTAACCCTAAGACTATCCTAGGGCTGATGCTAACCCTAACCCTAACACTATCCTAGGCCTGATGGTAACCCTAAGCCTAACACTAACACTATCCTAGGGCTGATGCTAACCCTAACACTAACACTATCCTAGGGCTGATGCTAACCCTAACCCTAACCCTAACACTCTCCAAGGGCTGATGCTAACCCTAACCCTAACCCTAACACTATCCTCTGGCTGATGCTAACCCTAACCCTAACTCTACACTATCTTAGGGCTGAGGCTAACCCTAACCCTAACACTATCCTACGGCTGATGCTAACCCTAACCCTAACCCTAACACTATCCTAGGGCTGATGCTAACCCTAACCCTAACACTATCCTACGGCTGATGCTAACCCTAACCCTAACCCTAAGACTATCCTAGGGCTGATGCTAACCCTAACCCTAACACTATCCTAGGCCTGATGCTAACCCTAAGCCTAACACTAACACTATCGTAGGGCTGATGCTAACCCTAACCCTAACACTATCCTAGGGCTGATGCTAACCTAACCCTAACCCTAACACTATCCTAGGGCTGATGCTAACCCTAACCCTAACACTATCCTAGGCCTGATGATAACCCTAACCCTAACCCTAACACCATCCTAGGGCTGATGCTAACCCTAAGCCTAACACTATCCTAGGGCTGAGGATAACCCTAACCCTAACCCTAACACTATCCTAGGGCTGATGCTAACCCTAACCCTAACACTATCCTAGGCCTGATGCTAACCCTAACCCTAACCCTAACACTATGCTAGGGCTGATGCTAACCCTAACCCTAACCCTAACACTAACCTAGAGCTGATGCTAACCCTAACCCTAACCCTAACCCTAACCCTAATACTATCCTAGGGCTGATGCTAACCCTAACCCTAACCCTAACACTATCCTAGGGCTGATGCTAACCCTAACCCTAACTCTAACACTATCCTAGGGCTGAGGCTAACCCTAACCCTAACACTATCCTACGGCTGATGCTAACCCTAACCCTAACCCTAACACTATCCTAAGGCTGATGCTAACCCTAATACTAACACTATCCTAGGCCTGGTGCTAACCCTAACCCTAACCCTAACACTATTCTAGGGCTGATGCTAACCCTAACCCTAATAATATCCTCGGGCTGATGCTAACCCTAACCCTAACCCTAACACTATCCTAGGGCTGATGCTATCCCTAACCCTAACCCTAACACTATCCTAGGGCTGATGCTAACCCTAACCCTAACCCTAATACTATCCTAGGGCTGATGCTAACCCTAACCCTAACCCTAACACTATCCTAGGGCTGATGCTAACGCTAACCCTAACCCTAACACTATCCTAGTCCTGATGCTAACCCTAACCCTAACAATATCCTAGGCCTGATGATATCCCTAACCCTAACCCTAACACTATCCTAGGGCTGATGCTAAACCTAACCCTAACACTATCCTAGGGCTGATGCTAACCCTAACACTAACACTATCCTAGGGCTGATGCTAACCCTAACCCTAACCCTAACACTCTCCAAGGGCTGATGCTAACCCTAACCCTAACCCTAACACTATCCTAGGGCTGATGCTAACCTAACCCTAACCCTAACACTATCCTAGGGCTGATGCTAACCCTAACCCTAACACTATCCTAGGCCTGATGATAACCCTAACCCTAACCCTAACACCATCCTAGGGCTGATGCTAACCCTAACCCTAATAATATCCTAGGGCTGATGCTAACCCTAACCCTACCCCTAACACTATCCTAGGGCTGATGCTATCCCTAACCCTAACCCTAACACTATCCTAGGGCTGATGCTAACCCTAACCCTAACCCTAATACTATCCTAGGGCTGATGCTAACCCTAACCCTAACCCTAACACTATCCTAGGGCTGATGCTAACCCTAACCCTAACCCTAACACTATGCTAGGGCTGATGCTAACCCTAACCCTAACAATATCCTAGGCCTGATGATAACCCTAACCCTAACCCTAACACTATCCTAGGGCTGATGCTAAACATAACCCTAACACTATCCTAGGGCTGATGCTAACCCGAACACTAACACTATCCTAGGGCTGATGCTAACCCTAACCCTAACCCTAACACTCTCCAAGGGCTGATGCTAACCCTAACCCTTACCCTAACACTATCCTAGGGCTGATGCTAACCCTAACCCTAACTCTACACTATCTTAGGGCTGAGGCTAACCCTAACCCTAACACTATCCTACGGCTGATGCTAACCCTAACCCTAACCCTAACACTATCCTAGGGCTGATGCTAACCCTAACCCTAACACTATCCTAGGCCTGATGCTAACCCTAACCCTAACCCTAAGACTATCCTAGGGCTGATGCTAACCCTAACCCTAACACTATCCTAGGCCTGATGGTAACCCTAAGCCTAACACTAACACTATCCTAGGGCTGATGCTAACCCTAACACTAACACTATCCTAGGGCTGATGCTAACCCTAACCCTAACCCTAACACTCTCCAAGGGCTGATGCTAACCCTAACCCTAACCCTAACACTATCCTCTGGCTGATGCTAACCCTAACCCTAACTCTACACTATCTTAGGGCTGAGGCTAACCCTAACCCTAACACTATCCTACGGCTGATGCTAACCCTAACCCTAACCCTAACACTATCCTAGGGCTGATGCTAACCCTAACCCTAACACTATCCTACGGCTGATGCTAACCCTAACCCTAACCCTAAGACTATCCTAGGGCTGATGCTAACTCTAACCCTAACACTATCCTAGGCCTGATGCGAACCCTAAGCCTAACACTAACACTATCGTAGGGCTGATGCTAACCCTAACCCTAACACTATCCTAGGGCTGATGCTAACCTAACCCTAACCCTAACACTATCCTAGGGCTGATGCTAACCCTAACCCTAACACTATCCTAGGCCTGATGATAACCCTAACCCTAACCCTAACACCATCCTAGGGCTGATGCTAACCCTAAGCCTAACACTATCCTAGGGCTGAGGATAACCCTAACCCTAACCCTAACACTATCCTAGGGCTGATGCTAACCCTAACCCTAACACTATCCTAGGCCTGATGCTAACCCTAACCCTAACCCTAACACTATGCTAGGGCTGATGCTAACCCTAACCCTAACCCTAACACTAACCTAGAGCTGATGCTAACCCTAACCCTAACCCTAACCCTAACCCTAATACTATCCTAGGGCTGATGCTAACCCTAACCCTAACCCTAACACTATCCTAGGGCTGATGCTAACCCTAACCCTAACTCTAACACTATCCTAGGGCTGAGGCTAACCCTAACCCTAACACTATCCTACGGCTGATGCTAACCCTAACCCTAACCCTAACACTATCCTAAGGCTGATGCTAACCCTAATACTAACACTATCCTAGGCCTGGTGCTAACCCTAACCCTAACCCTAACACTATTCTAGGGCTGATGCTAACCCTAACCCTAATAATATCCTCGGGCTGATGCTAACCCTAACCCTAACCCTAACACTATCCTAGGGCTGATGCTATCCCTAACCCTAACCCTAACACTATCCTAGGGCTGATGCTAACCCTAACCCTAACCCTAATACTATCCTAGGGCTGATGCTAACCCTAACCCTAACCCTAACACTATCCTAGGGCTGATGCTAACGCTAACCCTAACCCTAACACTATCCTAGTGCTGATGCTAACCCTAAACCTAACAATATCCTAGGCCTGATGATATCCCTAACCCTAACCCTAACACTATCCTAGGGCTGATGCTAAACCTAACCCTAACACTATCCTAGGGCTGATGCTAACCCTAACACTAACACTATCCTAGGGCTGATGCTAACCCTAACCCTAACCCTAACACTCTCCAAGGGCTGATGCTAACCCTAACCCTAACCCTAACACTATCCTAGGGCTGATGCTAACCCTAACCCTAACTCTACACTATCTTAGGGCTGAGGCTAACCCTAACCCTAACACTATCCTACGGCTGATGCTAACCCTAACCCTAACCCTAACACTATCCTAGGGCTGATGCTAACCCTAACCCTAACACTATCCTAGGCCTGATGCTAACCCTAACCCTAACCCTAACACTATCCTAGGGCTGATGCTAACCCTAACCCTAACACTATCCTAGGGCTGATGCTAACCCTAACCCTAACCCTAAAACTATCCTAGGGCTGATGCTAACCCTAACCCTAACACTATCCTAGGCCTGATGATAACCATAACCCTAACCCTAACACTATCCTAGGGCTGATGCTAACCCTAAACCTAACACTATCCTAGGGCTGATGCTAACCCTAACCCTAACCCTGACACTATCCTAAGTCTGATGCTAACCCTAGACCTCACACTATACTAGGCCTGATGATATCCATAACCCTAACCTTAACACTATCCTAGGGCTGATGCTAACCCTAACCCTAACCCTAACACTGTCCTAGAGCTGATGCTAACCCTAACCCTATCACTATCCTAGGCCTGATGATAACCCTAACACTAACCCTGACACTATCCTAGGGCTGATGCTAACCCTAACCCTAACGCTATCCTAGGGCTGATGCTAACCCTAACCCTAACCCTAACACTATCCTAGGCCTGATGCTAACCCTATCCCTAACCCTAACACTCTCCTAGGGCTGAGGCTAACCCTAACCCTAACACTATCCTAGGGCTGATGTTATCCCTAACCCTAACCCAAACACTATCCTAGGGTTGATGCTAACCCTAACCCTAACACTATCCTAGGGCTGATGCTAAAACTAACCCTAACCCTAAGACTATCCTAGGGCTGATGCTAACCCTAACCCTAACACTATCCTAGGCCTGATGCTAACCCTAAGCCTAACCCTAACACTATCGTAGGGCTGATGCTAACCCTAACCCTAACACTATCCTAGGGCTGATGCTAACCTAACCCTAACCCTAACACTATCCTAGGGCTGATGCTAACCCTAACCCTAACACTATCCTAGGCCTGATGATAACCCTAACCCTAACCCTAACACCATCCTAGGGCTGATGCTAACCCTAAGCCTAACACTATCCTAGGGCTGATGCTAACCCTAACCCTAACCCTAACACTATCCTAGGGCTGATGCTAACCCTAACCCTAACACTATCCTAGGCCTGATGCTAACCCTAACGCTAACCCTGACACTATCCTAGGGCTGATGCTAACCCTAACCCTAACCCTAACACTATCCTAGAGCTGATGCTAACACTAACCCTAACCCTAACCCTAACCCTAATACTATCCTAGGGCTGATGCTAACCCTAACCCTAACCCTAACACTATCCTAGGGCTGATGGTAACCCTAACCCTAACTCTAACACTATCCTAGGGTTGAGGCTAACCCTAACCCTAACACTATCCTACGGCTGATGCTAACCCTAACCCTAACCCTAACACTATCCTAGGGCTTTTGCTAACCCTAACCCTAACCCTAATACTATCCTAGGGCTGATGCTAACCCTAACCCTAACCCTAACACTATCCTAGGGCTGATGCTAACCCTAACCCTAACCCTAACACTATCCTAGGGCTGATGCTAACCCTAACCCTAACAATATCCTAGTCCTGATGATAACCCTAACCCTAACACTAACACTATCCTAGGGCTGATGCTAAACCTAACCCTAACACTATCCTAGGGCTGATGCTAACCCTAACCCTAACCCTAACACTATCCTAAGTCTGATGCTAACCCTAGCCCTCACACTATCCTAGGCCTGATGATAACCCTAACCCTAATCTTAACACTATCCTAGGGCTGATGCTAACCCTAACCATAACCCTAACTCTATCCTAGAGCTGATGCTAACCCTAACCCTAACACTATCCTAGGCCTGATGATAACCCTAACCCTAACCCTGACACTATCCTAGGGCTGATGCTAACCCTAACCCTAACACTATCCTAGGGCTGATGCTAACCCTAACCCTAACGCTAACACTATCCTAGGCCTAATGCTAACCCTATCCCTAACCCTAACACTCTCCTAGGGCTGAGGGTAACCCTAACCCTAACACTATCCTAGGGCTGATGCTAACCCTAACCCTAACCCAAACACTATCCTAGGGTTGATGCTAACCCTAACCCTGACACTATCCTAGGGCTGATGCTAACCCTAACCCTAACCCTAACACTATCCTTGGGCTGATGCTAACCCTAACCCTAACACTATCCTGGTCCTGATGCTAACCCTAACCCTAACCCTAACACTATCCTAGGGCTGATGCTAACCCTAACCCTAACACTATCCTTGGGCTGATGCTAACCCTAACCCTAACCCTAACACTATCCTAGGGCAGATGCTAACCCTAACGCTAACCGTAACACTATCCTTGAACTGATGCTAACCCTAACCCTAACCCTAACACTATCCTAGGCCTGATGATAACCCTAACCCTAACCCTAACACTATCCTAGGATTTATGTTAACCCTAACCCTAACACTATCGTAGGGCTGATGCTAACCCTAACCCTAACCCTAACACTATCGTAGGGCGGATGCTAACCCTAACCCTAACCCTAACACTATCCTAGGGCTGATGCTAACCCTAACACTAACACTATCCTAGGGCTGATGCTAACCCTAACCCTAACCCTAACATTATCCTAGGGCGGATGCTAACCCTAACCCTAACCCTAACACTATCCTAGGGCTGATGCTAACCCTAACCCTAACACTATCCTAGGGCTGATGCTAACCCTAACACTAACAGTATCCTAGGGCTGATGCTAACCCTAACCCTAACCCTAACACTCTCCAAGGGCTGATGCTAACCCTAACCCTAACCCTAACACTATCCTAGGGCTGATGCTAACCCTAACCCTAACTCTACAGTATCTTAGGGCTGAGGCTAACCCTAACCCTAACACTATCCTACGGCTGATGGTAACCCTAACCCTAACCCTAACACTATCCTAGGGCTGATGCTAACCCTAACCCTAACACTATCCTAGGCCTGATGCTAACCCTAACCCTAACCCTAACACTATCCTAGGCCTGATGCTAACCCTAACCCTAACACTATCCTAGGGCTGATGCTAACCCTAACCCTAATCCTAACACTATCCTAAGTCTGATGCTAACCCTAGACCTCACACTATACTAGGCCTGATGATAACCATAACCCTAACCTTAACACTATCCTAGGGCTGATGCTAACCCTAACCCTAACCCTAACACTATCCTAGAGCTGATGCTAACCCTAACCCTAACACTATCCTAGGCCTGATGATAACCCTAACACTAACCCTGACACTATCCTAGGGCTGATGCCAACCCTAGCCCTAACGCTATCCTAGGGCTGATGCTAACCCTAACCCTAACCCTAACACTATCCTAGGCCTGATGCTAACCCTATCCCTAACCCTAACACTCTCCTAGGGCTGAGGCTAACCCTAACCCTAACACTATCCTAGGGCTGATGCTAACCCTAACCCTAACCCAAACACTATCCTAGGGTTGATGCTAACCCTAACCCTAACACTATCCTAGGGCTGATGCTAACCCTAACCCTAACCCTAACACTATCCTTGGACTGATGCTAACCCTAACCCTAACACTATCCTGGGCCTGATGCTAACCCTAACCCTAACCCTAACACTATCATAGGGCTGATGCTAACCCTAACCCTAACACTATTTCTTGGGCTGATGCTAACACTAACCCTAACCCTAACAATATCCTAGGGCAGATGCTAACCCTAACCCTAACCCTAACACTATACTTCGGCTGATGCTAACCCTAACCCTAACACTATCCTGGGCCTGATTCTAACCCTAACCCTAACCCTAACACTATCCTAGGGCTGATGCTAACCCTAACCCTAACACTATCCTTGGGCTGATGCTAACCTTAACCCTAACCCTAACAATATCCTATGGCAGATGCTAACCCTAACGCTAACCCTAACACTATCCTTGAACTGATGCTAACCCTAACCCTAACCCTAACACTCTCCTAGGGTTTATGTTAACCCTACCCCTAACACTATCCTAGGGCTGATGCTAACCCTAACCCTAACCCTAACACTATCCTAGGGCGGATGCTAACCCTAACCCTAACCCTAACACTATCCTAGGGCTGATGCTAACCCTAACACTAACACTATCCTAGGGCTGATGCTAACCCTAACCCTAACCCTAACATTATCCTAGGGCTGATGCTAACCCTAACCCTAACTCTAACACTATCTTAGGGCTGAGGCTAACCCTAACCCTAACACTATCCTACGGCTGATGCTAACCCTAACCCTAACCCTAACACTATCCTAGGGCTGATGCTAACCCTAACCCTAACACTATCCTAGGGCTGATGCTAACCCTAACCCTAACCCTAACACTATCCTAGGGCTGATGCTAACCCTAAACCTAACACTATCCTAGGGCTGATGCTAACCCTAACCCTAACCCTAACACTATCCTAGGGCTGATGCTAACCCTAACCCTAACCCTAACACTATCCTAGGGCGGATGCTAACCCTAACCCTAACCCTAACACTATCCTAGGGCTGATGCTAACCCTAACACTAACACTATCCTAGGGCTGATGCTAACCCTAACCCTAACCCTAACACTATCCTAGGGCGGATGCTAACCCTAACCCTAACTCTAGCACTATCTTAGGGCTGAGGCTAACCCTAACCCTAACACTATCCTACGGCTGATGCTAACCCTAACCCTAACCCTAAGACTATCCTAGGGCTGATGCTAACCCTAACCCTAACACTATCCTAGGCCTGATGCTAACCCTAAGCCTAACCCTAACACTATCGTAGGGCTAATGCTAACCCTAACCCTAACACTATCCTAGGGCTGATGCTAACCTAACCCTAACCCTAACACTATCCTAGGGCTGATGCTAACCCTAACCCTAACACTATCCTAGGCCTGATGATAACCCTAACCCTAACCCTAACACCATCCTAGGGCTGATGCTAACCCTAACCCTAACACTATCCTAGGGCTGATGCTAACCCTAACCCTAACACTATCCTAGGGCTGATGCTAACCCTAACCCTAACCCTAACACTATCCTAGGGCTGATGCTAACCCTAACCCTAACACTATCCTAGGGCTGATGCTAACCCTAACCCTAACCCTAACACTATCCTAGGGCTGATGCTAACCCTAACCCTAACCCTAACACTATCCTAGGGCTGATGCTAACCCTAACACTAACCCTAACACTATCCTAGGGCTGATGCTAACCCTAACCCTAACTCTAACACTCTCCTAGGGCTGAGGCTAACCCTAACCCTAACACTATCCTACGGCTGATGCTAACCCTAACCCTAACCCAAACACTATCCTAAGGCTGATGCTAACCCTAACACTAACACTATCCTAGGCCTGGTGCTAACCCTAACCCTAACCCAAACACTATTCTAGGGCTGATGCTAACCCTAACCCTAATAATATCCTAGGGCTGATGCTAACCCTAACCCTAACCCTAACACTATCCTAGGGCTGATGCTATCCCTAACCCTAACCCTAACACTATCCTAGGGCTGATGCTAACCCTAACCCTAACCCTAATACTATCCTAGGGCTGATGCTAACCCTAACCCTAACCCTAACACTATCCTAGGGCTGATGCTAACCCTAACCCTAACCCTAACACTATCCTAGGGCTGATTCTAACCGTAAACCTAACACTATCCTAGGCCTGATGCTAACCCTAACCCTTACCCTAACACTGTCCTAGGGCTGATGCTAACCCTAACCCTAACCCTAACACTATCCTAGGGCTGATGCTAACCCTAACCCTAACACTAACACTATCCTAGGGCTGATACTAACCCTAACCCTAACACTAACACTATCCTAGGGATGATGCTAACCCTAACCCTAACACTCTCCTAGGCCTGATGCTAACCCTAACCCTAACACTATCCTATGGCTGATGCTAACCCTAACCCTAACGCTATCCTAGGGCTGATGCTAACCCTAACCCTAACCCTAACAGTATCCTAGGCCTGATGCTAACCCTATCCCTAACCCTAACACTCTCCTAGGGCTGAGGCTAACCCTAACCCTAACACTATCCTAGGCCTGATTATAACCCTAACCCTAACCCTAACACCATCCTAGGGCTGATGCTAACCCTAACCCTAACACTATCCTAGGGCTGATGCTAACCCTAACCCTAACACTATCCTAGGGCTGATGCTAACCCTAACCCTAACCCTAACACTATCCTAGGGCTGATGCTAACCCTAACCCTAACACTATCCTAGGGCTGATGCTAACCCTAACCCTAACCCTAACACTATCCTAGGGCTGATGCTAACCCTAACCCTAACCCTAACACTATCCTAGGGCTGATGCTAACCCTAACACTAACCCTAACACTATCCTAAGGCTGATGCTAACCCTAACCCTAACTCTAACACTATCCTAGGGCTGAGGCTAACCCTAACCCTAACACTATCCTACGGCTGATGCTAACCCTAACCCTAACCCAAACACTATCCTAGGGCTGATGCTAACCCTAACACTAACACTATCCTAGGCCTGGTGCTAACCCTAACCCTAACCCAAACACTATTCTGGTGCTGATGCTAACCCTAACCCTAATAATATCCTAGGGCTGATGCTAACCCTAACCCTAACCCTAACACTATCCTAGGGCTGATGCTATCCCTAACCCTAACCCTAACACTATCCTAGGGCTGATGCTAACCCTAACCCTAACCCTAATACTATCCTAGGGCTGATGCTAACCCTAACCCTAACCCTAACACTATCCTAGGGCTGATGCTAACCGTAACCCTAACCCTAACACTATCCTAGGGCTGATTCTAACCGTAACACTAACACTATCCTAGGCCTGATGCTAACCCTAACCCTTACCCTAACACTATCCTAGGGCTGATGCTAACCCTAACCCTAACCCTAACACTATCCTAGGGCTGATGCTAACCCTAACCCTAACACTAACACTATCCTAGGGCTGATACTAACCCTAACCCTAACACTAACACTATCCTAGGGCTGATGCTAACCCTAACCCTAACACTCTCCTAGGCCTGATGCTAACCCTAACCCTAACACTATCCTAGGGCTGATGCTAACCCTAACCCTAACACTATCCTAGGGCTGATGCTAACCCTAACCCTAACCCTAACACTATCCTTGGACTGATGCTAACCCTAACCCTAACACTATCCTGGGCCTTATGCTAACCCTAGCCCTAACCCTAACACTATCCTAGGGCTGATGCTAACCCTAACCCTAACACTATCGTTGGGCTGATGCTAACCCTAACGCTAACCCTAACAATATCCTAGGGCAGATGCTAACCCTAACCATAACCCTAACACTATACTTCGGCTGATGCTAACCCTAACCCTAACACTATCCTGGGCCTGATTCTAACCCTAACCCTAACGCTAACACTATCCTAGGGCTGATGCTAACCCTAACCCTAACACTATCCTTGGGCTGATGCTAACCTTAACCCTAACCCTAACAATATCCTATGGCAGATGCTAACCCTAACGCTAACCCTAACACTATCCTTGAACTGATGCTAACCCTAACCCTAACCCTAACACTCTCCTAGGGTTTATGTTAACCCTACCCCTAACACTATCCTAGGGCTGATGCTAACCCTAACCCTAACCCTAGCACTATCCTAGGGCGAATGCTAACCCTAACCCTAACCCTAACACTATCCTACGGCTGATGCTAACCCTAACCCTAACCCTAACACTATCCTAGGGCTGATGCTAACCCTAACCCTAACACTATCCTAGGGCTGATGCTGACCCTATCCCTAACCCTAACACTCTCCTAGGGCTGATGCTAACCCTAACCCTAACACTATCCTAGGGCTGATGCTAACCCTAACCCTAACCCTAACACTATCCTAGGGCTGATGCTAACCCTAACCCTAACCCTAACACTATCCTAGGGCGGATGCTAACCCTAACCCTAACCCTTACACTATCCTAGGGCTGATGCTAACCCTAACACTAACACTATCCTAGGGCTGATGATAACCCTAACCCTAACCCTAACACTATCCTAGGGCTGATGCTAACCCTAACGCTAACACTATCCTAGGCCTGATGCTAACCCTAACCCTAACCCTAACACTATCCTAGGGCTGATGCTAACCCTAACCCTAACACTATCCTAGGGCTGATGCTGACCCTATCCCTAACCCTAACACTATCCTAGGGCTGATGCTAACCCTAACCCTAACACTATCCTAGGGCTGATGCTAACCTAACCCTAACACTAACACTATCCTAGGGCTGATGCTAACCCTAACCCTAACACTATCCTAGGCCTGATGATAACCCTAACCCTAACCCTAACACCATCCTAGGGCTGATGCTAACCCTAAGCCTAACACTATCCTAGGGCTGATGCTAACCCTAACCCTAACCCTAACACTATCCTAGGGCTGATGCTAACCCTAACCCTAACACTATCCTAGGCCTGATGCTAACCCTAACCCTAACCCTAACACTATCCTAGGGCTGATGCTAACCCTAACCCTAAACCTAACACTATCCTAGAGCTGATTCTAACCCTAATCCTAACCCTAACCCTAACCCTAATACTATCCTAGGGCTGATGCTAACCCTAACCCTAACTCTAACACTATCCTAGGGCTGAGGCTAACCCTAACCCTAACACTATCCTACGGCTGATGCTAACCCTAACCCTAACCCAAACACTATCCTAAGGCTGATGCTAACCCTAACACTAACACTATCCTAGGCCTGGTGCTAACCCTAACCCTAACCCAAACACTATTCTAGGGCTGATGCTAACCCTAACCCTAATAATACCCTAGGGCTGATGCTAACCCTAACCCTAACCCTAACACTATCCTAGGGCTGATGCTATCCCTAACCCTAACCCTAACACTATCCTAGGGCTGATGCTAACCCTAACCCTTACCCTAACACTATCCTAGGGCTGATGCTAACCCTAACCCTAACACTAACACTATCCTAGGGCTGATACTAACCCTAACCCTAACACTAACACTATCCTAGGGCTGATGCTAACCCTAACCCTAACACTCTCCTAGGCCTGATGCTAACCCTAACCCTAACACTATCCTAGGGCTGATGCTAACCCTAACCCTAACCCTAACACTATCCTAGGCCTGATGCTAACCCTATCCCTAACCCTAACACTATCCTAGGGCTGATGCTAACTCTAACCCTAATAATATCCTAGGGCTGATGCTAACCCTAACCCTAACCCTAACAATATCCTAGGGCAGATGCTAACCCTAACGCTAACTCTAACACTATACTTCGGCTGATGCTAACCCTAACCCTAACACTATCCTGGGCCTGATGCTAACCCTAACCCTAACCCAAACACTATTCTAGGGCTGATGCTAACCCTAACCCTAATAATATCCTAGGGCTGATGCTAACCCTAACCCTAACCCTAACACTATCCTAGGGCTGATGCTATCCCTAACCCTAACCCTAACACTATCCTAGGGCTGATGCTAACCCTAACCCTAACCCTAATACTATCCTAGGGCTGATGCTAACCCTAACCCTAACCCTAACACTATCCTAGGGCTGATGCTAACCGTAACCCTAACCCTAACACTATCCTAGGGCTGATTCTAACCGTAACCCTAACACTATCCTAGGCCTGATGCTAACCCTAACCCTTACCCTAACACTATCCTAGGGCTGATGCTAACCCTAACCCTAACCCTAACACTATCCTAGGGCTGATGCTAACCCTAACCCTAACACTAACACTATCCTAGGGCTGATACTAACCCTAACCCTAACACTAACACTATCCTAGGGCTGATGCTAACCCTAACCCTAACACTCTCCTAGGCCTGATGCTAACCCTAACCCTAACACTATCCTAGGGCTGATGCTAACCCTAACCCTAACGCTATCCTAGGGCTGATGCTAACCCTAACCCTAACCCTAACAGTATCCTAGGCCTGATGCTAACCCTATCCCTAACCCTAACACTCTCCTAGGGCTGAGGCTAACCCTAACCCTAACACTATCCTAGGGCTGATGCTAACCCTAACCCTAACACAAACACTATCCTAGGGTTGATGCTAACCCTAACCCTAACACTATCCTAGGGCTGATGCTAACCCTAACCCTAACCCTAACACTATCCTTGGACTGATGCTAACCCTAACCCTAACACTATCCTGGGCCTGATGCTAACCCTAACCCTAACCCTAACACTATCCTAGGGCTGATGCTAACCCTAACCCTAACACTATCCTTGGGCTGATGCTAACCCTAACCCTAACACTAACAATATCCTAGGGCAGATGCTAACCCTAACCATAACCCTAACACTATACTTCGGCTGATGCTAACCCTAACCCTAACACTATCCTGGGCCTGATTCTAACCCTAACCCTAACCCTAACACTATCCTAGGGCTGATGCTAACCCTAACCCTAACACTATCCTTGGGCTGATGCTAACCTTAACCCTAACCCTAACAATATCCTATGGCAGATGCTAACCCTAACGCTAACCCTAACACTATCCTTGAACTGATGCTAACCCTAACCCTAACCCTAACACTCTCCTAGGGTTTATGTTAACCCTACCCCTAACACTATCCTAGGGCTGATGCTAACCCTAACCCTAACCCTAGCACTATCCTAGGGCGAATGCTAACCCTAACCCTAACCCTAACAATATCCTACGGCTGATGCTAACCCTAACCCTAACCCTAACACTCTCCTAGGGCTGATGCTAACCCTAACCCTAACACTATCCTAGGGCTGATGCTGACCCTATCCCTAACCCTAACACTATCCTAGGGCTGATGCTAACCCAAACCCTAACACTATCCTAGGGCTGATGCTAACCCTAACCCTAACCCTAACACTATCCTAGGGCTGATGCTAACCCTAACCCTAACCCTAACACTATCCTAGGGCGGATGCTAACCCTAACCCTAACCCTTACACTATCCTGGGGGGATGCTAACCCTAACACTAACACTATCCTAGGGCTGATGATAACCCTAACCCTAACCCTAACACTATCCTAGGGCTGATGCTAACCCTAACCCTAACACTATCCTAGGCCTGATGCTAACCCTAACCCTAACCCTAACACTATCCTAGGGCTGATGCTAACCCTAACCCTAACACTATCCTAGGGCTGATGCTGACCTTATCCCTAACCCTAACACTATCCTAGGGCTGATGCTAACCCTAACCCTAACACTATCCTAGGGCTGATGCTAACCTAACCCTAACACTAACACTATCCCAGGGCTGATGCTAACCCTAACCCTAACACTATCCTAGGCCTGATGATAACCCTAACCCTAACCCTAACACCATCCTAGGGCTGATGCTAACCCTAAGCCTAACACTATCCTAGGGC
The DNA here is from genome assembly GCF_020740605.2 of Lemur catta. NCBI lineage: Eukaryota > Metazoa > Chordata > Mammalia > Primates > Lemuridae > Lemur > Lemur catta. The sequence continues at coordinate 1,068,963 of NW_025423742.1, read as the reverse complement.
TGATGCTAACCCTAACCCTAACCCTAACACTATCCTAGGGCTGATGCTAACCCTAACCCTAACACTATCCTAGGCCTGATGCTAACCCTAACCCTAACCCTAACACTATCCTAGGGCTGATGCTAACCCTAACCCTAAACCTAACACTATCCTAGAGCTGATGCTAACCCTAACCCTAACCCTAACCCTAACCCTAATACTATCCTAGGGCTGATGCTAACCCTAACCCTAACTCTAACACTATCCTAGGGCTGAGGCTAACCCTAACCCTAACACTATCCTACGGCTGATGCTAACCCTAACCCTAACCCAAACACTATCCTAAGGCTGATGCTAACCCTAACACTAACACTATCCTAGGCCTGGTGCTAACCCTAACCCTAACCCAAACACTATTCTAGGGCTGATGCTAACCCTAACCCTAATAATACCCTAGGGCTGATGCTAACCCTAACCCTAACCCTAACACTATCCTAGGGCTGATGCTATCCCTAACCCTAACCCTAACACTATCCTAGGGCTGATGCTAACCCTAACCCTAACCCTAATACTATCCTAGGGCTGATGCTAACACTAACCCTAACCCTAACACTATCCTAGGGCTGATGCTAACCCTAACCCTAACCCTAACACTATCCTAGGGCTGATTCTAACCGTAACCCTAACACTATCCTAGGCCTGATGCTAACCCTAACCCTTACCCTAACAATATCCTAGGGCTGATGCTAACCCTAACCCTAACACTAACACTATCCTAGGGCTGATACTAACCCTAACCCTAACACTAACACTATCCTAGGGCTGATGCTAACCCTAACCCTAACACTCTCCTAGGCCTGATGCTAACCCTAACCCTAACACTATCCTAGGGCTGATGCTAACCCTAACCCTAACCCTAACACTATCCTAGGCCTGATGCTAACCCTATCCCTAACCCTAACACTATCCTAGGGCTGATGCTAACTCTAACCCTAATAATATCCTAGGGCTGATGCTAACCCTAACCCTAACCCTAACAATATCCTAGGGCAGATGCTAACCCTAACGCTAACCCTAACACTATACTTCGGCTGATGCTAACCCTAACCCTAACACTATCCTGGGCCTGCTGCTAACCCTAACCCTAACCCTAACACTATCCTAGGGCTGATGCTAACCCTAACCCTAACACTATCCTTGGGCTGATGCTAACCTTAACCCTAACCCTAACAATATCCTATGGCAGATGCTAACCCTAACGCGAACCCTAACACTATCCTTGAATTGATGCTAACCCTAACCCTAACCCTAACACTCTCCTAGGGTTTATGTTAACCCTACCCCTAAAACTATCCTAGGGCTGATGCTAACCCTAACCCTAACCCTAACACTATGCTAGGGCGGATGCTAACCCTAACCCTAACCCTAACACTATCCTAGGTCTGATGCTAACCCTAACACTAACACTATCCTAGGGCTGATGCTAACCCTAACCCTAACCATAACATTATCCTAGGGCTGATGCTAACCCTAACCCTAACTCTAACACTATCTTAGGGCTGAGGCTAACCCTAACCCTAACACTATCCTACGGCTGATGCTAACCCTAACCCTAACCCTAACACTATCCTAGGGCTGATGCTAACCCTAACCCTAACACTATCCTAGGGCTGATGCTAACCCTAACCCTAACCCTAACACTATCCTAGGGCTGATGCTAACCCTAACACTAACACTATCCTAGGGCTGATGCTAAACCTAACCCTAACCCTAACACTATCCTAGGGCGGATGCTAACCCTAACCCTAACTCTAACACTATCTTAGGGCTGAGGCTAACCCTAACCCTAACACTATCCTACGGCTGATGCTAACCCTAATCCTAACCCTAAGACTATCCTAGGGCTGATGCTAACCCTAACCCTAACACTATCCTAGGCCTGATGCTAACCCTAAGCCTAACCCTAACACTATCGTAGGGCTGATGCTAACCCTAACCCTAACACTATCCTAGGGCTGATGCTAACCTAACCCTAACCCTAACACTATCCTAGGGCTGATGCTAACCCTAACCCTAACACTATCCTACGCCTGATGATAACCCTAACCCTAACCCTAACACCATCCTAGGGCTGATGCTAACCCTAAGCCTAACACTATCCTAGGCCTGATGCTAACCCTAACCCTAACCCTAACACTATCCTAGGGCTGATGCTAACCCTAACCCTAAACCTAACACTATCCTAGAGCTGATGCTAACCCTAACCCTAACCCTAACCCTAACCCTAATACTATCCTAGGGCTGATGCTAACCCTAACACTAACCCTAACACTATCCTAGGGCTGATGCTAACCCTAACCCTAACTCTAACACTATCCTAGGGCTGAGGCTAACGCTAACCCTAACACTATCCTACGGCTGATGCTAACCCTAACCCTAACCCAAACACTATCCTAAGGCTGATGCTAACCCTAACACTAACACTATCCTAGGCCTGGTGCTAACCCTAACACTAACCCAAACACTATTCTAGGGCTGATGCTAACCCTAACCCTAATAATATCCTAGGGCTGATGCTAACCCTAACCCTAACCCTAACACTATCCTAGGGCTGATGCTATCCCTAACCCTAACCCTAACACTATCCTAGGGCTGATGCTAACCCTAACCCTAACCCTAATACTATCCTAGGGCTGATGCTAACCCTAACCCTAACCCTAACACTATGCTAGGGCTGATGCTATCCCTAACCCTAACCCTAACACTATCCTAGGGCTGATTCTAACCGTAACCCTAACACTATCCTAGGCCTGATGCTAACCCTAACCCTTACCCTAACACTATCCTAGGGCTGATGCTAACCCTAACCCTAACCCTAACACTATCCTAGGGCTGATGCTAACCCTAACCCTAACCCTAACACTATCCTAGGGCTGATGCTAACCCTAACCCTAACACTAACACTATCCTAGGGCTGATACTAACCCTAACCCTAACACTAACACTATCCTAGGGCTGATGCTAACCCTAACCCTAACACTCTCCTAGGCCTGATGCTAACCCTAACCCTAACACTATCCTAGGGCTGATGCTAACCCTAACCCTAACCCTAACACTATCCTAGGCCTGATGCTAACCCTATCCCTAACCCTAACACTATCCTATGGCTGATGCTAACTCTAACCCTAATAATATCCTAGGGCTGATGCTAACCCTAACCCTAACCCTAACACTATCGTAGGGCTGATGCTAACCCTAACCCTAACCCTAACACTATCCTAGGGCTGATGCTAACCCTAACCCTAACACTATCCTAGGCCTGATGCTAACCCTAACCCTAACCCTAACACTATCCTAGGGCTGATGCTAACCCTAACCCTAAACCTAACACTATCCTAGAGCTGATGCTAACCCTAACCCTAACCCTAACCCTAACCCTAATACTATCCTAGGGCTGATGCTAACCCTAACACTAACCCTAACACTATCCTAGGGCGGATGCTAACCCTAACCCTAACTCTAACACTATCTTAGGGCTGAGGCTAACCCTAACCCTAACACTATCCTACGGCTGATGCTAACCCTAACCCTAACCCTAAGACTATCCTAGGGCTGATGCTAACCCTAACCCTAACACTATCCTAGGCCTGATGCTAACCCTAAGCCTAACCCTAACACTATCGTAGGGCTAATGCTAACCCTAACCCTAACACTATCCTAGGGCTGATGCTAACCTAACCCTAACCCTAACACTATCCTAGGGCTGATGCTAACCCTAACCCTAACACTATCCTAGGCCTGATGATAACCCTAACCCTAACCCTAACACCATCCTAGGGCTGATGCTAACCCTAACCCTAACACTATCCTAGGGCTGATGCTAACCCTAACCCTAACACTATCCTAGGGCTGATGCTAACCCTAACCCTAACCCTAACACTATCCTAGGGCTGATGCTAACCCTAACCCTAACACTATACTAGGGCTGATGCTAACCCTAACCCTAACCCTAACACTATCCTAGGGCTGATGCTAACCCTAACCCTAACCCTAACACTATCCTAGGGCTGATGCTAACCCTAACACTAACCCTAACACTATCCTAGGGCTGATGCTAACCCTAACCCTAACTCTAACACTCTCCTAGGGCTGAGGCTAACCCTAACCCTAACACTATCCTACGGCTGATGCTAACCCTAACCCTAACCCAAACACTATCCTAAGGCTGATGCTAACCCTAACACTAACACTATCCTAGGCCTGGTGCTAACCCTAACCCTAACCCAAACACTATTCTAGGGCTGATGTTAACCCTAACCCTAATAATATCCTAGGGCTGATGCTAACCCTAACCCTAACCCTAACACTATCCTAGGGCTGATGCTATCCCTAACCCTAACCCTAACACTATCCTAGGGCTGATGCTAACCCTAACCCTAACCCTAATACTATCCTAGGGCTGATGCTAACCCTAACCCTAACCCTAACACTATCCTAGGGCTGATGCTAACCGTAACCCTAACCCTAACACTATCCTAGGGCTGATTCTAACCGTAACCCTAACACTATCCTAGGCCTGATGCTAACCCTAACCCTTACCCTAACACTGTCCTAGGGCTGATGCTAACCCTAACCCTAACCCTAACACTATCCTAGGGCTGATGCTAACCCTAACCCTAACACTAACACTATCCTAGGGCTGATACTAACCCTAACCCTAACACTAACACTATCCTAGGGCTGATGCTAACCCTAACCCTAACACTCTCCTAGGCCTGATGCTAACCCTAACCCTAACACTATCCTAGGGCTGATGCTAACCCTAACCCTAACGCTATCCTAGGGCTGATGCTAACCCTAACCCTAACCCTAACAGTATCCTAGGCCTGATGCTAACCCTATCCCTAACCCTAACACTCTCCTAGGGCTGAGGCTAACCCTAACCCTAACACTATCCTAGGCCTGATGATAACCCTAACCCTAACCCTAACACCATCCTAGGGCTGATGCTAACCCTAACCCTAACACTATCCTAGGGCTGATGCTAACCCTAACCCTAACACTATCCTAGGGCTGATGCTAACCCTAACACTAACCCTAACACTATCCTAAGGCTGATGCTAACCCTAACCCTAACTCTAACACTATCCTAGGGCTGAGGCTAACCCTAACCCTAACACTATCCTACGGCTGATGCTAACCCTAACCCTAACCCAAACACTATCCTAAGGCTGATGCTAACCCTAACACTAACACTATCCTATGCCTGGTGCTAACCCTAACCCTAACCCAAACACTATTCTAGGGCTGATGCTAACCCTAACCCTAATAATATCCTAGGGCTGATGCTAATACTAACCCTAACCCTAACACTATCCTAGGGCTGATGCTATCCCTAACCCTAACCCTAACACTATCCTAGGGCTGATGCTAACCCTAACCCTAACCCTAATACTATCCTAGGGCTGATGCTAACCCTAACCCTAACCCTAACACTATCCTAGGGCTGATGCTAACCGTAACCCTAACCCTAACACTATCCTAGGGCTGATTCTAACCGTAACCCTAACACTATCCTAGGCCTGATGCTAACCCTAACCCTTACCCTAACACTATCCTAGGGCTGATGCTAACCCTAACCCTAACCCTAACACTATCCTAGGGCTGATGCTAACCCTAACCCTAACACTAACACTATCCTAGGGCTGATACTAACCCTAACCCTAACACTAACACTATCCTAGGGCTGATGCTAACCCTAACCCTAACACTCTCCTAGGCCTGATGCTAACCCTAACCCTAACACTATCCTAGGGCTGATGCTAACCCTAACCCTAACACTATCCTAGGGCTGATGCTAACCCTAACCCTAACCCTAACACTATCCTTGGACTTATGCTAACCCTAACCCTAACACTATCCTGGGCCTGATGCTAACCCTAACCCTAACCCTAACACTATCCTAGGGCTGATGCTAACCCTAACCCTAACACTATCCTTGGGCTGATGCTAACCCTAACCCTAACCCTAACAATATCCTAGGGCAGATGCTAACCCTAACCATAACCCTAACACTATACTTCGGCTGATGCTAACCCTAACCCTAACACTATCCTGGGCCTGATTCTAACCCTAACCCTAACCCTAACACTATCCTAGGGCTGATGCTAACCCTAACCCTAACACTATCCTTGGGCTGATGCTAACCTTAACCCTAACCTTAACAATATCCTATGGCAGATGCTAACCCTAACGCTAACCCTAACACTATCCTTGAACTGATGCTAACCCTAACCCTAACCCTAACACTCTCCTAGGGTTTATGTTAACCCTACCCCTAACACTATCCTAGGGCTGATGCTAACCCTAACCCTAACCCTAGCACTATCCTAGGGCGAATGCTAACCCTAACCCTAACCCTAACACTATCCTACGGCTGATGCTAACCCTAACCCTAACCCTAACACTATCCTAGGGCTGATGCTAACCCTAACCCTAACACTATCCTAGGGCTGATGCTGACCCTATCCCTAACCCTAACACTATCCTAGGGCTGATGCTAACCCTAACCCTAACACTATCCTAGGGCTGATGCTAACCCTAACCCTAACCATAACACTATCCTAGGGCTGATGCTAACCCTAACCCTAACCCTAACAGTATCCTAGGGCGGATGCTAACCCTAACCCTAACCCTTACACTATCCTAGGGCTGATGCTAACCCTAACACTAACACTATCCTAGGGCTGATGATAACCCTAACCCTAACCCTAACACTATCCTAGGGCTGATGCTAACCCTAACGCTAACACTATCCTAGGCCTGATGCTAACCCTAACCCTAACCCTAACACTATCCTAGGGCTGATGCTAACCCTAACCCTAACACTATCCTAGGGCTGATGCTGACCCTATCCCTAACGTTAACACTATCCTAGGGCTGATGCTAACCCTAACCCTAACACTATCCTAGGGCTGATGCTAACCTAACCCTAACACTAACACTATCCTAGGGCTGATGCTAACCCTAACCCTAACACTATCCTAGGCCTGATGATAACCCTAACCCTAACCCTAACACCATCCTAGGGCTGATGCTAACCCTAAGCCTAACACTATCCTAGGGCTGATGCTAACCCTAACCCTAACCCTAACACTATCCTAGGGCTGATGCTAACCCTAACCCTAACACTATCCTAGGCCTGATGCTAACCCTAACCCTAACCCTAACACTATCCTAGGGCTGATGCTAACCCTAACCCTAAACCTAACACTATCCTAGAGCTGATGCTAACCCTAACCCTAACCCTAACCCTAACCCTAATACTATCCTAGGGCTGATGCTAACCCTAACCCTAACTCTAACACTATCCTAGGGCTGAGGCTAACCCTAACCCTAACACTATCCTACGGCTGATGCTAACCCTAACCCTAACCCAAACACTATCCTAAGGCTGATGCTAACCCTAACACTAACACTATCCTAGGCCTGGTGCTAACCCTAACCCTAACCCAAACACTATTCTAGGGCTGATGCTAACCCTAGCCCTAATAATACCCTAGGGCTGATGCTAACCCTAACCCTAACCCTAACACTATCCTAGGGCTGATGCTATCCCTAACCCTAACCCTAACACTATCCTAGGGCTGATGCTAACCCTAACCCTAACCCTAATACTATCCTAGGGCTGATGCTAACCCTAACCCTAACCCTAACACTATCCTAGGGCTGATGCTAACCCTAACCCTAACCCTAACACTATCCTAGGGCTGATTCTAACGGTAATCCTAACACTATCCTAGGCCTGATGCTAACCCTAACCCTTACCCTAACACTATCCTAGGGCTGATGCTAACCCTAACCCTAACACTAACACTATCCTAGGGCTGATACTAACCCTAACCCTAACACTAACACTATCCTAGGGCTGATGCTAACCCTAACCCTAACACTCTCCTAGGCCTGATGCTAACCCTAACCCTAACACTATCCTAGGGCTGATGCTGACCCTAACCCTAACCCTAACACTATCCTAGGGCTGATGCTAACCCTAACCCTAACACTATCCTAGGGCTGATGCTAACCCTAACCCTAACCATAACACTATCCTAGGGCTGATGCTAACCCTAACCCTAACCCTAACAGTATCCTAGGGCGGATGCTAACCCTAACCCTAACCCTTACACTATCCTAGGGCTGATGCTAACCCTAACACTAACACTATCCTAGGGCTGATGATAACCCTAACCCTAACCCTAACACTATCCTAGGGCTGATGCTAACCCTAACGCTAACACTATCCTAGGCCTGATGCTAACCCTAACCCTAACCCTAACACTATCCTAGGGCTGATGCTAACCCTAACCCTAACACTATCCTAGGGCTGATGCTGACCCTATCCCTAACCCTAACACTATCCTAGGGCTGATGCTAACCCTAACCCTAACACTATCCTAGGGCTGATGCTAACCTAACCCTAACACTAACACTATCCTAGGGCTGATGCTAACCCTAACCCTAACACTATCCTAGGCCTGATGATAACCCTAACCCTAACCCTAACACCATCCTAGGGCTGATGCTAACCCTAAGCCTAACACTATCCTAGGGCTGATGCTAACCCTAACCCTAACCCTAACACTATCCTAGGGCTGATGCTAACCCTAACCCTAACACTATCCTAGGCCTGATGCTAACCCTAACCCTAACCCTAACACTATCCTAGGGCTGATGCTAACCCTAACCCTAAACCTAACACTATCCTAGAGCTGATGCTAACCCTAACCCTAACCCTAACCCTAACCCTAATACTATCCTAGGGCTGATGCTAACCCTAACCCTAACTCTAACACTATCCTAGGGCTGAGGCTAACCCTAACCCTAACACTATCCTACGGCTGATGCTAACCCTAACCCTAACCCAAACACTATCCTAAGGCTGATGCTAACCCTAACACTAACACTATCCTAGGCCTGGTGCTAACCCTAACCCTAACCCAAACACTATTCTAGGGCTGATGCTAACCCTAGCCCTAATAATACCCTAGGGCTGATGCTAACCCTAACCCTAACCCTAACACTATCCTAGGGCTGATGCTATCCCTAACCCTAACCCTAACACTATCCTAGGGCTGATGCTAACCCTAACCCTAACCCTAATACTATCCTAGGGCTGATGCTAACCCTAACCCTAACCCTAACACTATCCTAGGGCTGATGCTAACCCTAACCCTAACCCTAACACTATCCTAGGGCTGATTCTAACGGTAATCCTAACACTATCCTAGGCCTGATGCTAACCCTAACCCTTACCCTAACACTATCCTAGGGCTGATGCTAACCCTAACCCTAACACTAACACTATCCTAGGGCTGATACTAACCCTAACCCTAACACTAACACTATCCTAGGGCTGATGCTAACCCTAACCCTAACACTCTCCTAGGCCTGATGCTAACCCTAACCCTAACACTATCCTAGGGCTGATGCTAACCCTAACCCTAACCCTAACACTATCCTAGGCCTGATGCTAACCCTATCCCTAACCCTAACACTATCCTAGGGCTGATGCTAACTCTAACCCTAATAATATCCTAGGGCTGATGCTAACCCTAACCCTAACCCTAACAATATCCTAGGGCAGATGCTAACCCTAACGCTAACCCTAACACTATACTTCGGCTGATGCTAACCCTAACCCTAACACTATCCTGGGCCTGATGCTAACCCTAACCCTAACCCAAACACTATTCTAGGGCTGATGCTAACCCTAACCCTAATAATATCCTAGGGCTGATGCTAACCCTAACCCTAACCCTAACACTATCCTAGGGCTGATGCTATCCCTAACCCTAACCCTAACACTATCCTAGGGCTGAGGCTAACCCTAACCCTAACACTATCCTACGGCTGATGCTAACCCTAACCCTAACCCAAACACTATCCTAAGGCTGATGCTAACCCTAACACTAACACTATCCTAGGCCTGGTGCTAACCCTAACCCTAACCCAAACACTATTCTAGGGCTGATGCTAACCCTAACCCTAATAATATCCTAGGGCTGATGCTAATACTAACCCTAACCCTAACACTATCCTAGGGCTGATGCTATCCCTAACCCTAACCCTAACACTATCCTAGGGCTGATGCTAACCCTAACCCTAACCCTAATACTATCCTAGGGCTGATGCTAACCCTAACCCTAACCCTAACACTATCCTAGGGCTGATGCTAACCGTAACCCTAACCCTAACACTATCCTAGGGCTGATGCTAACCCTAACCCTTACCCTAACACTATCCTAGGGCTGATGCTAACCCTAACCCTAACCCTAACACTATCCTAGGGCTGATGCTAACCCTAACCCTAACCCTAACACTATCCTAGGGCTGATGCTAACCCTAACCCTAACACTAACACTATCCTAGGGCTGATACTAACCCTAACCCTAACACTAACACTATCCTAGGGCTGATGCTAACCCTAACCCTAACACTCTCCTAGGCCTGATGCTAACCCTAACCCTAACACTATCCTAGGGCTGATGCTAACCCTAACCCTAACACTATCCTAGGGCTGATGCTAACCCTAACCCTAACCCTAACACTATCCTTGGACTTATGCTAACCCTAACCCTAACACTATCCTGGGCCTGATGCTAACCCTAACCCTAACCCTAACACTATCCTAGGGCTGATGCTAACCCTAACCGTAACACTATCCTTGGGCTGATGCTAACCCTAACCCTAACCCTAACAATATCCTAGGGCAGATGCTAACCCTAACCATAACCCTAACACTATACTTCGGCTGATGCTAACCCTAACCCTAACACTATCCTGGGCCTGATTCTAACCCTAACCCTAACCCTAACACTATCCTAGGGCTGATGCTAACCCTAACCCTAACACTATCCTTGGGCTGATGCTAACCTTAACCCTAACCTTAACAATATCCTATGGCAGATGCTAACCCTAACGCTAACCCTAACACTATCCTTGAACTGATGCTAACCCTAACCCTAACCCTAACACTCTCCTAGGGTTTATGTTAACCCTACCCCTAACACTATCCTAGGGCTGATGCTAACCCTAACCCTAACCCTAGCACTATCCTAGGGCGAATGCTAACCCTAACCCTAACCCTAACACTATCCTACGGCTGATGCTAACCCTAACCCTAACCCTAACACTATCCTAGGGCTGATGCTAACCCTAACCCTAACACTATCCTAGGGCTGATGCTGACCCTATCCCTAACCCTAACACTATCCTAGGGCTGATGCTAACCCTAACCCTAACACTATCCTAGGGCTGATGCTAACCCTAACCCTAACCATAACACTATCCTAGGGCTGATGCTAACCCTAACCCTAACCCTAACACTATCCTAGGGCGGATGCTAACCCTAACCCTAACCCTTACACTATCCTAGGGCTGATGCTAACCCTAACACTAACACTATCCTAGGGCTGATGATAACCCTAACCCTAACCCTAACACTATCCTAGGGCTGATGCTAACCCTAACGCTAACACTATCCTAGGCCTGATGCTAACCCTAACCCTAACCCTAACACTATCCTAGGGCTGATGCTAACCCTAACCCTAACACTATCCTAGGGCTGATGCTGACCCTATCCCTAACCCTAACACTATCCTAGGGCTGATGCTAACCCTAACCCTAACACTATCCTAGGGCTGATGCTAACCTAACCCTAACACTAACACTATCCTAGGGCTGATGCTAACCCTAACCCTAACACTATCCTAGGCCTGATGATAACCCTAACCCTAACCCTAACACCATCCTAGGGCTGATGCTAACCCTAAGCCTAACACTATCCTAGGGCTGATGCTAACCCTAACCCTAACCCTAACACTATCCTAGGGCTGATGCTAACCCTAACCCTAACACTATCCTAGGCCTGATGCTAACCCTAACCCTAACACTATCCTAGGGCTGATGCTAACCCTAACCCTAACCATAACACTATCCTAGGGCTGATGCTAACCCTAACCCTAACCCTAACAGTATCCTAGGGCGGATGCTAACCCTAACCCTAACCCTTACACTATCCTAGGGCTGATGCTAACCCTAACACTAACACTATCCTAGGGCTGATGATAACCCTAACCCTAACCCTAACACTATCCTAGGGCTGATGCTAACCCTAACGCTAACACTATCCTAGGCCTGATGCTAACCCTAACCCTAACCCTAACACTATCCTAGGGCTGATGCTAACCCTAACCCTAACACTATCCTAGGGCTGATGCTGACCCTATCCCTAACCCTAACACTATCCTAGGGCTGATGCTAACCCTAACCCTAACACTATCCTAGGGCTGATGCTAACCTAACCCTAACACTAACACTATCCTAGGGCTGATGCTAACCCTAACCCTAACACTATCCTAGGCCTGATGATAACCCTAACCCTAACCCTAACACCATCCTAGGGCTGATGCTAACCCTAAGCCTAACACTATCCTAGGGCTGATGCTAACCCTAACCCTAACCCTAACACTATCCTAGGGCTGATGCTAACCCTAACCCTAACACTATCCTAGGCCTGATGCTAACCCTAACCCTAACCCTAACACTATCCTAGGGCTGATGCTAACCCTAACCCTAAACCTAACACTATCCTAGAGCTGATGCTAACCCTAACCCTAACCCTAACCCTAACCCTAATACTATCCTAGGGCTGATGCTAACCCTAACCCTAACTCTAACACTATCCTAGGGCTGAGGCTAACCCTAACCCTAACACTATCCTACGGCTGATGCTAACCCTAACCCTAACCCAAACACTATCCTAAGGCTGATGCTAACCCTAACACTAACACTATCCTAGGCCTGGTGCTAACCCTAACCCTAACCCAAACACTATTCTAGGGCTGATGCTAACCCTAGCCCTAATAATACCCTAGGGCTGATGCTAACCCTAACCCTAACCCTAACACTATCCTAGGGCTGATGCTATCCCTAACCCTAACCCTAACACTATCCTAGGGCTGATGCTAACCCTAACCCTAACCCTAATACTATCCTAGGGCTGATGCTAACCCTAACCCTAACCCTAACACTATCCTAGGGCTGATGCTAACCCTAACCCTAACCCTAACACTATCCTAGGGCTGATTCTAACGGTAATCCTAACACTATCCTAGGCCTGATGCTAACCCTAACCCTTACCCTAACACTATCCTAGGGCTGATGCTAACCCTAACCCTAACACTAACACTATCCTAGGGCTGATACTAACCCTAACCCTAACACTAACACTATCCTAGGGCTGATGCTAACCCTAACCCTAACACTCTCCTAGGCCTGATGCTAACCCTAACCCTAACACTATCCTAGGGCTGATGCTAACCCTAACCCTAACCCTAACACTATCCTAGGCCTGATGCTAACCCTATCCCTAACCCTAACACTATCCTAGGGCTGATGCTAACTCTAACCCTAATAATATCCTAGGGCTGATGCTAACCCTAACCCTAACCCTAACAATATCCTAGGGCAGATGCTAACCCTAACGCTAACCCTAACACTATACTTCGGCTGATGCTAACCCTAACCCTAACACTATCCTGGGCCTGATGCTAACCCTAACCCTAACCCAAACACTATTCTAGGGCTGATGCTAACCCTAACCCTAATAATATCCTAGGGCTGATGCTAACCCTAACCCTAACCCTAACACTATCCTAGGGCTGATGCTATCCCTAACCCTAACCCTAACACTATCCTAGGGCTGAGGCTAACCCTAACCCTAACACTATCCTACGGCTGATGCTAACCCTAACCCTAACCCAAACACTATCCTAAGGCTGATGCTAACCCTAACACTAACACTATCCTAGGCCTGGTGCTAACCCTAACCCTAACCCAAACACTATTCTAGGGCTGATGCTAACCCTAACCCTAATAATATCCTAGGGCTGATGCTAATACTAACCCTAACCCTAACACTATCCTAGGGCTGATGCTATCCCTAACCCTAACCCTAACACTATCCTAGGGCTGATGCTAACCCTAACCCTAACCCTAATACTATCCTAGGGCTGATGCTAACCCTAACCCTAACCCTAACACTATCCTAGGGCTGATGCTAACCGTAACCCTAACCCTAACACTATCCTAGGGCTGATTCTAACCGTAACCCTAACACTATCCTAGGCCTGATGCTAACCCTAACCCTTACCCTAACACTATCCTAGGGCTGATGCTAACCCTAACCCTAACCCTAACACTATCCTAGGGCTGATGCTAACCCTAACCCTAACACTAACACTATCCTAGGGCTGATACTAACCCTAACCCTAACACTAACACTATCCTAGGGCTGATGCTAACCCTAACCCTAACACTCTCCTAGGCCTGATGCTAACCCTAACCCTAACACTATCCTAGGGCTGATGTTAACCCTAACCCTAACACTATCCTAGGGCTGATGCTAACCCTAACCCTAACCCTAACACTATCCTTGGACTTATGCTAACCCTAACCCTAACACTATCCTGGGCCTGATGCTAACCCTAACCCTAACCCTAACACTATCCTAGGGCTGATGCTAACCCTAACCCTAACACTATCCTTGGGCTGATGCTAACCCTAACCCTAACCCTAACAATATCCTAGGGCAGATGCTAACCCTAACCATAACCCTAACACTATACTTCGGCTGATGCTAACCCTAACCCTAACACTATCCTGGGCCTGATTCTAACCCTAACCCTAACCCTAACACTATCCTAGGGCTGATGCTAACCCTAACCCTAACACTATCCTTGGGCTGATGCTAACCTTAACCCTAACCTTAACAATATCCTATGGCAGATGCTAACCCTAACGCTAACCCTAACACTATCCTTGAACTGATGCTAACCCTAACCCTAACCCTAACACTCTCCTAGGGTTTATGTTAACCCTACCCCTAACACTATCCTAGGGCTGATGCTAACCCTAACCCTAACCCTAGCACTATCCTAGGGCGAATGCTAACCCTAACCCTAACCCTAACACTATCCTACGGCTGATGCTAACCCTAACCCTAACCCTAACACTATCCTAGGGCTGATGCTAACCCTAACCCTAACACTATCCTAGGGCTGATGCTGACCCTATCCCTAACCCTAACACTATCCTAGGGCTGATGCTAACCCTAACCCTAACACTATCCTAGGGCTGATGCTAACCCTAACCCTAACCATAACACTATCCTAGGGCTGATGCTAACCCTAACCCTAACCCTAACACTATCCTAGGGCGGATGCTAACCCTAACCCTAACCCTTACACTATCCTAGGGCTGATGCTAACCCTAACACTAACACTATCCTAGGGCTGATGATAACCCTAACCCTAACCCTAACACTATCCTAGGGCTGATGCTAACCCTAACGCTAACACTATCCTAGGCCTGATGCTAACCCTAACCCTAACCCTAACACTATCCTAGGGCTGATGCTAACCCTAACCCTAACACTATCCTAGGGCTGATGCTGACCCTATCCCTAACCCTAACACTATCCTAGGGCTGATGCTAACCCTAACCCTAACACTATCCTAGGGCTGATGCTAACCTAACCCTAACACTAACACTATCCTAGGGCTGATGCTAACCCTAACCCTAACACTATCCTAGGCCTGATGATAACCCTAACCCTAACCCTAACACCATCCTAGGGCTGATGCTAACCCTAAGCCTAACACTATCCTAGGGCTGATGCTAACCCTAACCCTAACCCTAACACTATCCTAGGGCTGATGCTAACCCTAACCCTAACACTATCCTAGGCCTGATGCTAACCCTAACCCTAACCCTAACACTATCCTAGGGCTGATGCTAACCCTAACCCTAAACCTAACACTATCCTAGAGCTGATGCTAACCCTAACCCTAACCCTAACCCTAACCCTAATACTATCCTAGGGCTGATGCTAACCCTAACCCTAACTCTAACACTATCCTAGGGCTGAGGCTAACCCTAACCCTAACACTATCCTACGGCTGATGCTAACCCTAACCCTAACCCAAACACTATCCTAAGGCTGATGCTAACCATAACACTAACACTATCCTAGGCCTGGTGCTAACCCTAACCCTAACCCAAACACTATTCTAGGGCTGATGCTAACCCTAGCCCTAATAATACCCTAGGGCTGATGCTAACCCTAACCCTAACCCTAACACTATCCTAGGGCTGATGCTATCCCTAACCCTAACCCTAACACTATCCTAGGGCTGATGCTAACCCTAACCCTAACCCTAATACTATCCTAGGGCTGATGCTAACCCTAACCCTAACCCTAACACTATCCTAGGGCTGATGCTAACCCTAACCCTAACCCTAACACTATCCTAGGGCTGATTCTAACCGTAATCCTAACACTATCCTAGGCCTGATGCTAACCCTAACCCTTACCCTAACACTATCCTAGGGCTGATGCTAACCCTAACCCTAACACTAACACTATCCTAGGGCTGATACTAACCCTAACCCTAACACTAACACTATCCTAGGGCTGATGCTAACCCTAACCCTAACACTCTCCTAGGCCTGATGCTAACCCTAACCCTAACACTATCCTAGGGCTGATGCTAACCCTAACCCTAACCCTAACACTATCCTAGGCCTGATGCTAACCCTATCCCTAACCCTAACACTATCCTAGGGCTGATGCTAACTCTAACCCTAATAATATCCTAGGGCTGATGCTAACCCTAACCCTAACCCTAACAATATCCTAGGGCAGATGCTAACCCTAACGCTAACCCTAACACTATACTTCGGCTGATGCTAACCCTAACCCTAACACTATCCTGGGCCTGATGCTAACCCTAACCCTAACCCAAACACTATTCTAGGGCTGATGCTAACCCTAACCCTAATAATATCCTAGGGCTGATGCTAACCCTAACCCTAACCCTAACACTATCCTAGGGCTGATGCTATCCCTAACCCTAACCCTAACACTATCCTAGGGCTGATGCTAACCCTAACCCTAACCCTAATACTATCCTAGGGCTGATGCTAACCCTAACCCTAACCCTAACACTATCCTAGGGCTGATGCTAACCGTAACCCTAACCCTAACACTATCCTAGGGCTGATTCTAACCGTAACCCTAACACTATCCTAGGCCTGATGCTAACTCTAACCCTTACCCTAACACTATCCTAGGGCTGATGCTAACCCTAACCCTAACCCTAACACTATCCTAGGGCTGATGCTAACCCTAACCCTAACACTAACACTATCCTAGGGCTGATACTAACCCTAACCCTAACACTAACACTATCCTAGGGCTGATGCTAACCCTAACCCTAACACTCTCCTAGGCCTGATGCTAACCCTAACCCTAACACTATCCTAGGGCTGATGCTAACCCTAACCCTAACGCTATCCTAGGGCTGATGCTAACCCTAACCCTAACCCTAACAGTATCCTAGGCCTGATGCTAACCCTATCCCTAACCCTAACACTCTCCTAGGGCTGAGGCTAACCCTAACCCTAACACTATCCTAGGGCTGATGCTAACCCTAACCCTAACACAAACACTATCCTAGGGTTGATGCTAACCCTAACCCTAACACTATCCTAGGGCTGATGCTAACCCTAACCCTAACCCTAACACTATCCTTGGACTGATGCTAACCCTAACCCTAACACTATCCTGGGCCTGATGCTAACCCTAACCCTAACCCTAACACTATCCTAGGGCTGATGCTAACCCTAACCCTAACACTATCATTGGGCTGATGCTAACCCTAACCCTAACCCTAACAATATCCTAGGGCAGATGCTAACCCTAACCATAACCCTAACACTATACTTCGGCTGATGCTAACCCTAACCCTAACACTATCCTGGGCCTGATTCTAACCCTAACCCTAACCCTAACACTATCCTAGGGCTGATGCTAACCCTAACCGTAACACTATCCTTGGGCTGATGCTAACCTTAACCCTAACCCTAACAATATCCTATGGCAGATGCTAACCCTAACGCTAACCCTAACACTATCCTTGAACTGATGCTAACCCTAACCCTAACCCTAACACTCTCCTAGGGTTTATGTTAACCCTACCCCTAACACTATCCTAGGGCTGATGCTAACCCTAACCCTAACACTATCCTAGGCCTGATGATAACCCTAACCCTAACCCTAACACCATCCTAGGGCTGATGCTAACCCTAAGCCTAACACTATCCTAGGGCTGATGCTAACCCTAACCCTAACCCTAACACTATCCTAGGGCTGATGCTAACCCTAACCCTAACACTATCCTAGGCCTGATGCTAACCCTAACCCTAACCCTAACACTATCCTAGGGCTGATGCTAACCCTAACCCTAAACCTAACACTATCCTAGAGCTGATGCTAACCCTAACCCTAACCCTAACCCTAACCCTAATACTATCCTAGGGCTGATGCTAACCCTAACCCTAACTCTAACACTATCCTAGGGCTGAGGCTAACCCTAACCCTAACACTATCCTACGGCTGAGGCTAACCCTAACCCTAACCCAAACACTATCCTAAGGCTGATGCTAACCCTAACACTAACACTATCCTAGGCCTGGTGCTAACCCTAACCCTAACCCAAACACTATTCTAGGGCTGATGCTAACCCTAGCCCTAATAATACCCTAGGGCTGATGCTAACCCTAACCCTAACCCTAACACTATCCTAGGGCTGATGCTATCCCTAACCCTAACCCTAACACTATCCTAGGGCTGATGCTAACCCTAACCCTAACCCTAATACTATCCTAGGGCTGATGCTAACCCTAACCCTAACCCTAACACTATCCTAGGGCTGATGCTAACCCTAACCCTAACCCTAACACTATCCTAGGGCTGATTCTAACGGTAATCCTAACACTATCCTAGGCCTGATGCTAACCCTAACCCTTACCCTAACACTATCCTAGGGCTGATGCTAACCCTAACCCTAACACTAACACTATCCTAGGGCTGATACTAACCCTAACCCTAACACTAACACTATCCTAGGGCTGATGCTAACCCTAACCCTAACACTCTCCTAGGCCTGATGCTAACCCTAACCCTAACACTATCCTAGGGCTGATGCTAACCCTAACCCTAACCCTAACACTATCCTAGGCCTGATGCTAACCCTATCCCTAACCCTAACACTATCCTAGGGCTGATGCTAACTCTAACCCTAATAATATCCTAGGGCTGATGCTAACCCTAACCCTAACCCTAACAATATCCTAGGGCAGATGCTAACCCTAACGCTAACCCTAACACTATACTTCGGCTGATGCTAACCCTAACCCTAACACTATCCTGGGCCTGATGCTAACCCTAACCCTAACCCAAACACTATTCTAGGGCTGATGCTAACCCTAACCCTAATAATATCCTAGGGCTGATGCTAACCCTAACCCTAACCCTAACACTATCCTAGGGCTGATGCTATCCCTAACCCTAACCCTAACACTATCCTAGGGCTGAGGCTAACCCTAACCCTAACACTATCCTACGGCTGATGCTAACCCTAACCCTAACCCAAACACTATCCTAAGGCTGATGCTAACCCTAACACTAACACTATCCTAGGCCTGGTGCTAACCCTAACCCTAACCCAAACACTATTCTAGGGCTGATGCTAACCCTAACCCTAATAATATCCTAGGGCTGATGCTAATACTAACCCTAACCCTAACACTATCCTAGGGCTGATGCTATCCCTAACCCTAACCCTAACACTATCCTAGGGCTGATGCTAACCCTAACCCTAACCCTAATACTATCCTAGGGCTGATGCTAACCCTAACCCTAACCCTAACACTATCCTAGGGCTGATGCTAACCGTAACCCTAACCCTAACACTATCCTAGGGCTGATTCTAACCGTAACCCTAACACTATCCTAGGCCTGATGCTAACCCTAACCCTTACCCTAACACTATCCTAGGGCTGATGCTAACCCTAACCCTAACCCTAACACTATCCTAGGGCTGATGCTAACCCTAACCCTAACACTAACACTATCCTAGGGCTGATACTAACCCTAACCCTAACACTAACACTATCCTAGGGCTGATGCTAACCCTAACCCTAACACTCTCCTAGGCCTGATGCTAACCCTAACCCTAACACTATCCTAGGGCTGATGCTAACCCTAACCCTAACACTATCCTAGGGCTGATGCT
Source organism: Lemur catta (assembly GCF_020740605.2). Classification (NCBI taxonomy): domain Eukaryota; kingdom Metazoa; phylum Chordata; class Mammalia; order Primates; family Lemuridae; genus Lemur; species Lemur catta. Next base: position 1,048,786 of record NW_025423742.1, on the reverse strand, counting down.
AACCCTAACCCTAACCCTAACACTATCCTTGGACTTATGCTAACCCTAACCCTAACACTATCCTGGGCCTGATGCTAACCCTAACCCTAACCCTAACACTATCCTAGGGCTGATGCTAACCCTAACCCTAACACTATCCTTGGGCTGATGCTAACCCTAACCCTAACCCTAACAATATCCTAGGGCAGATGCTAACCCTAACCATAACCCTAACACTATACTTCGGCTGATGCTAACCCTAACCCTAACACTATCCTGGGCCTGATTCTAACCCTAACCCTAACCCTAACACTATCCTAGGGCTGATGCTAACCCTAACCCTAACACTATCCTTGGGCTGATGCTAACCTTAACCCTAACCTTAACAATATCCTATGGCAGATGCTAACCCTAACGCTAACCCTAACACTATCCTTGAACTGATGCTAACCCTAACCCTAACCCTAACACTCTCCTAGGGTTTATGTTAACCCTACCCCTAACACTATCCTAGGGCTGATGCTAACCCTAACCCTAACCCTAGCACTATCCTAGGGCGAATGCTAACCCTAACCCTAACCCTAACACTATCCTACGGCTGATGCTAACCCTAACCCTAACCCTAACACTATCCTAGGGCTGATGCTAACCCTAACCCTAACACTATCCTAGGGCTGATGCTGACCCTATCCCTAACCCTAACACTATCCTAGGGCTGATGCTAACCCTAACCCTAACACTATCCTAGGGCTGATGCTAACCCTAACCCTAACCATAACACTATCCTAGGGCTGATGCTAACCCTAACCCTAACCCTAACACTATCCTAGGGCGGATGCTAACCCTAACCCTAACCCTTACACTATCCTAGGGCTGATGCTAACCCTAACACTAACACTATCCTAGGGCTGATGATAACCCTAACCCTAACCCTAACACTATCCTAGGGCTGATGCTAACCCTAACGCTAACACTATCCTAGGCCTGATGCTAACCCTAACCCTAACCCTAACACTATCCTAGGGCTGATGCTAACCCTAACCCTAACACTATCCTAGGGCTGATGCTGACCCTATCCCTAACCCTAACACTATCCTAGGGCTGATGCTAACCCTAACCCTAACACTATCCTAGGGCTGATGCTAACCTAACCCTAACACTAACACTATCCTAGGGCTGATGCTAACCCTAACCCTAACACTATCCTAGGCCTGATGATAACCCTAACCCTAACCCTAACACCATCCTAGGGCTGATGCTAACCCTAAGCCTAACACTATCCTAGGGCTGATGCTAACCCTAACCCTAACCCTAACACTATCCTAGGGCTGATGCTAACCCTAACCCTAACACTATCCTAGGCCTGATGCTAACCCTAACCCTAACCCTAACACTATCCTAGGGCTGATGCTAACCCTAACCCTAAACCTAACACTATCCTAGAGCTGATGCTAACCCTAACCCTAACCCTAACCCTAACCCTAATACTATCCTAGGGCTGATGCTAACCCTAACCCTAACTCTAACACTATCCTAGGGCTGAGGCTAACCCTAACCCTAACACTATCCTACGGCTGATGCTAACCCTAACCCTAACCCAAACACTATCCTAAGGCTGATGCTAACCATAACACTAACACTATCCTAGGCCTGGTGCTAACCCTAACCCTAACCCTAACACTATCCTAGGGCTGATGCTAACCCTAACCCTAACACTAACACTATCCTAGGGCTGATACTAACCCTAACCCTAACACTAACACTATCCTAGGGCTGATGCTAACCCTAACCCTAACACTCTCCTAGGCCTGATGCTAACCCTAACCCTAACACTATCCTAGGGCTGATGCTAACCCTAACCCTAACGCTATCCTAGGGCTGATGCTAACCCTAACCCTAACCCTAACAGTATCCTAGGCCTGATGCTAACCCTATCCCTAACCCTAACACTCTCCTAGGGCTGAGGCTAACCCTAACCCTAACACTATCCTAGGGCTGATGCTAACCCTAACCCTAACACAAACACTATCCTAGGGTTGATGCTAACCCTAACCCTAACACTATCCTAGGGCTGATGCTAACCCTAACCCTAACCCTAACACTATCCTTGGACTGATGCTAACCCTAACCCTAACACTATCCTGGGCCTGATGCTAACCCTAACCCTAACCCTAACACTATCCTAGGGCTGATGCTAACCCTAACCCTAACACTATCATTGGGCTGATGCTAACCCTAACCCTAACCCTAACAATATCCTAGGGCAGATGCTAACCCTAACCATAACCCTAACACTATACTTCGGCTGATGCTAACCCTAACCCTAACACTATCCTGGGCCTGATTCTAACCCTAACCCTAACCCTAACACTATCCTAGGGCTGATGCTAACCCTAACCGTAACACTATCCTTGGGCTGATGCTAACCTTAACCCTAACCCTAACAATATCCTATGGCAGATGCTAACCCTAACGCTAACCCTAACACTATCCTTGAACTGATGCTAACCCTAACCCTAACCCTAACACTCTCCTAGGGTTTATGTTAACCCTACCCCTAACACTATCCTAGGGCTGATGCTAACCATAACCCTAACCCTAGCACTATCCTAGGGCGAATGCTAACCCTAACCCTAACCCTAACACTATCCTACGGCTGATGCTAACCCTAACCCTAACCCTAACACTATCCTAGGGCTGATGCTAACCCTAACCCTAACACTATCCTAGGGCTGATGCTGACCCTATCCCTAACCCTAACACTATCCTAGGGCTGATGCTAACCCTAACACTAACACTATCCTAGGTCTGGTGCTAACCCTAACCCTAACCCAAACACTATTCTAGGGCTGATGCTAACCCTAACCCTAATAATACCCTAGGGCTGATGCTAACCCTAACCCTAACCCTAACACTATCCTAGGGCTGATGCTATCCCTAACCCTAACCCTAACACTATCCTAGGGCTGATGCTAACCCTAACCCTAACCCTAATACTATCCTAGGGCTGATGCTAACCCTAACCCTAACCCTAACACTATCCTAGGGCTGATGCTAACCCTAACCCTAACCCTAACACTATCCTAGGGCTGATTCTAACCGTAACCCTAACACTATCCTAGGCCTGATGCTAACCCTAACCCTTACCCTAACACTATCCTAGGGCTGATGCTAACCCTAACCCTAACACTAACACAATCCTAGGGCTGATACTAACCCTAACCCTAACACTAACACTATCCTAGGGCTGATGCTAACCCTAACCCTAACACTCTCCTAGGCCTGATGCTAACCCTAACCCTAACACTATCCTAGGGCTGATGCTAACCCTAACCCTAACCCTAACACTATCCTAGGCCTGATGCTAACCCTATCCCTAACCCTAACACTATCCTAGGGCTGATGCTAACTCTAACCCTAATAATATCCTAGGGCTGATGCTAACCCTAACCCTAACCCTAACAATATCCTAGGGCAGATGCTAACCCTAACGCTAACCATAACACTATACTTCGGCTGATGCTAACCCTAACCCTAACACTATCCTGGGCCTGATGCTAACCCTAACCCTAACCCTAACACTATCCTAGGGCTGATGCTAACCCTAACCCTAACACTATCCTTGGGCTGATGCTAACCTTAACCCTAACCCTAACAATATCCTATGGCAGATGCTAACCCTAACGCGAACCCTAACACTATCCTTGAATTGATGCTAACCCTAACCCTAACCCTAACACTCTCCTAGGGTTTATGTTAACCCTACCCCTAAAACTATCCTAGGGCTGATGCTAACCCTAACCCTAACCCTAACACTATGCTAGGGCGGATGCTAACCCTAACCCTAACCCTAACACTATCCTAGGTCTGATGCTAACCCTAACACTAACACTATCCTAGGGCTGATGCTAACCCTAACCCTAACCATAACATTATCCTAGGGCTGATGCTAACCCTAACCCTAACTCTAACACTATCTTAGGGCTGAGGCTAACCCTAACCCTAACACTATCCTACGGCTGATGCTAACCCTAACCCTAACCCTAACACTATCCTAGGGCTGATGCTAACCCTAACCCTAACACTATCCTAGGGCTGATGCTAACCCTAACCCTAACCCTAACACTATCCTAGGGCTGATGCTAACCCTAACACTAACACTATCCTAGGGCTGATGCTAAACCTAACCCTAACCCTAACACTATCCTAGGGCGGATGCTAACCCTAACCCTAACTCTAACACTATCTTAGGGCTGAGGCTAACCCTAACCCTAACACTATCCTACGGCTGATGCTAACCCTAAACCTAACCCTAAGACTATCCTAGGGCTGATGCTAACCCTAACCCTAACACTATCCTAGGCCTGATGCTAACCCTAAGCCTAACCCTAACACTATCGTAGGGCTGATGCTAACCCTAACCCTAACACTATCCTAGGGCTGATGCTAACCTAACCCTAACCCTAACACTATCCTAGGGCTGATGCTAACCCTAACCCTAACACTATCCTACGCCTGATGATAACCCTAACCCTAACCCTAACACCATCCTAGGGCTGATGCTAACCCTAAGCCTAACACTATCCTAGGCCTGATGCTAACCCTAACCCAAACCCTAACACTATCCTAGGGCTGATGCTAACCCTAACCCTAAACCTAACACTATCCTAGAGCTGATGCTAACCCTAACCCTAACCCTAACCCTAACCCTAATACTATCCTAGGGCTGATGCTAACCCTAACACTAACCCTAACACTATCCTAGGGCTGATGCTAACCCTAACCCTAACTCTAACACTATCCTAGGGCTGAGGCTAACCCTAACCCTAACACTATCCTACGGCTGATGCTAACCCTAACCCTAACCCAAACACTATCCTAAGGCTGATGCTAACCCTGACACTAACACTATCCTAGGCCTGGTGCTAACCCTAACCCTAACCCTAACACTATGCTAGGGCTGATGCTATCCCTAACCCTAACCCTAACACTATCCTAGGGCTGATTCTAACCGTAACCCTAACACTATCCTAGGCCTGATGCTAACCCTAACCCTTACCCTAACACTATCCTAGGGCTGATGCTAACCCTAACCCTAACCCTGACACTATCCTAGGGCTGATGCTAACCCTAACCCTAACCCTAACACTATCCTAGGGCTGATGCTAACCCTAACCCTAACACTAACACTATCCTAGGGCTGATACTAACCCTAACCCTAACACTAACACTATCCTAGGGCAGATGCTAACCCTAACCCTAACACTCTCCTAGGCCTGATGCTAACCCTAACCCTAACACTATCCTAGGGCTGATGCTAACCCTAACCCTAACCCTAACACTATCCTAGGCCTGATGCTAACCCTATCCCTAACCCTAACACTATCCTAGGGCTGATGCTAACTCTAACCCTAATAATATCCTAGGGCTGATGCTAACCCTAACCCTAACCCTAACACTATCCTAGGGCTGATGCTAACCCTAACCCTAACCCTAAGACTATCCTAGGGCTGATGCTAACCCTAACCCTAACACTATCCTAGGCCTGATGCTAACCCTAAGCCTAACCCTAACACTATCGTAGGGCTAATGCTAACCCTAACCCTAACACTATCCTAGGGCTGATGCTAACCTAACCCTAACCCTAACACTATCCTAGGGCTGATGCTAACCCTAACCCTAACACTATCCTAGGCCTGATGATAACCCTAACCCTAACCCTAACACCATCCTAGGGCTGATGCTAACCCTAACCCTAACACTATCCTAGGGCTGATGCTAACCCTAACCCTAACACTATCCTAGGGCTGATGCTAACCCTAACCCTAACCCTAACACTATCCTAGGGCTGATGCTAACCCTAACCCTAACACTATCCTAGGGCTGATGCTAACCCTAACCCTAACCCTAACACTATCCTAGGGCTGATGCTAACCCTAACCCTAACCCTAACACTATCCTAGGGCTGATGCTAACCCTAACACTAACCCTAACACTATCCTAGGGCTGATGCTAACCCTAACCCTAACTCTAACACTCTCCTAGGGCTGAGGCTAACCCTAACCCTAACACTATCGTACGGCTGATGCTAACCCTAACCCTAACCCAAACACTATCCTAAGGCTGATGCTAACCCTAACACTAACACTATCCTAGGCCTGGTGCTAACCCTAACCCTAACCCAAACACTATTCTAGGGCTGATGCTAACCCTAACCCTAATAATATCCTAGGGCTGATGCTAACCCTAATCCTAACCCTAACACTATCCTAGGGCTGATGCTATCCCTAACCCTAACCCTAACACTATCCTAGGGCTGATGCTAACCATAACCCTAACCCTAATACTATCCTAGGGCTGATGCTAACCCTAACCCTAACCCTAACACTATCCTAGGGCTGATGCTAACCGTAACCCTAACCCTAACACTATCCTAGGGCTGATTCTAACCGTAACCCTAACACTATCCTAGGCCTGATGCTAACCCTAACCCTTACCCTAACACTGTCCTAGGGCTGATGCTAACCCTAACCCTAACCCTAACACTATCCTAGGGCTGATGCTAACCGTAACCCTAACCCTAACACTATCCTAGGGCTGATTCTAACCGTAACCCTAACACTATCCTAGGCCTGATGCTAACCCTAACCCTTACCCTAACACTATCCTAGGGCTGATGCTAACCCTAACCCTAACCCTAACACTATCCTAGGGCTGATGCTAACCCTAACCCTAACACTAACACTATCCTAGGGCTGATACTAACCCTAACCCTAACACTAACACTATCCTAGGGCTGATGCTAACCCTAACCCTAACACTCTCCTAAGCCTGATGCTAACCCTAACCCTAACACTATCCTAGGGCTGATGCTAACCCTAACCCTAACACTATCCTAGGGCTGATGCTAACCCTAACCCTAACCCTAACACTATCCTTGGACTGATGCTAACCCTAACCCTAACACTATCCTGGGCCTGATGCTAACCCTAACCCTAACCCTAACACTATCCTAGGGCTGATGCTAACCCTAACCCTAACACTATCCTTGGGCTGATGCTAACCCTAACCCTAACCCTAACAATATCCTAGGGCAGATGCTAACCCTAACCATAACCCTAACACTATACTTCGGCTGATGCTAACCCTAACCCTAACACTATCCTGGGCCTGATTCTAACCCTAACCCTAACCCTAACACTATCCTAGGGCTGATGCTAACCCTAACCCTAACACTATCCTTGGGCTGATGCTAACCTTAACCCTAACCTTAACAATATCCTATGGCAGATGCTAACCCTAACGCTAACCCTAACACTATCCTTGAACTGATGCTAACCCTAACCCTAACCCTAACACTCTCCTAGGGTTTATGTTAACCCTACCCCTAACACTATCCTAGGGCTGATGCTAACCCTAACCCTAACCCTAGCACTATCCTAGGGCGAATGCTAACCCTAACCCTAACCCTAACACTATCCTACGGCTGATGCTAACCCTAACCCTAACCCTAACACTATCCTAGGACTGATGATAACCCTAACCATAACACTATCCTAGGGCTGATGCTGACCCTATCCCTAACCCTAACACTATCCTAGGGCTGATGCTAACCCTAACCCTAACACTATCCTAGGGCTGATGCTAACCCTAACCCTAACCCTAACACTATCCTAGGGCTGATGCTAACCCTAACCCTAACCCTAACACTATCCTAGGGCGGATGCTAACCCTAACCCTAACCCTTACACTATCCTAGGGCTGATGCTAACCCTAACACTAACACTATCCTAGGGCTGATGCTAACCCTAACGCTAACACTATCCTAGGCCTGATGCTAACCCTAACCCTAACCCTAACACTATCCTAGGGCTGATGCTAACCCTAACCCTAACACTATCCTAGGGCTGATGCTGACCCTATCCCTAACCCTAACACTATCCTAGGGCTGATGCTAACCCTAACCCTAACACTATCCTAGGGCTGATGCTAACCTAACCCTAACACTAACACTATCCTAGGGCTGATGCTAACCCTAACCCTAACACTATCCTAGGCCTGATGATAACCCTAACCCTAACCCTAACACCATCCTAGGGCTGATGCTAACCCTAAGCCTAACACTATCCTAGGGCTGATGCTAACCCTAACCCTAACCCTAACACTATCCTAGGGCTGATGCTAACCCTAACCCTAACACTATCCTAGGCCTGATGCTAACCCTAACCCTAACCCTAACACTATCCTAGGGCTGATGCTAACCCTAACCCTAACCCTAACACTATCCTAGGGCTGATGCTAACCCTAACCCTAACACTATCCTAGGCCTGATGCTAACCCTATCCCTAACCCTAACACTATCCTAGGGCTGCTGCTAACCCTAACCCTAAACCTAACACTATCCTAGAGCTGATGCTAACCCTAACCCTAACCCTAACCCTAACCCTAATACTATCCTAGGGCTGATGCTAACCCTAACACTAACCCTAACACTATCCTAGGGCGGATGCTAACCCTAACCCTAACTCTAACACTATCTTAGGGCTGAGGCTAACCCTAACCCTAACACTATCCTACGGCTGATGCTAACCCTAACCCTAACCCTAAGACTATCCTAGGGCTGATGCTAACCCTAACCCTAACACTATCCTAGGCCTGATGCTAACCCTAAGCCTAACCCTAACACTATCGTAGGGCTAATGCTAACCCTAACCCTCACACTATCCTAGGGCTGATGCTAACCTAACCCTAACCCTAACACTATCCTAGGGCTGATGCTAACCCTAACCCTAACACTATCCTAGGCCTGATGATAACCCTAACCCTAACCCTAACACCATCCTAGGGCTGATGCTAACCCTAACCCTAACACTATCCTAGGGCTGATGCTAACCCTAACCCTAACACTATCCTAGGGCTGATGCTAACCCTAACCCTAACCCTAACACTATCCTAGGGCTGATGCTAACCCTAACCCTAACACTATCCTAGGGCTGATGCTAACCCTAACCCTAACCCTAACACTATCCTAGGGCTGATGCTAACCCTAACCCTAACCCTAACACTATCCTAGGGCTGATGCTAACCCTAACACTAACCCTAACACTATCCTAGGGCTGATGCTAACCCTAACCCTAACTCTAACACTCTCCTAGGGCTGAGGCTAACCCTAACCCTAACACTATCGTACGGCTGATGCTAACCCTAACCCTAACCCAAACACTATCCTAAGGCTGATGCTAACCCTAACACTAACACTATCCTAGGCCTGGTGCTAACCCTAACCCTAACCCAAACACTATTCTAGGGCTGATGCTAACCCTAACCCTAATAATATCCTAGGGCTGATGCTAACCCTAACCCTAACCCTAACACTATCCTAGGGCTGATGCTATCCCTAACCCTAACCCTAACACTATCCTAGGGCTGATGCTAACCATAACCCTAACCCTAATACTATCCTAGGGCTGATGCTAACCCTAACCCTAACCCTAACACTATCCTAGGGCTGATGCTAACCGTAACCCTAACCCTAACACTATCCTAGGGCTGATTCTAACCGTAACCCTAACACTATCCTAGGCCTGATGCTAACCCTAACCCTTACCCTAACACTGTCCTAGGGCTGATGCTAACCCTAACCCTAACCCTAACACTATCCTAGGGCTGATGCTAACCGTAACCCTAACCCTAACACTATCCTAGGGCTGATTCTAACCGTAACCCTAACACTATCCTAGGCCTGATGCTAACCCTAACCCTTACCCTAACACTATCCTAGGGCTGATGCTAACCCTAACCCTAACCCTAACACTATCCTAGGGCTGATGCTAACCCTAACCCTAACACTAACACTATCCTAGGGCTGATACTAACCCTAACCCTAACACTAACACTATGCTAGGGCTGATGCTAACCCTAACCCTAACACTCTCCTAGGCCTGATGCTAACCCTAACCCTAACACTATCCTAGGGCTGATGCTAACCCTAACCCTAACACTATCCTAGGGCTGATGCTAACCCTAACCCTAACCCTAACACTATCCTTGGACTGATGCTAACCCTAACCCTAACACTATCCTGGGCCTGATGCTAACCCTAACCCTAACCCTAACACTATCCTAGGGCTGATGCTAACCCTAACCCTAACACTATCCTTGGGCTGATGCTAACCCTAACCCTAACCCTAACAATATCCTAGGGCAGATGCTAACCCTAACCATAACCCTAACACTATACTTCGGCTGATGCTAACCCTAACCCTAACACTATCCTGGGCCTGATTCTAACCCTAACCCTAACCCTAACACTATCCTAGGGCTGATGCTAACCCTAACCCTAACACTATCCTTGGGCTGATGCTAACCTTAACCCTAACCTTAACAATATCCTATGGCAGATGCTAACCCTAACGCTAACCCTAACACTATCCTTGAACTGATGCTAACCCTAACCCTAACCCTAACACTCTCCTAGGGTTTATGTTAACCCTACCCCTAACACTATCCTAGGGCTGATGCTAACCCTAACCCTAACCCTAGCACTATCCTAGGGCGAATGCTAACCCTAACCCTAACCCTAACACTATCCTACGGCTGATGCTAACCCTAACCCTAACCCTAACACTATCCTAGGACTGATGCTAACCCTAACCATAACACTATCCTAGGGCTGATGCTGACCCTATCCCTAACCCTAACACTATCCTAGGGCTGATGCTAACCCTAACCCTAACACTATCCTAGGGCTGATGCTAACCCTAACCCTAACCCTAACACTATCCTAGGGCTGATGCTAACCCTAACCCTAACCCTAACACTATCCTAGGGCGGATGCTAACCCTAACCCTAACCCTTACACTATCCTAGGGCTGATGCTAACCCTAACACTAACACTATCCTAGGGCTGATGCTAACCCTAACGCTAACACTATCCTAGGCCTGATGCTAACCCTAACCCTAACCCTAACACTATCCTAGGGCTGATGCTAACCCTAACCCTAACACTATCCTAGGGCTGATGCTGACCCTATCCCTAACCCTAACACTATCCTAGGGCTGATGCTAACCCTAACCCTAACACTATCCTAGGGCTGATGCTAACCTAACCCTAACACTAACACTATCCTAGGGCTGATGCTAACCCTAACCCTAACACTATCCTAGGCCTGATGATAACCCTAACCCTAACCCTAACACCATCCTAGGGCTGATGCTAACCCTAAGCCTAACACTATCCTAGGGCTGATGCTAACCCTAACCCTAACCCTAACACTATCCTAGGGCTGATGCTAACCCTAACCCTAACACTATCCTAGGCCTGATGCTAACCCTAACCCTAACCCTAACACTATCCTAGGGCTGATGCTAACCCTAACCCTAAACCTAACACTATCCTAGAGCTGATGCTAACCCTAACCCTAACCCTAACCCTAACCCTAATACTATCCTAGGGCTGATGCTAACCCTAACCCTAACTCTAACACTATCCTAGGGCTGAGGCTAACCCTAACCCTAACACTATCCTACGGCTGATGCTAACCCTAACCCTAACCCAAACACTATCCTAAGGCTGATGCTAACCCTAACACTAACACTATCCTAGGCCTGGTGCTAACCCTAACCCTAACCCAAACACTATTCTAGGGCTGATGCTAACCCTAACCCTAATAATACCCTAGGGCTGATGCTAACCCTAACCCTAACCCTAACACTATCCTAGGGCTGATGCTATCCCTAACCCTAACCCTAACACTATCCTAGGGCTGATGCTAACCCTAACCCTAACCCTAATACTATCCTAGGGCTGATGCTAACCCTAACCCTAACCCTAACACTATCCTAGGGCTGATGCTAACCCTAACCCTAACCCTAACACTATCCTAGGGCTGATTCTAACCGTAACCCTAACACTATCCTAGGCCTGATGCTAACCCTAACCCTTACCCTAACACTATCCTAGGGCTGATGCTAACCCTAACCCTAACACTAACACTATCCTAGGGCTGATACTAACCCTAACCCTAACACTAACACTATCCTAGGGCTGATGCTAACCCTAACCCTAACACTCTCCTAGGCCTGATGCTAACCCTAACCCTAACACTATCCTAGGGCTGATGCTAACCCTAACCCTAACCCTAACACTATCCTAGGCCTGATGCTAACCCTATCCCTAACCCTAACACTATCCTAGGGCTGATGCTAACTCTAACCCTAATAATATCCTAGGGCTGATGCTAACCCTAACCCTAACCCTAACAATATCCTAGGGCAGATGCTAACCCTAACGCTAACCCTAACACTATACTTCGGCTGATGCTAACCCTAACCCTAACACTATCCTGGGCCTGATGCTAACCCTAACCCTAACCCAAACACTATTCTAGGGCTGATGCTAACCCTAACCCTAATAATATCCTAGGGCTGATGCTAACCCTAACCCTAACCCTAACACTATCCTAGGGCTGATGCTATCCCTAACCCTAACCCTAACACTATCCTAGGGCTGATGCTAACCCTAACCCTAACCCTAATACCATCCTAGGGCTGATGCTAACCCTAACCCTAACCCTAACACTATCCTAGGGCTGATGCTAACCCTAACCCTAACCCTAACACTATCCTAGGGCTGATTCTAACCGTAACCCTAACACTATCCTAGGCCTGATGCTAACCCTAACCCTTACCCTAACACTATCCTAGGGCTGATGCTAACCCTAACCCTAACACTAACACTATCCTAGGGCTGATACTAACCCTAACCCTAACACTAACACTATCCTAGGGCTGATGCTAACCCTAACCCTAACACTCTCCTAGGCCTGATGCTAACCCTAACCCTAACACTATCCTAGGGCTGATGCTAACCCTAACCCTAACCCTAACACTATCCTAGGCCTGATGCTAACCCTATCCCTAACCCTAACACTATCCTAGGGCTGATGCTAACTCTAACCCTAATAATATCCTAGGGCTGATGCTAACCCTAACCCTAACCCTAACAATATCCTAGGGCAGATGCTAACCCTAACGCTAACCCTAACACTATACTTCGGCTGATGCTAACCCTAACCCTAACACTATCCTGGGCCTGATGCTAACCCTAACCCTAACCCAAACACTATTCTAGGGCTGATGCTAACCCTAACCCTAATAATATCCTAGGGCTGATGCTATCCCTAACCCTAACCCTAACACTATCCTAGGGCTGATGCTATCCCTAACCCTAACCCTAACACTATCCTAGGGCTGATGCTAACCCTAACCCTAACCCTAATACTATCCTAGGGCTGATGCTAACCCTAACCCTAACCCTAACACTATCCTAGGGCTGATGCTAACCGTAACCCTAACCCTAACACTATCCTAGGGCTGATTCTAACCGTAACCCTAACACTATCCTAGGCCTGATGCTAACCCTAACCCTTACCCTAACACTATCCTAGGGCTGATGCTAACCCTAACCCTAACACTAACACTATCCTAGGGCTGATACTAACCCTAACCCTAACACTAACACTATCCTAGGGCTGATGCTAACCCTAACCCTAACACTCTCCTAGGCCTGATGCTAACCCTAACCCTAACACTATCCTAGGGCTGATGCTAACCCTAACCCTAACGCTATCCTAGGGCTGATGCTAACCCTAACCCTAACCCTAACAGTATCCTAGGCCTGATGCTAACCCTATCCCTAACCCTAACACTCTCCTAGGGCTGAGGCTAACCCTAACCCTAACACTATCCTAGGGCTGATGCTAACCCTAACCCTAACACAAACACTATCCTAGGGTTGATGCTAACCCTAACCCTAACACTATCATAGGGCTGATGCTAACCCTAACCCTAACCCTAACACTATCCTTGGACTGATGCTAACCCTAACCCTAACACTATCCTGGGCCTGATGCTAACCCTAACCCTAACCCTAACACTATCCTAGGGCTGATGCTAACCCTAACCCTAACACTATCCTTGGGCTGATGCTAACCCTAACCCTAACCCTAACAATATCCTAGGGCAGATGCTAACCCTAACCATAACCCTAACACTATACTTCGGCTGATGCTAACCCTAACCCTAACACTATCCTGGGCCTGATTCTAACCCTAACCCTAACCCTAACACTATCCTAGGGCTGATGCTAACCCTAACCGTAACACTATCCTTGGGCTGATGCTAACCTTAACCCTAACCCTAACAATATCCTATGGCAGATGCTAACCCTAACGCTAACCCTAACACTATCCTTGAACTGATGCTAACCCTAACCCTAACCCTAACACTCTCCTAGGGTTTATGTTAACCCTACCCCTAACACTATCCTAGGGCTGATGCTAACCCTAACCCTAACCCTAGCACTATCCTAGGGCGAATGCTAACCCTAACCCTAACCCTAACACTATCCTACGGCTGATGCTAACCCTAACCCTAACCCTAACACTATCCTAGGGCTGATGCTAACCCTAACCCTAACACTATCCTAGGGCTGATGCTGACCCTATCCCTAACCCTAACACTATCCTAGGGCTGATGCTAACCCTAACCCTAACACTATCCTAGGGCTGATGCTAACCCTAACCCTAACCCTAACACTATCCTAGGGCTGATGCTAACCCTAACCCTAACCCTAACACTATCCTAGGGCGGATGCTAACCCTAACCCTAACCCTTACACTATCCTAGGGCTGATGCTAACCCTAACACTAACACTATCCTAGGGCTGATGATAACCCTAACCCTAACCCTAACACTATCCTAGGGCTGATGCTAACCCTAACCCTAACACTATCCTAGGCCTGATGCTAACCCTAACCCTAACCCTAACACTATCCTAGGGCTGATGCTAACCCTAACCCTAACACTATCCTAGGGCTGATGCTGACCCTATCGCTAACCCTAACACTATCCTAGGGCTGATGCTAACCCTAACCCTAACACTATCCTAGGGCTGATGCTAACCTAACCCTAACACTAACACTATCCTAGGGCTGATGCTAACCCTAACCCTAACACTATCCTTGGCCTGATGATAACCCTAACCCTAACCGTAACACCATCCTAGGGCTGATGCTAACCCTAAGCCTAACACTATCCTAGGGCTGATGCTAACCCTAACCCTAAACCTAACACTATCCTAGAGCTGATGCTAACCCTAACCCTAACCCTAACGCTAACCCTAATACTATCCTAGGGCTGATGCTAACCCTAACCCTAACTCTAACACTATCCTAGGGCTGAGGCTAACCCTAACCCTAACACTATCCTACGGCTGATGCTAACCCTAACCCTAACCCAAACACTATCCTAAGGCTGATGCTAACCCTAACACTAACACTATCCTAGGCCTGGTGCTAACCCTAACCCTAACCCAAACACTATTCTAGGGCTGATGCTAACCCTAACCCTAATAATACCCTAGGGCTGATGCTAACCCTAACCCTAACCCTAACACTATCCTAGGGCTGATGCTATCCCTAACCCTAACCCTAACACTATCCTAGGGCTGATGCTAACCCTAACCCTAACCCTAATACTATCCTAGGGCTGATGCTAACCCTAACCCTAACCCTAACACTATCCTAGGGCTGATGCTAACCCTAACCCTAACCCTAACACTATCCTAGGGCTGATTCTAACCGTAACCCTAACACTATCCTAGGCCTGATGCTAACCCTAACCCTTACCCTAACACTATCCTAGGGCTGATGCTAACCCTAACCCTAACACTAACACTATCCTAGGGCTGATACTAACCCTAACCCTAACACTAACACTATCCTAGGGCTGATGCTAACCCTAACCCTAACACTCTCCTAGGCCTGATGCTAACCCTAACCCTAACACTATCCTAGGGCTGATGCTAACCCTAACCCTAACCCTAACACTATCCTAGGCCTGATGCTAACCCTATCCCTAACCCTAACACTATCCTAGGGCTGATGCTAACTCTAACCCTAATAATATCCTAGGGCTGATGATAACCCTAACCCTAACCCTAACAATATCCTAGGGCAGATGCTAACCCTAACGCTAACCCTAACACTATACTTCGGCTGATGCTAACCCTAACCCTAACACTATCCTGGGCCTGATGCTAACCCTAACCCTAACCCTAACACTATCCTAGGGCTGATGCTAACCCGAACCCTAACACTATCCTTGGGCTGATGCTAACCTTAACCCTAACCCTAACAATATCCTATGGCAGATGCTAACCCTAACGCGAACCCTAACACTATCCTTGAATTGATGCTAACCCTAACCCTAACCCTAACACTCTCCTAGGGTTTATGTTAACCCTACCCCTAAAACTATCCTAGGGCTGATGCTAACCCTAACCCTAACCCTAACACTATGCTAGGGCGGATGCTAACCCTAACCCTAACCCTAACACTATCCTAGGTCTGATGCTAACCCTAACACTAACACTATCCTAGGGCTGATGCTAACCCTAACCCTAACCATAACATTATCCTAGGGCTGATGCTAACCCTAACCCTAACTCTAACACTATCTTAGGGCTGAGGCTAACCCTAACCCTAACACTATCCTATGGCTGATGCTAACCCTAACCCTAACCCTAACACTATCCTAGGGCTGATGCTAACCCTAACCCTAACACTATCCTAGGGCTGATGCTAACCCTAACCCTAACCCTAACACTATCCTAGGGCTGATACTAACGCTAACACTAACACTATCCTAGGGCTGATGCTAAACCTAACCCTAACCCTAACACTATCCTAGGGCGGATGCTAACCCTAACCCTAACTCTAACACTATCTTAGGGCTGAGGCTAACCCTAACCCTAACACTATCCTACGGCTGATGCTAACCCTAATCCTAACCCTAAGACTATCCTAGGGCTGATGCTAACCCTAACCCTAACACTATCCTAGGCCTGATGCTAACCCTCAGCCTAACCCTAACACTATCGTAGGGCTGATGCTAACCCTAACCCTAACACTATCCTAGGGCTGATGCTAACCCTAACCCTAAACCTAACAAAATCCTAGAGCTGATGCTAACCCTAACCCTAACCCTAACCCTAACCCTAATACTATCCTAGGGCTGATGCTAACCCTAACACTAACCCTAACACTATCCTAGGGCTGATGCTAACCCTAACCCTAACTCTAACACTATCCTAGGGCTGAGGCTAACCCTAACCCTAACACTATCCTACGGCTGATGCTAACCCTAACCCTAACCCAAACACTATCCTAAGGCTGATGCTAACCCTAACACTAACACTATCCTAGGCCTGGTGCTAACCCTAACCCTAACCCAAACACTATTCTAGGGCTGATGCTAACCCTAACCCTAATAATATCCTAGGGCTGATGCTAACCCTAACCCTAACCCTAACACTATCCTAGGGCTGATGCTATCCCTAACCCTAACACTAACACTATCCTAGGGCTGATGCTAACCCTAACCCTAACCCTAATACTATCCTAGGGCTGATGCTAACCCTAACCCTAACACTAACACTATGCTAGGGCTGATGCTATCCATAACCCTAACCCTAACACTATCCTAGGGCTGATTCTAACCGTAACCCTAACACTATCCTAGGCCTGATGCTAACCCTAACCCTTACCCTAATACTATCCTAGGGCTGATGCTAACCCTAACCCTAACCCTAACACTATCCTAGGGCTGATGCTAACCCTAACCCTAACCCTAACACTATCCTAGGGCTGATGCTAACCCTAACCCTAACACTAACACTATCCTAGGGCTGATACTAACCCTAACCCTAACACTAACACTATCCTAGGGCTGATGGTAACCCTAACCCTAACACTCTCCTAGGCCTGATGGTAACCCTAACCCTAACACTATCCTAGGGCTGATGCTAACCCTAACCCTAACCCTAACACTATCCTAGGCCTGATGCTAACCCTATCCCTAACCCTAACACTATCCTAGGGCTGATGCTAACTCTAACCCTAATAATATCCTAGGGCTGATGCTAACCCTAACCCTAACCCTAACACTATCCTAGGGCTGATGCTAACCCTAACCCTAACCCTAACACTATCCTAGGGCTGATGCTAACCCTAACCCTAACACTATCCTAGGCCTGATGCTAACCCTAACCCTAACCCTAACACTATCCTAGGGCTGATGCTAACCCTAACCCTAAACCTAACACTATCCTAGAGCTGATGCTAACCCTAACCCTAACCCTAACCCTAACCCTAATACTATCCTAGGGCTGATGCTAACCCTAACACTAACCCTAACACTATCCTAGGGCTGATGCTAACCCTAACACTAACTCTAACACTATCCTAGCGCTGAGGCTAAGCCTAACCCTAACACTATCCTACGGCTGATGCTAACCCTAACCCTAACCCAAACACTATCCTAAGGCTGATGCTAACCCTAACACTAACACTATCCTAGGCCTGGTGCTAACCCTAACCCTAACCCAAACACTATTCTAGGGCTGATGCTAACCCTAACCCTAATAATATCCTAGGCCTGATGCTAACCCTAACCCTAACCCTAACACTATCCTAGGGCTGATGCTATCCCTAACCCTAACCCTAACACTATCCTAGGGCTGATGCTAACCCTAACCCTAACCCTAATACTATCCTAGGGCTGATGCTAACCCTAACCCTAACCCTAACACTATCCTAGGGCTGATGCTATCCCTAACCCTAACCCTAACACTATCCTAGGGCTGATTCTAACCGTAACCCTAACACTATCCTAGGCCTGATGCTAACCCTAACCCTTACCCTAACACTATCCTAGGGCTGATGCTAACCCTAACCCTAACCCTAACACTATCCTAGGGCTGATGCTAACCCTAACCCTAACCCTAACACTATCCTAGGGCTGATGCTAACCCTAACCCTAACACTAACACTATCCTAGGGCTGATAATAACCCTAACCCTAACACTAACACTATCCTAGGGCTGATGCTAACCCTAACCCTAACACTCTCCTAGGCCTGATGCTAACCCTAACCCTAACACTATCCTAGGGCTGATGCTAACCCTAACCCTAACCCTAACACTATCCTAGGCCTGATGCTAACCCTATCCCTAACCCTAACACTATCCTAGGGCTGATGCTAACTCTAACCCTAATAATATCCTAGGGCTGATGCTAACCCTAACCCTAACCCTAACACTATCCTAGGGCTGATGCTAACCCTAACCCTAACCCTAACACTATCCTAGGGCTGATGCTAACCCTAACCCTAACCCTAACACTATCCTAGGGCTGATGCTAACCCTAACCCTAACAATATCCTAGGCCTGATGATATCCATAACCCTAAACCTAACACTATCCTAGGGCTGATGCTAACCCTAACCCTAACCCTAACACTATCCTAGGGCTGATTCTAACCGTAACCTTAACACTACCCTAGGCCTGATGCTAACCCTAACCCTTACCCTAACACTATCCTAGGGCTGATGCTAAACCTAACCATAACCCTAACACTATCCTAGGGATGATGCTAACCCTAACCCTAACCCTAACACTATCCTAGGGCTGATGCTAACCCTAACCCTAACACTATCCTAGGGCTGATGCTAACCCTAACCCTAACACTATCCTAGGGCTGATGCTAACCCTAACCCTAACCCTAACACTATCCTAGGGCTGATGCTAACCCTAACCCTAACCCTAACACTCTCCTAGGGCGGATGCTAACCCTAACCCCAACCCTAACACTATCCTAGGGCTGATGCTAACCCTAACACTAACACTATCCTAGGGCTGATGCTAACCCTAACCCTAACCCTAACACTATCCTAGGGCAGATGCTAACCCTAACCCTAACTCTAACACTATCTTAGGGCTGAGGCTAACCCTAACCCTAACACTATCCTACGGCTGATGCTAACCCTAACCCTAACGCTAAGACTATCCTAGGGCTGATGCTAACCCTAACCCTAACACTCTCCTAGGCCTGATGCTAACCCTAACCCTAACACTATCCTAGGGCTGATTCTAACCCTAACCCTAACCCTAACACTATCCTAGGCCTGATGCTAACCCTATCCCTAACCCTAACACTATCCTAGGGCTGATGCTAACTCTAACCCTAATAATATCCTAGGGCTGATGCTAACCCTAACCCTAACCCTAACACTATCCTAGGGCTGATGCTAACCCTAACCCTAACCCTAACACTATCCTAGGGCTGATGCTAACCCTAACCCTAACACTATCCTAGGCCTGATGCTAACCCTAACCCTAACCCTAACACTATCCTAGGGCTGATGCTAACCCTAACCCTAAACCTAACACTATCCTAGAGCTGATGCTAACCCTAACCCTAACCCTAACCCTAACCCTAATACTATCCTAGGGCTGATGCTAACCCTAACACTAACCCTAACACTATCCTAGGGCTGATGCTAACCCTAACCCTAACTCTAACACTATCCTAGGGCTGAGGCTAAGCCTAACCCTAAAACTATCCTACGGCTGATGCTAACCCTAACCCTAACCCAAACACTATCCTAAGGCTGATGCTAACCCTAACACTAACACTATCCTAGGCCTGGTGCTAACCCTAACCCTAACCCAAACACTATTCTAGGGCTGATGCTAACCCTAACCCTAATAATATCCTAGGGCTGATGCTAACCCTAACCCTAACCCTAACACTATCCTAGGGCTGATGCTATCCCTAACCCTAACCCTAACACTATCCTAGGGCTGATGCTAACCCTAACCCTAACCCTAATACTATCCTAGGGCTGATGCTAACCCTAACCCTAACCCTAACACTATCCTAGGGCTGATGCTATCCCTAACCCTAACCCTAACACTATCCTAGGGCTGATTCTAACCGTAACCCTAACACTATCCTAGGCCTGATGCTAACCCTAACCCTTACCCTAACACTATCCTAGGGCTGATGCTAACCCTAACCCTAACCCTAACACTATCCTAGGGCTGATGCTAACCCTAACCCTAACCCTAACACTATCCTAGGGCTGATGCTAACCCTAACCCTAACACTAACACTATCCTAGGGCTGATACTAACCCTAACCCTAACACTAACACTATCCTAGGGCTGATGCTAACCCTAACCCTAACACTCTCCTAGGCCTGATGCTAACCCTAACCCTAACACTATCCTAGGGCTGATGCTAACCCTAACCCTAACCCTAACACTATCCTAGGCCTGATGCTAACCCTATCCCTAACCCTAACACTATCCTAGGGCTGATGCTAACTCTAACCCTAATAATATCCTAGGGCTGATGCTAACCCTAACCCTAACCCTAACACTATCCTAGGGCTGATGCTAACCCTAACCCTAACCCTAACACTATCCTAGGGCTGATGCTAACCCTAACCCTAACACTAACACTATCCTAGGGCTGATAATAACCCTAACACTAACACTAACACTATCCTAGGGCTGATGCTAACCCTAACCCTAACACTCTCCTAGGCCTGATGCTAACCCTAACCCTAACACTATCCTAGGGCTGATGCTAACCCTAACCCTAACCCTAACACTATCCTAGGCCTGATGCTAACCCTATCCCTAACCCTAACACTATCCTAGGGCTGATGCTAACTCTAACCCTAATAATATCCTAGGGCTGATGCTAACCCTAACCCTAACCCTAACACTATCCTAGGGCTGATGCTAACCCTAACCCTAACCCTAACACTATCCTAGGGCTGATGCTAACCCTAACCCTAACCCTAACACTATCCTAGGGCTGATGCTAACCCTAACCCTAACAATATCCTAGGCCTGATGATATCCATAACCCTAAACCTAACACTATCCTAGGGCTGATGCTAACCCTAACCCTAACCCTAACACTATCCTAGGGCTGATTCTAACCGTAACCCTAACACTACCCTAGGCCTGATGCTAACCCTAACCCTTACCCTAACACTATCCTAGGGCTGATGCTAAACCTAACCATAACCCTAACACTATCCTAGGGATGATGCTAACCCTAACCCTAACCCTAACACTATCCTAGGGCTGATGCTAACCCTAACCCTAACACTATCCTAGGGCTGATGCTAACCCTAACCCTAACACTATCCTAGGGCTGATGCTAACCCTAACCCTAACCCTAACACTATCCTAGGGCTGATGCTAACCCTAACCCTAACCCTAACACTATCCTAGGGCTGATGCTAACCCTAACCCTAACAATATCCTAGGCCTGATGATATCCATAACCCTAAACCTAACACTATCCTAGGGCTGATGCTAACCCTAACCCTAACCCTAACACTATCCTAGGGCTGATTCTAACCGTAACCCTAACACTACCCTAGGCCTGATGCTAACCCTAACCCTTACCCTAACACTATCCTAGGGCTGATGCTAACCCTAACCCTAACCCTGACACTATCCTAGGGCTGATGCTAACCCTAACCCTAACCCTAACACTATCCTAGGGCTGATGCTAACCCTAACCCTAACACTAACACTATCCTAGGGCTGATACTAACCCTAACCCTAACACTAACACTATCCTAGGGCAGATGCTAACCCTAACCCTAACACTCTCCTAGGCCTGATGCTAACCCTAACCCTAACACTATCCTAGGGCTGATGCTAACCCTAACCCTAACCCTAACACTATCCTAGGCCTGATGCTAACCCTATCCCTAACCCTAACACTATCCTAGGGCTGATGCTAACTCTAACCCTAATAATATCCTAGGGCTGATGCTAACCCTAACCCTAACCCTAACACTATCCTAGGGCTGATGCTAACCCTAACCCTAACCCTAAGACTATCCTAGGGCTGATGCTAACCCTAACCCTAACACTATCCTAGGCCTGATGCTAACCCTAAGCCTAACCCTAACACTATCGTAGGGCTAATGCTAACCCTAACCCTAACACTATCCTAGGGCTGATGCTAACCTAACCCTAACCCTAACACTATCCTAGGGCTGATGCTAACCCTAACCCTAACACTATCCTAGGCCTGATGATAACCCTAACCCTAACCCTAACACCATCCTAGGGCTGATGCTAACCCTAACCCTAACACTATCCTAGGGCTGATGCTAACCCTAACCCTAACACTATCCTAGGGCTGATGCTAACCCTAACCCTAACCCTAACACTATCCTAGGGCTGATGCTAACCCTAACCCTAACACTATCCTAGGGCTGATGCTAACCCTAACCCTAACCCTAACACTATCCTAGGGCTGATGCTAACCCTAACCCTAACCCTAACACTATCCTAGGGCTGATGCTAACCCTAACACTAACCCTAACACTATCCTAGGGCTGATGCTAACCCTAACCCTAACTCTAACACTCTCCTAGGGCTGAGGCTAACCCTAACCCTAACACTATCGTACGGCTGATGCTAACCCTAACCCTAACCCAAACACTATCCTAAGGCTGATGCTAACCCTAACACTAACACTATCCTAGGCCTGGTGCTAACCCTAACCCTAACCCAAACACTATTCTAGGGCTGATGCTAACCCTAACCCTAATAATATCCTAGGGCTGATGCTAACCCTAACCCTAACCCTAACACTATCCTAGGGCTGATGCTATCCCTAACCCTAACCCTAACACTATCCTAGGGCTGATGCTAACCATAACCCTAACCCTAATACTATCCTAGGGCTGATGCTAACCCTAACCCTAACCCTAACACTATCCTAGGGCTGATGCTAACCGTAACCCTAACCCTAACACTATCCTAGGGCTGATTCTAACCGTAACCCTAACACTATCCTAGGCCTGATGCTAACCCTAACCCTTACCCTAACACTGTCCTAGGGCTGATGCTAACCCTAACCCTAACCCTAACACTATCCTAGGGCTGATGCTAACCGTAACCCTAACCCTAACACTATCCTAGGGCTGATTCTAACCGTAACCCTAACACTATCCTAGGCCTGATGCTAACCCTAACCCTTACCCTAACACTATCCTAGGGCTGATGCTAACCCTAACCCTAACCCTAACACTATCCTAGGGCTGATGCTAACCCTAACCCTAACACTAACACTATCCTAGGGCTGATACTAACCCTAACCCTAACACTAACACTATCCTAGGGCTGATGCTAACCCTAACCCTAACACTCTCCTAGGCCTGATGCTAACCCTAACCCTAACACTATCCTAGGGCTGATGCTAACCCTAACCCTAACACTATCCTAGGGCTGATGCTAACCCTAACCCTAACCCTAACACTATCCTTGGACTGATGCTAACCCTAACCCTAACACTATCCTGGGCCTGATGCTAACCCTAACCCTAACCCTAACACTATCCTAGGGCTGATGCTAACCCTAACCCTAACACTATCCTTGGGCTGATGCTAACCCTAACCCTAACCCTAACAATATCCTAGGGCAGATGCTAACCCTAACCATAACCCTAACACTATACTTCGGCTGATGCTAACCCTAACCCTAACACTATCCTGGGCCTGATTCTAACCCTAACCCTAACCCTAACACTATCCTAGGGCTGATGCTAACCCTAACCCTAACACTATCCTTGGGCTGATGCTAACCTTAACCCTAACCTTAACAATATCCTATGGCAGATGCTAACCCTAACGCTAACCCTAACACTATCCTTGAACTGATGCTAACCCTAACCCTAACCCTAACACTCTCCTAGGGTTTATGTTAACCCTACCCCTAACACTATCCTAGGGCTGATGCTAACCCTAACCCTAACCCTAGCACTATCCTAGGGCGAATGCTAACCCTAACCCTAACCCTAACACTATCCTACGGCTGATGCTAACCCTAACCCTAACCCTAACACTATCCTAGGACTGATGATAACCCTAACCATAACACTATCCTAGGGCTGATGCTGACCCTATCCCTAACCCTAACACTATCCTAGGGCTGATGCTAACCCTAACCCTAACACTATCCTAGGGCTGATGCTAACCCTAACCCTAACCCTAACACTATCCTAGGGCTGATGCTAACCCTAACCCTAACCCTAACACTATCCTAGGGCGGATGCTAACCCTAACCCTAACCCTTACACTATCCTAGGGCTGATGCTAACCCTAACACTAACACTATCCTAGGGCTGATGCTAACCCTAACGCTAACACTATCCTAGGCCTGATGCTAACCCTAACCCTAACCCTAACACTATCCTAGGGCTGATGCTAACCCTAACCCTAACACTATCCTAGGGCTGATGCTGACCCTATCCCTAACCCTAACACTATCCTAGGGCTGATGCTAACCCTAACCCTAACACTATCCTAGGGCTGATGCTAACCTAACCCTAACACTAACACTATCCTAGGGCTGATGCTAACCCTAACCCTAACACTATCCTAGGCCTGATGATAACCCTAACCCTAACCCTAACACCATCCTAGGGCTGATGCTAACCCTAAGCCTAACACTATCCTAGGGCTGATGCTAACCCTAACCCTAACCCTAACACTATCCTAGGGCTGATGCTAACCCTAACCCTAACACTATCCTAGGCCTGATGCTAACCCTAACCCTAACCCTAACACTATCCTAGGGCTGATGCTAACCCTAACCCTAACCCTAACACTATCCTAGGGCTGATGCTAACCCTAACCCTAACACTATCCTAGGCCTGATGCTAACCCTATCCCTAACCCTAACACTATCCTAGGGCTGCTGCTAACCCTAACCCTAAACCTAACACTATCCTAGAGCTGATGCTAACCCTAACCCTAACCCTAACCCTAACCCTAATACTATCCTAGGGCTGATGCTAACCCTAACACTAACCCTAACACTATCCTAGGGCGGATGCTAACCCTAACCCTAACTCTAACACTATCTTAGGGCTGAGGCTAACCCTAACCCTAACACTATCCTACGGCTGATGCTAACCCTAACCCTAACCCTAACACTATCCTAGGGCTGATGCTAACCCTAACCCTAACACTATCCTAGGCCTGATGCTAACCCTAAGCCTAACCCTAACACTATCGTAGGGCTAATGCTAACCCTAACCCTCACACTATCCTAGGGCTGATGCTAACCTAACCCTAACCCTAACACTATCCTAGGGCTGATGCTAACCCTAACCCTAACACTATCCTAGGCCTGATGATAACCCTAACCCTAACCCTAACACCATCCTAGGGCTGATGCTAACCCTAACCCTAACACTATCCTAGGGCTGATGCTAACCCTAACCCTAACACTATCCTAGGGCTGATGCTAACCCTAACCCTAACCCTAACACTATCCTAGGGCTGATGCTAACCCTAACCCTAACACTACCCTAGGGCTGATGCTAACCCTAACCCTAACCCTAACACTATCCTAGGGCTGATGCTAACCCTAACCCTAACCCTAACACTATCCTAGGGCTGATGCTAACCCTAACACTAACCCTAACACTATCCTAGGGCTGATGCTAACCCTAACCCTAACTCTAACACTCTCCTAGGGCTGAGGCTAACCCTAACCCTAACACTATCCTACGGCTGATGCTAACCCTAACCCTAACCCAAACACTATCCTAAGGCTGATGCTAACCCTAACACTAACACTATCCTAGGCCTGGTGCTAACCCTAACCCTAACCCAAACACTATTCTAGGGCTGATGCTAACCCTAACCCTAATAATATCCTAGGGCTGATGCTAACCCTAACCCTAACCCTAACACTATCCTAGGGCTGATGCTATCCCTAACCCTAACCCTAACACTATCCTAGGGCTGATGCTAACCATAACCCTAACCCTAATACTATCCTAGGGCTGATGCTAACCCTAACCCTAACCCTAACACTATCCTAGGGCTGATGCTAACCGTAACCCTAACCCTAACACTATCCTAGGGCTGATTCTAACCGTAACCCTAACACTATCCTAGGCCTGATGCTAACCCTAACCCTTACCCTAACACTGTCCTAGGGCTGATGCTAACCCTAACCCTAACCCTAACACTATC
This sequence comes from Lemur catta, assembly GCF_020740605.2. NCBI lineage: Eukaryota > Metazoa > Chordata > Mammalia > Primates > Lemuridae > Lemur > Lemur catta. The sequence goes on along the minus strand of NW_025423742.1, from coordinate 1,021,876 downwards.
CTAGGGCTGATGCTAACCGTAACCCTAACCCTAACACTATCCTAGGGCTGATTCTAACCGTAACCCTAACACTATCCTAGGCCTGATGCTAACCCTAACCCTTACCCTAACACTATCCTAGGGCTGATGCTAACCCTAACCCTAACCCTAACACTATCCTAGGGCTGATGCTAACCCTAACCCTAACACTAACACTATCCTAGGGCTGATACTAACCCTAACCCTAACACTAACACTATGCTAGGGCTGATGCTAACCCTAACCCTAACACTCTCCTAGGCCTGATGCTAACCCTAACCCTAACACTATCCTAGGGCTGATGCTAACCCTAACCCTAACACTATCCTAGGGCTGATGCTAACCCTAACCCTAACCCTAACACTATCCTTGGACTGATGCTAACCCTAACCCTAACACTATCCTGGGCCTGATGCTAACCCTAACCCTAACCCTAACACTATCCTAGGGCTGATGCTAACCCTAACCCTAACACTATCCTTGGGCTGATGCTAACCCTAACCCTAACCCTAACAATATCCTAGGGCAGATGCTAACCCTAACCATAACCCTAACACTATACTTCGGCTGATGCTAACCCTAACCCTAACACTATCCTGGGCCTGATTCTAACCCTAACCCTAACCCTAACACTATCCTAGGGCTGATGCTAACCCTAACCCTAACACTATCCTTGGGCTGATGCTAACCTTAACCCTAACCTTAACAATATCCTATGGCAGATGCTAACCCTAACGCTAACCCTAACACTATCCTTGAACTGATGCTAACCCTAACCCTAACCCTAACACTCTCCTAGGGTTTATGTTAACCCTACCCCTAACACTATCCTAGGGCTGATGCTAACCCTAACCCTAACCCTAGCACTATCCTAGGGCGAATGCTAACCCTAACCCTAACCCTAACACTATCCTACGGCTGATGCTAACCCTAACCCTAACCCTAACACTATCCTAGGACTGATGCTAACTCTAACCATAACACTATCCTAGGGCTGATGCTGACCCTATCCCTAACCCTAACACTATCCTAGGGCTGATGCTAACCCTAACCCTAACACTATCCTAGGGCTGATGCTAACCCTAACCCTAACCCTAACACTATCCTAGGGCTGATGCTAACCCTAACCCTAACCCTAACACTATCCTAGGGCGGATGCTAACCCTAACCCTAACCCTTACACTATCCTAGGGCTGATGCTAACCCTAACACTAACACTATCCTAGGGCTGATGCTAACCCTAACGCTAACACTATCCTAGGCCTGATGCTAACCCTAACCCTAACCCTAACACTATCCTAGGGCTGATGCTAACCCTAACCCTAACACTATCCTAGGGCTGATGCTGACCCTATCCCTAACCCTAACACTATCCTAGGGCTGATGCTAACCCTAACCCTAACACTATCCTAGGGCTGATGCTAACCTAACCCTAACACTAACACTATCCTAGGGCTGATGCTAACCCTAACCCTAACACTATCCTAGGCCTGATGATAACCCTAACCCTAACCCTAACACCATCCTAGGGCTGATGCTAACCCTAAGCCTAACACTATCCTAGGGCTGATGCTAACCCTAACCCTAACCCTAACACTATCCTAGGGCTGATGCTAACCCTAACCCTAACACTATCCTAGGCCTGATGCTAACCCTAACCCTAACCCTAACACTATCCTAGGGCTGATGCTAACCCTAACCCTAAACCTAACACTATCCTAGAGCTGATGCTAACCCTAACCCTAACCCTAACCCTAACCCTAATACTATCCTAGGGCTGATGCTAACCCTAACCCTAACTCTAACACTATCCTAGGGCTGAGGCTAACCCTAACCCTAACACTATCCTACGGCTGATGCTAACCCTAACCCTAACCCAAACACTATCCTAAGGCTGATGCTAACCCTAACACTAACACTATCCTAGGCCTGGTGCTAACCCTAACCCTAACCCAAACACTATTCTAGGGCTGATGCTAACCCTAACCCTAATAATACCCTAGGGCTGATGCTAACCCTAACCCTAACCCTAACACTATCCTAGGGCTGATGCTATCCCTAACCCTAACCCTAACACTATCCTAGGGCTGATGCTAACCCTAACCCTAACCCTAATACTATCCTAGGGCTGATGCTAACCCTAACCCTAACCCTAACACTATCCTAGGGCTGATGCTAACCCTAACCCTAACCCTAACACTATCCTAGGGCTGATTCTAACCGTAACCCTAACACTATCCTAGGCCTGATGCTAACCCTAACCCTTACCCTAACACTATCCTAGGGCTGATGCTAACCCTAACCCTAACACTAACACTATCCTAGGGCTGATACTAACCCTAACCCTAACACTAACACTATCCTAGGGCTGATGCTAACCCTAACCCTAACACTCTCCTAGGCCTGATGCTAACCCTAACCCTAACACTATCCTAGGGCTGATGCTAACCCTAACCCTAACCCTAACACTATCCTAGGCCTGATGCTAACCCTATCCCTAACCCTAACACTATCCTAGGGCTGATGCTAACTCTAACCCTAATAATATCCTAGGGCTGATGCTAACCCTAACCCTAACCCTAACAATATCCTAGGGCAGATGCTAACCCTAACGCTAACCCTAACACTATACTTCGGCTGATGCTAACCCTAACCCTAACACTATCCTGGGCCTGATGCTAACCCTAACCCTAACCCAAACACTATTCTAGGGCTGATGCTAACCCTAACCCTAATAATATCCTAGGGCTGATGCTAACCCTAACCCTAACCCTAACACTATCCTAGGGCTGATGCTATCCCTAACCCTAACCCTAACACTATCCTAGGGCTGATGCTAACCCTAACCCTAACCCTAATACCATCCTAGGGCTGATGCTAACCCTAACCCTAACCCTAACACTATCCTAGGGCTGATGCTAACCCTAACCCTAACCCTAACACTATCCTAGGGCTGATTCTAACCGTAACCCTAACACTATCCTAGGCCTGATGCTAACCCTAACCCTTACCCTAACACTATCCTAGGGCTGATGCTAACCCTAACCCTAACACTAACACTATCCTAGGGCTGATACTAACCCTAACCCTAACACTAACACTATCCTAGGGCTGATGCTAACCCTAACCCTAACACTCTCCTAGGCCTGATGCTAACCCTAACCCTAACACTATCCTAGGGCTGATGCTAACCCTAACCCTAACCCTAACACTATCCTAGGCCTGATGCTAACCCTATCCCTAACCCTAACACTATCCTAGGGCTGATGCTAACTCTAACCCTAATAATATCCTAGGGCTGATGCTAACCCTAACCCTAACCCTAACAATATCCTAGGGCAGATGCTAACCCTAACGCTAACCCTAACACTATACTTCGGCTGATGCTAACCCTAACCCTAACACTATCCTGGGCCTGATGCTAACCCTAACCCTAACCCAAACACTATTCTAGGGCTGATGCTAACCCTAACCCTAATAATATCCTAGGGCTGATGCTAACCCTAACCCTAACCCTAACACTATCCTAGGGCTGATGCTATCCCTAACCCTAACCCTAACACTATCCTAGGGCTGATGCTAACCCTAACCCTAACCCTAATACTATCCTAGGGCTGATGCTAACCCTAACCCTAACCCTAACACTATCCTAGGGCTGATGCTAACCGTAACCCTAACCCTAACACTATCCTAGGGCTGATTCTAACCGTAACCCTAACACTATCCTAGGCCTGATGCTAACCCTAACCCTTACCCTAACACTATCCTAGGGCTGATGCTAACCCTAACCCTAACACTAACACTATCCTAGGGCTGATACTAACCCTAACCCTAACACTAACACTATCCTAGGGCTGATGCTAACCCTAACCCTAACACTCTCCTAGGCCTGATGCTAACCCTAACCCTAACACTATCCTAGGGCTGATGCTAACCCTAACCCTAACGCTATCCTAGGGCTGATGCTAACCCTAACCCTAACCCTAACAGTATCCTAGGCCTGATGCTAACCCTATCCCTAACCCTAACACTCTCCTAGGGCTGAGGCTAACCCTAACCCTAACACTATCCTAGGGCTGATGCTAACCCTAACCCTAACACAAACACTATCCTAGGGTTGATGCTAACCCTAACCCTAACACTATCATAGGGCTGATGCTAACCCTAACCCTAACCCTAACACTATCCTTGGACTGATGCTAACCCTAACCCTAACACTATCCTGGGCCTGATGCTAACCCTAACCCTAACCCTAACACTATCCTAGGGCTGATGCTAACCCTAACCCTAACACTATCCTTGGGCTGATGCTAACCCTAACCCTAACCCTAACAATATCCTAGGGCAGATGCTAACCCTAACCATAACCCTAACACTATACTTCGGCTGATGCTAACCCTAACCCTAACACTATCCTGGGCCTGATTCTAACCCTAACCCTAACCCTAACACTATCCTAGGGCTGATGCTAACCCTAACCGTAACACTATCCTTGGGCTGATGCTAACCTTAACCCTAACCCTAACAATATCCTATGGCAGATGCTAACCCTAACGCTAACCCTAACACTATCCTTGAACTGATGCTAACCCTAACCCTAACCCTAACACTCTCCTAGGGTTTATGTTAACCCTACCCCTAACACTATCCTAGGGCTGATGCTAACCCTAACCCTAACCCTAGCACTATCCTAGGGCGAATGCTAACCCTAACCCTAACCCTAACACTATCCTACGGCTGATGCTAACCCTAACCCTAACCCTAACACTATCCTAGGGCTGATGCTAACCCTAACCCTAACACTATCCTAGGGCTGATGCTGACCCTATCCCTAACCCTAACACTATCCTAGGGCTGATGCTAACCCTAACCCTAACACTATCCTAGGGCTGATGCTAACCCTAACCCTAACCCTAACACTATCCTAGGGCTGATGCTAACCCTAACCCTAACCCTAACACTATCCTAGGGCGGATGCTAACCCTAACCCTAACCCTTACACTATCCTAGGGCTGATGCTAACCCTAACACTAACACTATCCTAGGGCTGATGATAACCCTAACCCTAACCCTAACACTATCCTAGGGCTGATGCTAACCCTAACCCTAACACTATCCTAGGCCTGATGCTAACCCTAACCCTAACCCTAACACTATCCTAGGGCTGATGCTAACCCTAACCCTAACACTATCCTAGGGCTGATGCTGACCCTATCGCTAACCCTAACACTATCCTAGGGCTGATGCTAACCCTAACCCTAACACTATCCTAGGGCTGATGCTAACCTAACCCTAACACTAACACTATCCTAGGGCTGATGCTAACCCTAACCCTAACACTATCCTTGGCCTGATGATAACCCTAACCCTAACCCTAACACCATCCTAGGGCTGATGCTAACCCTAAGCCTAACACTATCCTAGGGCTGATGCTAACCCTAACCCTAAACCTAACACTATCCTAGAGCTGATGCTAACCCTAACCCTAACCCTAACGCTAACCCTAATACTATCCTAGGGCTGATGCTAACCCTAACCCTAACTCTAACACTATCCTAGGGCTGAGGCTAACCCTAACCCTAACACTATCCTACGGCTGATGCTAACCCTAACCCTAACCCAAACACTATCCTAAGGCTGATGCTAACCCTAACACTAACACTATCCTAGGCCTGGTGCTAACCCTAACCCTAACCCAAACACTATTCTAGGGCTGATGCTAACCCTAACCCTAATAATACCCTAGGGCTGATGCTAACCCTAACCCTAACCCTAACACTATCCTAGGGCTGATGCTATCCCTAACCCTAACCCTAACACTATCCTAGGGCTGATGCTAACCCTAACCCTAACCCTAATACTATCCTAGGGCTGATGCTAACCCTAACCCTAACCCTAACACTATCCTAGGGCTGATGCTAACCCTAACCCTAACCCTAACACTATCCTAGGGCTGATTCTAACCGTAACCCTAACACTATCCTAGGCCTGATGCTAACCCTAACCCTTACCCTAACACTATCCTAGGGCTGATGCTAACCCTAACCCTAACACTAACACTATCCTAGGGCTGATACTAACCCTAACCCTAACACTAACACTATCCTAGGGCTGATGCTAACCCTAACCCTAACACTCTCCTAGGCCTGATGCTAACCCTAACCCTAACACTATCCTAGGGCTGATGCTAACCCTAACCCTAACCCTAACACTATCCTAGGCCTGATGCTAACCCTATCCCTAACCCTAACACTATCCTAGGGCTGATGCTAACTCTAACCCTAATAATATCCTAGGGCTGATGATAACCCTAACCCTAACCCTAACAATATCCTAGGGCAGATGCTAACCCTAACGCTAACCCTAACACTATACTTCGGCTGATGCTAACCCTAACCCTAACACTATCCTGGGCCTGATGCTAACCCTAACCCTAACCCTAACACTATCCTAGGGCTGATGCTAACCCGAACCCTAACACTATCCTTGGGCTGATGCTAACCTTAACCCTAACCCTAACAATATCCTATGGCAGATGCTAACCCTAACGCGAACCCTAACACTATCCTTGAATTGATGCTAACCCTAACCCTAACCCTAACACTCTCCTAGGGTTTATGTTAACCCTACCCCTAAAACTATCCTAGGGCTGATGCCAACCCTAACCCTAACCCTAACACTATGCTAGGGCGGATGCTAACCCTAACCCTAACCCTAACACTATCCTAGGTCTGATGCTAACCCTAACACTAACACTATCCTAGGGCTGATGCTAACCCTAACCCTAACCATAACATTATCCTAGGGCTGATGCTAACCCTAACCCTAACTCTAACACTATCTTAGGGCTGAGGCTAACCCTAACCCTAACACTATCCTATGGCTGATGCTAACCCTAACCCTAACCCTAACACTATCCTAGGGCTGATGCTAACCCTAACCCTAACACTATCCTAGGGCTGATGCTAACCCTAACCCTAACCCTAACACTATCCTAGGGCTGATACTAACGCTAACACTAACACTATCCTAGGGCTGATGCTAAACCTAACCCTAACCCTAACACTATCCTAGGGCGGATGCTAACCCTAACCCTAACTCTAACACTATCTTAGGGCTGAGGCTAACCCTAACCCTAACACTATCCTACGGCTGATGCTAACCCTAATCCTAACCCTAAGACTATCCTAGGGCTGATGCTAACCCTAACCCTAACACTATCCTAGGCCTGATGCTAACCCTAAGCCTAACCCTAACACTATCGTAGGGCTGATGCTAACCCTAACCCTAACACTATCCTAGGGCTGATGCTAACCCTAACCCTAAACCTAACAAAATCCTAGAGCTGATGCTAACCCTAACCCTAACCCTAACCCTAACCCTAATACTATCCTAGGGCTGATGCTAACCCTAACACTAACCCTAACACTATCCTAGGGCTGATGCTAACCCTAACCCTAACTCTAACACTATCCTAGGGCTGAGGCTAACCCTAACCCTAACACTATCCTACGGCTGATGCTAACCCTAACCCTAACCCAAACACTATCCTAAGGCTGATGCTAACCCTAACACTAACACTATCCTAGGCCTGGTGCTAACCCTAACCCTAACCCAAACACTATTCTAGGGCTGATGCTAACCCTAACCCTAATAATATCCTAGGGCTGATGCTAACCCTAACCCTAACCCTAACACTATCCTAGGGCTGATGCTATCCCTAACCCTAACACTAACACTATCCTAGGGCTGATGCTAACCCTAACCCTAACCCTAATACTATCCTAGGGCTGATGCTAACCCTAACCCTAACACTAACACTATGCTAGGGCTGATGCTATCCATAACCCTAACCCTAACACTATCCTAGGGCTGATTCTAACCGTAACCCTAACACTATCCTAGGCCTGATGCTAACCCTAACCCTTACCCTAATACTATCCTAGGGCTGATGCTAACCCTAACCCTAACCCTAACACTATCCTAGGGCTGATGCTAACCCTAACCCTAACCCTAACACTATCCTAGGGCTGATGCTAACCCTAACCCTAACACTAACACTATCCTAGGGCTGATACTAACCCTAACCCTAACACTAACACTATCCTAGGGCTGATGGTAACCCTAACCCTAACACTCTCCTAGGCCTGATGGTAACCCTAACCCTAACACTATCCTAGGGCTGATGCTAACCCTAACCCTAACCCTAACACTATCCTAGGCCTGATGCTAACCCTATCCCTAACCCTAACACTATCCTAGGGCTGATGCTAACTCTAACCCTAATAATATCCTAGGGCTGATGCTAACCCTAACCCTAACCCTAACACTATCCTAGGGCTGATGCTAACCCTAACCCTAACCCTAACACTATCCTAGGGCTGATGCTAACCCTAACCCTAACACTATCCTAGGCCTGATGCTAACCCTAACCCTAACCCTAACACTATCCTAGGGCTGATGCTAACCCTAACCCTAAACCTAACACTATCCTAGAGCTGATGCTAACCCTAACCCTAACCCTAACCCTAACCCTAATACTATCCTAGGGCTGATGCTAACCCTAACACTAACCCTAACACTATCCTAGGGCTGATGCTAACCCTAACACTAACTCTAACACTATCCTAGCGCTGAGGCTAAGCCTAACCCTAACACTATCCTACGGCTGATGCTAACCCTAACCCTAACCCAAACACTATCCTAAGGCTGATGCTAACCCTAACACTAACACTATCCTAGGCCTGGTGCTAACCCTAACCCTAACCCAAACACTATTCTAGGGCTGATGCTAACCCTAACCCTAATAATATCCTAGGCCTGATGCTAACCCTAACCCTAACCCTAACACTATCCTAGGGCTGATGCTATCCCTAACCCTAACCCTAACACTATCCTAGGGCTGATGCTAACCCTAACCCTAACCCTAATACTATCCTAGGGCTGATGCTAACCCTAACCCTAACCCTAACACTATCCTAGGGCTGATGCTATCCCTAACCCTAACCCTAACACTATCCTAGGGCTGATTCTAACCGTAACCCTAACACTATCCTAGGCCTGATGCTAACCCTAACCCTTACCCTAACACTATCCTAGGGCTGATGCTAACCCTAACCCTAACCCTAACACTATCCTAGGGCTGATGCTAACCCTAACCCTAACCCTAACACTATCCTAGGGCTGATGCTAACCCTAACCCTAACACTAACACTATCCTAGGGCTGATAATAACCCTAACCCTAACACTAACACTATCCTAGGGCTGATGCTAACCCTAACCCTAACACTCTCCTAGGCCTGATGCTAACCCTAACCCTAACACTATCCTAGGGCTGATGCTAACCCTAACCCTAACCCTAACACTATCCTAGGCCTGATGCTAACCCTATCCCTAACCCTAACACTATCCTAGGGCTGATGCTAACTCTAACCCTAATAATATCCTAGGGCTGATGCTAACCCTAACCCTAACCCTAACACTATCCTAGGGCTGATGCTAACCCTAACCCTAACCCTAACACTATCCTAGGGCTGATGCTAACCCTAACCCTAACCCTAACACTATCCTAGGGCTGATGCTAACCCTAACCCTAACAATATCCTAGGCCTGATGATATCCATAACCCTAAACCTAACACTATCCTAGGGCTGATGCTAACCCTAACCCTAACCCTAACACTATCCTAGGGCTGATTCTAACCGTAACCTTAACACTACCCTAGGCCTGATGCTAACCCTAACCCTTACCCTAACACTATCCTAGGGCTGATGCTAAACCTAACCATAACCCTAACACTATCCTAGGGATGATGCTAACCCTAACCCTAACCCTAACACTATCCTAGGGCTGATGCTAACCCTAACCCTAACACTATCCTAGGGCTGATGCTAACCCTAACCCTAACACTATCCTAGGGCTGATGCTAACCCTAACCCTAACCCTAACACTATCCTAGGGCTGATGCTAACCCTAACCCTAACCCTAACACTCTCCTAGGGCGGATGCTAACCCTAACCCCAACCCTAACACTATCCTAGGGCTGATGCTAACCCTAACACTAACACTATCCTAGGGCTGATGCTAACCCTAACCCTAACCCTAACACTATCCTAGGGCAGATGCTAACCCTAACCCTAACTCTAACACTATCTTAGGGCTGAGGCTAACCCTAACCCTAACACTATCCTACGGCTGATGCTAACCCTAACCCTAACGCTAAGACTATCCTAGGGCTGATGCTAACCCTAACCCTAACACTCTCCTAGGCCTGATGCTAACCCTAACCCTAACACTATCCTAGGGCTGATTCTAACCCTAACCCTAACCCTAACACTATCCTAGGCCTGATGCTAACCCTATCCCTAACCCTAACACTATCCTAGGGCTGATGCTAACTCTAACCCTAATAATATCCTAGGGCTGATGCTAACCCTAACCCTAACCCTAACACTATCCTAGGGCTGATGCTAACCCTAACCCTAACCCTAACACTATCCTAGGGCTGATGCTAACACTAACCCTAACACTATCCTAGGCCTGATGCTAACCCTAACCCTAACCCTAACACTATCCTAGGGCTGATGCTAACCCTAACCCTAAACCTAACACTATCCTAGAGCTGATGCTAACCCTAACCCTAACCCTAACCCTAACCCTAATACTATCCTAGGGCTGATGATAACCCTAACACTAACCCTAACACTATCCTAGGGCTGATGCTAACCCTAACCCTAACTCTAACACTATCCTAGGGCTGAGGCTAAGCCTAACCCTAAAACTATCCTACGGCTGATGCTAACCCTAACCCTAACCCAAACACTATCCTAAGGCTGATGCTAACCCTAACACTAACACTATCCTAGGCCTGGTGCTAACCCTAACCCTAACCCAAACACTATTCTAGGGCTGATGCTAACCCTAACCCTAATAATATCCTAGGGCTGATGCTAACCCTAACCCTAACCCTAACACTATCCTAGGGCTGATGCTATCCCTAACCCTAACCCTAACACTATCCTAGGGCTGATGCTAACCCTAACCCTAACCCTAATACTATCCTAGGGCTGATGCTAACCCTAACCCTAACCCTAACACTATCCTAGGGCTGATGCTATCCCTAACCCTAACCCTAACACTATCCTAGGGCTGATTCTAACCGTAACCCTAACACTATCCTAGGCCTGATGCTAACCCTAACCCTTACCCTAACACTATCCTAGGGCTGATGCTAACCCTAACCCTAACCCTAACACTATCCTAGGGCTGATGCTAACCCTAACCCTAACCCTAACACTATCCTAGGGCTGATGCTAACCCTAACCCTAACACTAACACTATCCTAGGGCTGATACTAACCCTAACCCTAACACTAACACTATCCTAGGGCTGATGCTAACCCTAACCCTAACACTCTCCTAGGCCTGATGCTAACCCTAACCCTAACACTATCCTAGGGCTGATGCTAACCCTAACCCTAACCCTAACACTATCCTAGGCCTGATGCTAACCCTATCCCTAACCCTAACACTATCCTAGGGCTGATGCTAACTCTAACCCTAATAATATCCTAGGGCTGATGCTAACCCTAACCCTAACCCTAACACTATCCTAGGGCTGATGCTAACCCTAACCCTAACCCTAACACTATCCTAGGGCTGATGCTAACCCTAACCCTAACACTAACACTATCCTAGGGCTGATAATAACCCTAACCCTAACACTAACACTATCCTAGGGCTGATGCTAACCCTAACCCTAACACTCTCCTAGGCCTGATGCTAACCCTAACCCTAACACTATCCTAGGGCTGATGCTAACCCTAACCCTAACCCTAACACTATCCTAGGCCTGATGCTAACCCTATCCCTAACCCTAACACTATCCTAGGGCTGATGCTAACTCTAACCCTAATAATATCCTAGGGCTGATGCTAACCCTAACCCTAACCCTAACACTATCCTAGGGCTGATGCTAACCCTAACCCTAACCCTAACACTATCCTAGGGCTGATGCTAACCCTAACCCTAACCCTAACACTATCCTAGGGCTGATGCTAACCCTAACCCTAACAATATCCTAGGCCTGATGATATCCATAACCCTAAACCTAACACTATCCTAGGGCTGATGCTAACCCTAACCCTAACCCTAACACTATCCTAGGGCTGATTCTAACCGTAACCCTAACACTACCCTAGGCCTGATGCTAACCCTAACCCTTACCCTAACACTATCCTAGGGCTGATGCTAAACCTAACCATAACCCTAACACTATCCTAGGGATGATGCTAACCCTAACCCTAACCCTAACACTATCCTAGGGCTGATGCTAACCCTAACCCTAACACTATCCTAGGGCTGATGCTAACCCTAACCCTAACACTATCCTAGGGCTGATGCTAACCCTAACCCTAACCCTAACACTATCCTAGGGCTGATGCTAACCCTAACCCTAACCCTAACACTCTCCTAGGGCGGATGCTAACCCTAACCCTAACCCTAACACTATCCTAGGGCTGATGCTAACCCTAACACTAACACTATCCTAGGGCTGATGCTAACCCTAACCCTAACCCTAACACTATCCTAGGGCGGATGCTAACCCTAACCCTAACTCTAACACTATCTTAGGGCTGAGGCTAACCCTAACCCTAACACTATCCTACGGCTGATGCTAACCCTAACCCTAACGCTAAGACTATCCTAGGGCTGATGCTAACCCTAACCCTAACACTCTCCTAGGCCTGATGCTAACCCTAACCCTAACACTATCCTAGGGCTGATTCTAACCCTAACCCTAACCCTAACACTATCCTAGGCCTGATGCTAACCCTATCCCTAACCCTAACACTATCCTAGGGCTGATGCTAACTCTAACCCTAATAATATCCTAGGGCTGATGCTAACCCTAACCCTAACCCTAACACTATCCTAGGGCTGATGCTAACCCTAACCCTAACCCTAACACTATCCTAGGGCTGATGCTAACCCTAACCCTAACACTATCCTAGGCCTGATGCTAACCCTAACCCTAACCCTAACACTATCCTAGGGCTGATGCTAACCCTAACCCTAAACCTAACACTATCCTAGAGCTGATGCTAACCCTAACCCTAACCCTAACCCTAACCCTAATACTATCCTAGGGCTGATGCTAACCCTAACACTAACCCTAACACTATCCTAGGGCTGATGCTAACCCTAACCCTAACTCTAACACTATCCTAGGGCTGAGGCTAAGCCTAACCCTAAAACTATCCTACGGCTGATGCTAACCCTAACCCTAACACAAACACTATCCTAAGGCTGATGCTAACCCTAACACTAACACTATCCTAGGCCTGGTGCTAACCCTAACCCTAACCCAAACACTATTCTAGGGCTGATGCTAACCCTAACCCTAATAATATCCTAGGGCTGATGCTAACCCTAACCCTAACCCTAACACTATCCTAGGGCTGATGCTATCCCTAACCCTAACCCTAACACTATCCTAGGGCTGATGCTAACCCTAACCCTAACCCTAATACTATCCTAGGGCTGATGCTAACCCTAACCCTAACCCTAACACTATCCTAGGGCTGATGCTATCCCTAACCCTAACCCTAACACTATCCTAGGGCTGATTCTAACCGTAACCCTAACACTATCCTAGGCCTGATGCTAACCCTAACCCTTACCCTAACACTATCCTAGGGCTGATGCTAACCCTAACCCTAACCCTAACACTATCCTAGGGCTGATGCTAACCCTAACCCTAACCCTAACACTATCCTAGGGCTGATGCTAACCCTAACCCTAACACTAACACTATCCTAGGGCTGATACTAACCCTAACCCTAACACTAACACTATCCTAGGGCTGATGCTAACCCTAACCCTAACACTCTCCTAGGCCTGATGCTAACCCTAACCCTAACACTATCCTAGGGCTGATGCTAACCCTAACCCTAACCCTAACACTATCCTAGGCCTGATGCTAACCCTATCCCTAACCCTAACACTATCCTAGGGCTGATGCTAACTCTAACCCTAATAATATCCTAGGGCTGATGCTAACCCTAACCCTAACCCTAACACTATCCTAGGGCTGATGCTAACCCTAACCCTAACCCTAACACTATCCTAGGGCTGATGCTAACCCTAACCCTAACCCTAACACTATCCTAGGGCTGATGCTAACCCTAACCCTAACAATATCCTAGGCCTGATGATATCCATAACCCTAAACCTAACACTATCCTAGGGCTGATGCTAACCCTAACCCTAACCCTAACACTATCCTAGGGCTGATTCTAACCGTAATCCTAACACTACCCTAGGCCTGATGCTAACCCTAACCCTTACCCTAACACTATCCTAGGGCTGATGCTAAACCTAACCATAACCCTAACACTATCCTAGGGATGATGCTAACCCTAACCCTAACCCTAACACTATCCTAGGGCTGATGCTAACCCTAACCCTAACCCTAACACTATCCTAGGGCTGATGCTAACCCTAACCCTAACACTATCCTAGGGCTGATGCTAACCCTAACCCTAACCCTAACACTATCCTAGGGCTGATGCTAACCCTAACCCTAACCCTAACACTCTCCTAGGGCGGATGCTAACCCTAACCCTAACCCTAACACTATCCTAGGGCGGATGCTAACCCTAACCCTAACTCTAACACTATCTTAGGGCTGAGGCTAACCCTAACCCTAACACTATCCTACGGCTGATGCTAACCCTAACCCTAACGCTAAGACTATCCTAGGGCTGATGCTAACCCTAACCCTAACACTATCCTAGGGCTGATGCTGACCCTATCCCTAACCCTAACACTATCCTAGGGCTGATGCTAACCCTAACCCTAACACTATCCTAGGCCTGATGCTAACCCTAACCCTAACCCTAACACTATCCTAGGGCTGATGCTAACCCTAACCCTAAACCTAACACTATCCTAGAGCTGATGCTAACCCTAACCCTAACCCTAACCCTAACCCTAATACTATCCTAGGGCTGATGCTAACCCTAACACTAACCCTAACACTATCCTAGGGCTGATGCTAACCCTAACCCTAACTCTAACACTATCCTAGGGCTGAGGCTAACCCTAACCCTAACACTATCCTACGGCTGATGCTAACCCTAACCCTAACCCAAACACTATCCTAAGGCTGATGCTAACCCTAACACTAACACGATCCTAGGCCTGGTGCTAACCCTAACCCTAACCCAAACACTATTCTAGGGCTGATGCTAACCCTAACCCTAATAATATCCTAGGGCTGATGCTAACCCTAACCCTAACCCTAACACTATCCTAGGGCTGATGCTATCCCTAACCCTAACCCTAACACTATCCTAGGGCTGATGCTAACCCTAACCCTAACCCTAATACTATCCTAGGGCTGATGCTAACCCTAACCCTAACCCTAACACTATGCTAGGGCTGATGCTATCCCTAACCCTAACCCTAACACTATCCTAGGGCTGATTCTAACCGTAACCCTAACACTATCCTAGGCCTGATGCTAACCCTAACCCTTACCCTAACACTATCCTAGGGCTGATGCTAACCCTAACCCTAACCCTAACACTATCCTAGGGCTGATGCTAACCCTAACCCTAACCCTAACACTATCCTAGGGCTGATGCTAACCCTAACCCTAACACTAACACTATCCTAGGGCTGATACTAACCCTAACCCTAACACTAACACTATCCTAGGGCTGATGCTAACCCTAACCCTAACACTCTCCTAGGCCTGATGCTAACCCTAACCCTAACACTATCCTAGGGCTGATGCTAACCCTAACCCTAACCCTAACACTATCCTAGGCCTGATGCTAACTCTATCCCTAACCCTAACACTATCCTAGGGCTGATGCTAACTCTAACCCTAATAATATCCTAGGGCTGATGCTAACCCTAACCCTAACCCTAACACTATCCTAGGGCTGATGCTAACCCTAACCCTAACCCTAACACTATCCTAGGGCTGATGCTAACCCTAACCCTAACACTATCCTAGGCCTGATGCTAACCCTAACCCTAACCCTAACACTATCCTAGGGCTGATGCTAACCCTAACCCTAAACCTAACACTATCCTAGAGCTGATGCTAACCCTAACCCTAACCCTAACCCTAACCCTAATACTATCCTAGGGCTGATGCTAACCCTAACACTAACCCTAACACTATCCTAGGGCTGATGCTAACCCTAACCCTAACTCTAACACTATCCTAGGGCTGAGGCTAACCCTAACCCTAACACTATCCTACGGCTGATGCTAACCCTAACCCTAACCCAAACACTATCCTAAGGCTGATGCTAACCCTAACACTAACACTATCCTAGGCCTGGTGCTAACCCTAACCCTAACCCAAACACTATTCTAGGGCTGATGCTAACCCTAACCCTAATAATATCCTAGGGCTGATGCTAACCCTAACCCTAACCCTAACACTATCCTAGGGCTGATGCTATCCCTAACCCTAACCCTAACACTATCCTAGGGCTGATGCTAACCCTAACCCTAACCCTAATACTATTCTAGGGCTGATGCTAACCCTAACCCTAACCCTAACACTATCCTAGGGCTGATGCTATCCCTAACCCTAACCCTAACACTATCCTAGGGCTGATTCTAACCGTAACCCTAACACTATCCTAGGCCTGATGCTAACCCTAACCCTTACCCTAACACTATCCTAGGGCTGATGCTAACCCTAACCCTAACCCTAACACTATCCTAGGGCTGATGCTAACCCTAACCCTAACACTAACACTATCCTAGGGCTGATGCTAACCCTAACCCTAACACTAACACTATCCTAGGGCTGATACTAACCCTAACCCTAACACTAACACTATCCTAGGGCTGATGCTAACCCTAACCCTAACACTCTCCTAGGCCTGATGCTAACCCTAACCCTAACACTATCCTAGGGCTGATGCTAACCCTAACCCTAACCCTAACACTATCCTAGGCCTGATGCTAACCCTATCCCTAACCCTAACACTATCCTAGGGCTGATGCTAACTCTAACCCTAATAATATCCTAGGGCTGATGCTAACCCTAACCCTAACCCTAACACTATCCTAGGGCTGATGCTAACCCTAACCCTAACCCTAACACTATCCTAGGGCTGATGCTAACCCTAACCCTAACCCTAACACTATCCTAGGGCTGATGCTAACCCTAACCCTAACAATATCCTAGGCCTGATGATATCCATAACCCTAAACCTAACACTATCCTAGGGCTGATGCTAACCCTAACCCTAACCCTAACACTATCCTAGGGCTGATTCTAACCGTAACCCTAACACTACCCTAGGCCTGATGCTAACCCTAACCCTTACCCTAACACTATCCTAGGGCTGATGCTAAACCTAACCATAACCCTAACACTATCCTAGGGATGATGCTAACCCTAACCCTAACCCTAACACTATCCTACGGCTGATGCTAACCCTAACCCTAACCCTAACACTATCCTAGGGCTGATGCTAACCCTAACCCTAACACTATCCTAGGGCTGATGCTAACCCTAACCCTAACCCTAACACTATCCTAGGGCTGATGCTAACCCTAACCCTAACCCTAACACTCTCCTAGGGCGGATGCTAACCCTAACCCTAACCCTAACACTATCCTAGGGCTGATGCTAACCCTAACACTAACAGTATCCTAGGGCTGATGCTAACCCTAACCCTAACCCTAACACTATCCTAGGGCGGATGCTAACCCTAACCCTAACTCTAACACTATCTTAGGGCTGAGGCTAACCCTAACCCTAACACTATCCTACGGCTGATGCTAACCCTAACCCTAACGCTAAGACTATCCTAGGGCTGATGCTAACCCTAACCCTAACACTATCCTAGGCCTGATGCTAACCCTAAACCTAACCCTAACACTATCGTAGGGCTGATGCTAACCCTAACCCTAACACTATCCTAGGGCTGATGCTAACCTAACCCTAACCCTAACACTATCCTAGGGCTGATGCTAACCCTAACCCTAACACTATCCTAGGCCTGATGATAACCCTAACCCTAACCCTAACACCATCCTAGGGCTGATGCTAACCCTAAACCTAACACTATCCTAGGGCTGATGCTAACCCTAACCCTAACCCTAACACTATCCTAGGGCTGATGCTAACCCTAAGCCTAACACTATCCTAGGCCTGATGCTAACCCTAACCCTAACCCTAACACTATCCTAGGGCTGATGCTAACCCTAACCCTAAACCTAACACTATCCTAGAGCTGATGCTAACCCTAACCCTAACCCTAACCCTAACCCTAATACTATCCTAGGGCTGATGCTAACCCTAACACTAACCCTAACACTATCCTAGGGCTGATGCTAACCCTAACCCTAACTCTAACACTATCCTAGGGCTGAGGCTAACCCTAACACTAACACTATCCTACGGCTGATGGTAACCCTAACCCTAACCCAAACACTATCCTAAGGCTGATGCTAACCCTAACACTAACACTATCCTAGGCCTGGTGCTAACCCTAACCCTAACCCAAACACTATTCTAGGGCTGATGCTAACCCTAACCCTAACAATATCCTAGGGCTGATGCTAACCCTAACCCTAACCCTAACACTATCCTAGGGCTGATGCTATCCCTAACCCTAACCCTAACACTATCCTAGGGCTGATGCTAACCCTAACCCTAACCCTAATACTATCCTAGGGCTGATGCTAACCCTAACCCTAACCCTAACACTATCCTAGGGCTGATGCTAACCCTAACCCTAACCCTAACACTATCCTAGGGCTGATTCTAACCGAAACCCTAACACTATCCTAGGCCTGATGCTAACCCTAACCCTTACCCTAACACTATCCTAGGGCTGATGCTAACCCTAACCCTAACCCTAACACTATCCTAGGACTGATGCTAACCCTAACCCTAACACTAACACTATCCTAGGGCTGATACTAACCCTAACCCTAACACTAACACTATCCTAGGGCTGATGCTAACCCTAACCCTAACACTCTCCTAGGCCTGATGCTAACCCTAACCCTAACACTATCCTAGGGCTGATGCTAACCCTAACCCTAACGCTATCCTAGGGCTGATGCTAACCCTAACCCTAACCCTAACACTATCCTAGGCCTGATGCTAACCCTATCCCTAACCCTAACACTCTCCCAGGAATGAGGCTAACCCTAACCCTAACACTATCGTAGGGCTGATGCTAACGCTAACCCTAACCCAAACACTATCCTAGGGTTGATGCTAACCCTAACCCTAACACTATCCTAGGGCTGATGCTAACCCTAACCCTAACCCTAACACTATCCTTGGACTGATGCTAACCCTAACCCTAACACTATCCTGGGCCTGATGCTAACCCTAACCCTAACCCTAACACTATCCTAGGGCTGATGCTAACCCTAACCCTAACACTATCCTTGGGCTGATGCTAACCCTAACCCTAACCCTAACAATATCCTAGGGCAGATGCTAACCCTAACCCTAACCCTAACACTATACTTCGGCTGATGCTAACCCTAACCCTAACACTATCCTGGGCCTGATGCTAACCCTAACCCTAACCCTAACACTATCCTAGGGCTGATGCTAACCCTAACCCTAACACTATCCTTGGGCTGATGCTAACCTTAACCCTAACCCTAACAATATCCTATGGCAGATGCTAACCCTAACCCTAACACTATCCTAGGGCTGATGCTAACGCTAACCCTAACCCTAACACTATCCTAGGGCTGATGCTAACCCTAACCCTAACCCTAACACTATCCTAGAGCTGATGCGAACCCTAACCCTAACCCTAACCCTAACCCTAATGCTATCCTAGGGCTGATGCTAACTCTAACCCTAACCCTAACACTATCCTACGGCTGATGCTAACCCTAACCCTAACCCTAACACTAACCTAAGGCTGATGCTAACCCTAACACTAACACTATCCTAGGCCTGGTGCTAACCCCAACATTAACCCTAACACTATTCTAGGGCTGATGCTAACCCTAACCCTAATAATATCCTAGGGCTGATGCTAACCCTAACCCTAACCCTAACAGTATCCTAGGGCTGATGCTATCCCTATCCCTAACCCTAAGACTATCCTAGGGCTGATGCTAACCTTAACCCTAACCCTAATACTATCCTAGGGCTGATGCTAACCCTAACCCTAACACTAACACTATCCTAGGGCTGATGCTAACCCTAACCCTAACCCTAACACTATCCTAGGGCTGATTCTAACAGTAACCCTAACACTATCCTAGGCCTGATGCTAACCCTAACCCTTACCCTAACACTATCCTAGGGCTGATGCTAACCCTAACCCTAACCCTAACACTATCCTAGGGCTGATTCTAACCGTAACCCTAACACTATCCTAGGCCTGATGCTAACCCTAACCCTTACCCTAACACTATCCTAGGGCTGATGCTAAACCTAACCATAACCCTAACACCATTCTAGGGCTGATGCTAACCCTAACCCTAACCCTAACACTATCCTAGGCCTGATGCTAACCCTATCCCTAACCCTAACACTATCCTAGGGCTGATGCTAACCCTAACGCTAACCCTAACACTATCCTTGAACTGATGCTAACCCTAACCCTAACCCTAACACTATCCTAGGCCTGATGATAACCCTAACCCTAACCCTGACACTATCCTAGGTTTTATGTTAACCCTAACCCTAACACTATCCTAGCGCTGATGCTAACCCTAACCCTAACCCTAACACTATCCGAGGGCGGATGCTAACCCTAACCCTAACCCTAACACTATCCTAGCGCTGATGCTAACCCTAACACTAACACTATCCTAGGGCTGATGCTAACCCTAACCCTAACCCTAACACTATCCTAGGGATGATGGTAACCCTAACCCTAACTCTAACAGTCTACTATGGCTGAGGCTAACCCTAACACTAACACTATCCTAGGGCTGATGCTAACCCTAACCCTAACCCTAACACTATCCTAGGGCTGATGCTTACCCTAACCCTAACACTATCCTAGGGCTGATGGTAACCCTAACCCTAACTCTAACACTATCCTAGGGCTGATGCTAACCCTAACCCTAACCCTAACACTATCCTAGGGCTTATGCTAATCCTAACCCTAACACTATCCTAGGGCTGATGCTAACCCTAACCCTAACCCTAACACTATCCTAGGGCTGATGCTAACCCTAACCCTAACCCTAACACTATCCTAGGGCGGATGCTAACCCTAACCCTAACCCTAACACTATCCTAGGGCTGATGCTAACCCTAACACTAACACTATCCTAGGGCTGATGCTAACCCTAACCCGAACTCTAACACTATCCTAGGGCGGATGCTAACCCTAACCCTAACTCTAACACTATCTTAGGGCTGAGGCTAACCCTAACCCTAACACTATCCTACGGCTGATGCTAACCCTAACCCTAACCCTAAGACTATCCTAGGGCTGATGCTAACCCTAACCCTAACACTATCCTAGGCCTGATGCTAACCCTAAGCCTAACCCTAACACTATCGTAGGGCTGATGCTAACCCTAACCCTAACACTATCCTAGGGCTGATGCTAAGCTAACCCTAACCCTAACACTATCCTAGGGCTGATGCTAACCCTAACCCTAACACTATCCTAGGCCTGATGATAACCCTAACCCTAACCCTAACACCATCCTAGGGCTGATGCTAACCCTAAGCCTAACACTATCCTAGGGCTGATGCTATCCCTAACCCTAACCCAAACACTATCCTAGGGTTGATGCTAACCCTAACCCTAACACTCTCCTAGGGCTGATGCTAACCCTAACCCTAACCCTAAGACTATCCTAAGGCTGATGCTAACCCTAACCCTAACACTATCCTAGGGCTGATGCTTACCCTAACACTAACACTATCCTAGGGCTGATGCTAACCCTAACACTAACCCTAACACTCTCCAAGGGCTGATGCTAACCCTAACCCTAACCCTAACACTATCCTAGGGCTGATGCTAACCCTAAGCCTAACTCTAACACTATCTTAGGGCTGAGGCTAACCCTAACCCTAACACTATCCTACGGCTCATGCTAACCCTAACCCTAACCCTAACACTATCCTAGGGCTGATGCTAACCCTAACCCTAACACTATCCTAGGCCTGATGCTAACCCTAACCCTAACCCTAACACTATCCTACGGCTGATGCTAACCCTAACCCTAACACTATCCTAGGGCTGATGCTAACCCTAACCCTAACCCTAACACTATCCTAGGGCTGATGCTAACCCTAACCCTAACACTATCCTAGGCCTGATGATAACCCTAACCCTAACCCTAACAATATCCTAGGGCTGATGCTAACCCTAACCCTAACACAATCCTAGGGCTGATGCTAACCCTAACCCTAACCCTAACACTATCCTAGGGCTGATGCTAACCCTAACCCTAACCCTAACACTATCCTAGGGTGGATGCTAACCCTAACCCTAACCCTAACACTATCCTAGGGCTGATGCTAACCCTAACCCTAACCCTAACACTATCCTAGGGCGGATGCTAACCCTAACCCTAACTCTAACACTATCTTAGGGCTGAGGCTAACCCTAACCCTAACACTATCCTACGGCTGATGCTAACCCTAACCCTAACTCTAAGACTATCCTAGGGCTGATGCTAACCCTAACCCTAACACTATCCTAGGCCTGATGCTAACCCTAAGCCTAACCCTAACACTATCGTAGGGCTGATGCTAACCCTAACCCTAACACTATCCTAGGGCTGATGCTAACCTAACCCTAACCCTAACACTATCCTAGGGCTGATGCTAACCCTAACCCTAACACTATCCTAGGCCTGATGATAACCCTAACCCTAACCCTAACACCATCCTAGGGCTGATGCTAACCCTAAGCCTAACTCTATCCTAGGGCTGATGCTAACCCTAACCCTAACCCTAACACTATCCTAGGGCTGATGCTAACCCTAACCCTAACACTATCCTAGGCCTGATGCTAACCCTAACCCTAACCCTAACACTATCCTAGGGCTGATGCTAACCCTAACCCTAAACTGAACACTATCCTAGAGCTGATGCTAACCCTAACCCTAACCCTAACCCTAACCCTAATTCTATCCTAGGGCTGATGCTAACCCTAACACTAACCCTAACACTATCCTAGGGCTGATGCTAACCCTAACCCTAACTCTAACACTATCCTAGGCCTGATGCTAACCCTAACCCTAACACTCTCCTAGGCCTGATGCTAACCCTAACCCTAACACTATCCTAGGGCTGATGCTAACCCTAACCCTAACACTAACACTATCCTAGGCCTGATGCTATCCCTATCCCTAACCCTAACACTATCCTAGGGCTGATGCTAACTCTAACCCTAATAATATCCTAGGGTTGATGCTAACCCTAACCCTAACCCTAACACTATCCTAGGGCTGATGCTAACCCCAACCCTAACCCTAACACTATCCTAGGGCTGATGCTAACCCTAACCCTAACCCTAACACTATCCTAGGGCTGATGCTATCCCTAACCCTAACAATATCCTAGGCCTGATGATATCCATAACCCTAAACCTAACACTATCCTAGGGCTGATGCTAAACCTAACCCTAACCCTAACACTATCCTGGGGCTGATTCTAACCGTAACCCTAACACTACCCTAGGCCTGATGCTAACCCTAACCCTTACCCTAACACTATCCTAGGGCTTATGCTAAACCTAACCATAACCCTAACACTATCCTAGGGCTGATGCTAACCCTAACCCTAACCCTAACACTATCCTAGGGCTGATGCTAACCCTAACACTAACACTATCCTAGGGCTGATGCTAACCCTAACCCTAACCCTAACACTACCCTAGGCTGATGCTAACCCTAACCCTAACTCTAACACTATCTTAGGGCTGAGGCTAACCCTAACCCTAACACTATCCTACGGCTGATGCTAACCCTAACCCTAACCCTAACACTATCCTAGGGCTGATGCTAACCCTAACCCTAACACTATCCTAGGGCTGATGCTAACCCTAACCCTAACCCTAACACTATCCTAGAGCTGATGCTAACCCTAACCCTAACCCTAACCCTAACCCTAATACTATCCTAGGGCTAATCCTAACCCTAACCCTAACCCTAACACTATCCTAGGGCTGATGCTAACCCTAACCCTAACTCTAACACTATCCTAGGGCTGAGGCTAACCCTAACCCTAACACTATCCTACGGCTGATGCTAACCCTAACCCTAACCCAAACACTATCCTAAGGCTGATGCTAACCCTAACACTAACCGTATCCTAGGCCTTGTGCTAACCCTAACCCTAACCCAAACACTATTCTAGGGCTGATGCTAACACTAACCCTAATAATATCGTAGGGCTGATGCTAACCCTAACCCTAACCCTAATACTATCCTAGGGCTGATGCTAACCCTAAACCTAACCCTAACACTATCCTAGGGCTGATGCTAGCCCTAACCCTAACCCTAATACTATCCTAGGGCTGATGCTAACCCTAACCCTAACCCTAACACTATCCTAGGGCTGATGCTAACCCTAACCCTAACCCTAACACTGTCCTAGGGCTGACTCTAACCGTAACCCTAGCACTATCCTAGGCCTGATGCTAACCCTAACCCTTACCCTAACACTATCCTAGGGCTGATGCTAACCCTAACCCTAACCCTAACACTATCCTAGGGCTGATGCTAACCCTAACCCTAACACTAACACTATCCTAGGGCTGATGCTAACCCTAACCCTAACACTAACACTATCCTAGGGCTGATGCTAACCCTATCCCCAACACTCTCCTAGGCCTGATGCTAACCCTAACCCTAACACTATCCTTTGGCTGATGCTAACCCTAACCCTAACCCTAACACTATCCTAGGCCTGATGCTAACCCTATCCCTAACCCTAACACTATCCTAGGGCTGATGCTAACCCTAACCGTAATAATATCCTAGGGCTGATGCTAACCCTAACCCTAACCCTAACACTATCCTAGGGCTGATGCTAACCCTAACCCAACCCTAACACTATCCTAGGGCTGATGCTAACCCTAACCCAACCCTAAAACTATCCTAGGGCTGATGCTAACCCTAACCCTAACCCTAACACTATCCTAGGGCTGATGCTAACCCTAACCCTAACAATATCCTAGGCCTGATGATATCCATAACCCTAAACCTAACACTATCCTAGGGCTGATGCTAACCCTAACCCTAACCCTAACACTATCCTAGGGCTGATGCTAACCCTAACCCTAACACTATCCTAGGCCTGATGCTAACCCTAACCCTAACCCTAACACTATCCTAGGCCTGATGATAACCCTAACCCTAACACTATCCTAGGGCTGATGCTAACCCTAACCCTAACCCTAACACTATCCTAAGTCTGATGCTAACCCTAGACCTCACAATATACTAGGCCTGATGATAACCATAACCCTAACCTTAACACTATCCTAGGGCTGATGCTAACCCTAACCCTAACCCTAACACTATCCTAGAGCTGATGCTAACCCTAACCCTAACACTATCCTAGGCCTGATGATAACCCTAACACTAACCCTGACACTATCCTAGGGCTGATGCTAACCCTAGCCCTAACGCTATCCTAGGGCTGATGCTAACCCTAACCCTAACCCTAACACTATCCTAGGCCTGATGCTAACCCTATCCCTAACCCTAACACTCTCCTAGGGCTGAGGCTAACCCTAACCCTAACACTATCCTAGGGCTGATGCTAACCCTAACCCTAACCCAAACACTATCCTAGGGTTGATGCTAACCCTAACCCTAACACTATCCTAGGGCTGATGCTAACCCTAACCCTAACCCTAACACTATCCTTGGACTGATGCTAACCCTAACCCTAACACTATCCTGGGACTGATGCTAACCCTAACCCTAACCCTAACACTATCATAGGGCTGATGCTAACCCTAACCCTAACACTATTTCTTGGGCTGATGCTAACCCTAACCCTAACCCTAACAATATCCTAGGGCAGATGCTAACCCTAACCCTAACCCTAACACTATACTTCGGCTGATGCTAACCCTAACCCTAACACTATCCTGGGCCTGATTCTAACCCTAACCCTAACCCTAACACTATCCTAGGGCTGATGCTAACCCTAACCCTAACACTATCCTTGGGCTGATGCTAACCTTAACCCTAACCCTAACAATATCCTATGGCAGATGCTAACCCTAACGCTAACCCTAACACTATCCTTGAACTGATGCTAACCCTAACCCTAACGCTAACACTCTCCTAGGGTTTATGTTAACCCTACCCCTAACACTATCCTAGGGCTGATGCTAACCCTAACCCTAACCCTAACACTATCCTAGGGCGGATGCTAACCCTAACCCTAACCCTAACACTATCCTAGGGCTGATGCTAACCCTAACACTAACACTATCCTAGGGCTGATGCTAACCCTAACCCTAACCCTAACATTATCCTAGGGCTGATGCTAACCCTAACCCTAACTCTAACACTATCTTAGGGCTGAGGCTAACCCTAACCCTAACACTATCCTACGGCTGATGCTAACCCTAACCCTAACCCTAACACTATCCTAGGGCTGATGCTAACCCTAACCCTAACACTATCCTAGGGCTGATGCTAACCCTAACCCTAACCCTAACACTATCCTAGGGCTGATGCTAACCCTAACCCTAACACTATCCTAGGGCTGATGCTAACCCTAACCCTAACCCTAACACTATCCTAGGGCTGATGCTAACCCTAACCCTAACCCTAACACTATGCTAGGGCGGATGCTAACCCTAACCCTAACCCTAACACTATCCTAGGGCTGATGCTAACCCTAACACTAACACTATCCTAGGGCTGATGCTAACCCTAACCCTAACCCTAACACTATCCTAGGGCGGATGCTAACCCTAACCCTAACTCTAACACTATCTTAGGGCTGAGGCTAACCCTAACCCTAACACTATCCTACGGCTGATGCTAACCCTAACCCTAACCCTAAGACTATCCTAGGGCTGATGCTAACCCTAACCCTAACACTATCCTAGGCCTGATGCTAACCCTAAGCCTAACCCTAACACTATCGTAGGGCTAATGCTATCCCTAACCCTAACACTATCCTAGGGCTGATGCTAACCTAACCCTAACCCTAACACTATCCTAGGGCTGATGCTAACCCTAACCCTAACACTATCCTAGGCCTGATGATAACCCTAACCCTAACCCTAACACCATCCTAGGGCTGATGCTAACCCTAACCCTAACACTATCCTAGGGCTGATGCTAACCCTAACCCTAACACTATCCTAGGGCTGATGCTAACCCTAACCCTAACACTATCCTAGGGCTGATGCTAACCCTAACCCTAACACTATCCTAGGGCTGATGCTAACCCTAACCCTAACCCTAACACTATCCTAGGGCTGATGCTAACCCTAACCCTAACTCTAACACTCTCCTAGGGCTGATGCTAACCCTAACCCTAACCCTAACACTATCCTAGGCCTGATGCTAACCCTATCCCTAACCCTAACACTCTCCTAGGGCTGAGGCTAACCCTAACCCTAACACTATCCTAGGGCTGATGCTAACCCTAACCCTAACCCAAACACTATCCTAGGGTTGATGCTAACCCTAACCCTAACACTATCCTAGGGCTGATGCTAACCCTAACCCTAACCCTAACACTATCCTTGGACTGATGCTAACCCTAACCCTAACACTATCCTGGGCCTGATGCTAACCCTAACCCTAACCCTACCACTATCATAGGGCTGATGCTAACCCTAACCCTAACACTATTTCTTGGGCTGATGCTAACCCTAACACTAACCCTAACAATATCCTAGGGCAGATGCTAACCCTAACCCTAACCCTAACACTATACTTCGGCTGATGCTAACCCTAACCCTAACACTATCCTGGGCCTGATTTTAACCCTAACCCTAACCCTAACACTATCCTAGGGCTGATGCTAACCCTAACCCTAACACTATCCTTGGGCTGATGCTAACCTTAACCCTAACCCTAACAATATCCTATGGCAGATGCTAACCCTAACGCTAACCCTAACACTATCCTTGAACTGATGCTAACCCTAACCCTAACGCTAACACTCTCCTAGGGTTTACGTTAACCCTACCCCTAACACTATCCTAGGGCTGATGCTAACCCTAACCCTAACCCTAACACTATCCTAGGGCGGATGCTAACCCTAACCCTAACCCTAACACTATCCTAGGGCTGATGCTAACCCTAACACTAACACTATCCTAGGGCTGATGCTAACCCTAACCCTAACCCTAACATTATCCTAGGGCTGATGCTAACCCTAACCCTAACTCTAACACTATCTTAGGGCTGAGGCTAACCCTAACCCTAACACTATCCTACGGCTGATGCTAACCCTAACCCTAACCCTAACACTATCCTAGGGCTGATGCTAACCCTAACCCTAACACTATCCTAGGGCTGATGCTAACCCTAAGCCTAACCCTAACACTATCCTAGGGCTGATGCTAACCCTAACCCTAACACTATCCTAGGGCTGATGCTAACCCTAACCCTAACCCTAACACTATCCTAGGGCTGATGCTAACCCTAACCCTAACCCTAACACTATGCTAGGGCGGATGCTAACCCTAACCCTAACCCTAACACTATCCTAGGGCTGATGCTAACCCTAACACTAACACTATCCTAGGGCTGATGCTAACCCTAACCCTAACCCTAACACTATCCTGGGGCGGATGCTAACCCTAACCCTAACTCTAACACTATCTTAGGGCTGAGGCTAACCCTAACCCTAACACTATCCTACGGCTGATGCTAACCCTAACCCTAACCCTAAGACTATCCTAGGGCTGATGCTAACCCTAACCCTAACACTATCCTAGGCCTGATGCTAACCCTAAGCCTAACCCTAACACTATCGTAGGGCTAATGCTAACCCTAACCCTAACACTATCCTAGGGCTGATGCTAACCTAACCCTAACCCTAACACTATCCTACGGCTGATGCTAACCCTAACCCTAACACTATCCTAGGCCTGATGATAACCCTAACCCTAACCCTAACACCATCCTAGGGCTGATGCTAACCCTAACCCTAACACTATCCTAGGGCTGATGCTAACCCTAACCCTAACACTATCCTAGGGCTGATGCTAACCCTAACCCTAACACTATCCTAGGGCTGATGCTAACCCTAACCCTAACACTATCCTAGGGCTGATGCTAACCCTAACCCTAACCCTAACACTATCCTAGGGCTGATGCTAACCCTAACCCTAACCCTAACACTATCCTAGGGCTGATGCTAACCCTAACACTAACCCTAACACTATCCTAGGGCTGATGCTAACCCTAACCCTAACTCTAACACTCTCCTAGGGCTGAGGCTAACCCTAACCCTAACACTATCCTACGGCTGATGCTAACCCTAACCCTAACCCAAACACTATCCTAAGGCTGATGCTAACCCTAACACTAACACTATCCTAGGCCTGGTGCTAACCCTAACCCTAACCCAAACACTATTCTAGGGCTGATGCTAACCCTAACCCTAATAATATCCTAGGGCTGATGCTAACCCTAACCCTAACCCTAACACTATCCTAGGGCTGATGCTATCCCTAACCCTAACCCTAACACTATCCTAGGGCTGATGCTAACCCTAACCCTAACCCTAATACTATCCTAGGGCTGATGCTAACCCTAACCCTAACCCTAACACTATCCTAGGGCTGATGCTAACCGTAACCCTAACCCTAACACTGTCCTAGGGCTAATTCTAACCGTAACCCTAACACTATCCTAGGCCTGATGCTAACCCTAACCCTTACCCTAACACTGTCCTAGGGCTGATGCTAACCCTAACCCTAACCCTAACACTATCCTAGGGCTGATGCTAACCCTAACCCTAACACTAACACTATCCTAGGGCTGATACTAACCCTAACCCTAACACTAACACTATCCTAGGGCTGATGCTAACCCTAACCCTAACACTCTCCTAGGCCTGATGCTAACCCTAACCCTAACACTATCCTAGGGCTGATGCTAACCCTAACCCTAACGCTATCCTAGGGCTGATGCTAACCCTAACCCTAACCCTAACAGTATCCTAGGCCTGATGCTAACCCTATCCCTAACCCTAACACTCTCCTAGGGCTGAGGCTAACCCTAACCCTAACACTATCCTAGGCCTGATGATAACCCTAACCCTAACCCTAACACCATCCTAGGGCTGATGCTAACCCTAACCCTAACACTATCCTAGGGCTGATGCTAACCCTAACCCTAACACTATCCTAGGGCTGATGCTAACCCTAACCCTAACCCTAACACTATCCTAGGGCTGATGCTAACCCTAACCCTAACACTATCCTAGGGCTGATGCTAACCCTAACCCTAACCCTAACACTATCCTAGGGCTGATGCTAACCCTAACCCTAACCCTAACACTATCCTAGGGCTGATGCTAACCCTAACACTAACCCTAACACTATCGTAGGGCTGATGCTAACCCTAACCCTATCTCTAACACTATCCTAGGGCTGAGGCTAACCCTAACCCTAACACTATCCTATGGCTGATGCTAACCCTAACCCTAACCCAAACACTATCCTAAGGCTGATGCTAACCCTAACACTAACACTATCCTAGGCCTGATGATAACCCTAACCCTAACCCTAACACCATCCTAGGGCTGATGCTAACCCTAACCCTAACACTATCCTAGGGCTGATGCTAACCCTAACCCTAACACTATCCTAGGGCTGATGCTAACCCTAACCCTAACACTATCCTAGGGCTGATGCTAACCCTAACCCTAACACTATCCTAGGGCTGATGCTAACCCTAACCCTAACCCTAACACTATCCTAGGGCTGATGCTAACCCTAACCCTAACCCTAACACTATCCTAGGGCTGATGCTAACCCTAACACTAACCCTAACACTATCCTAGGGCTGATGCTAACCCTAACCCTAACTCTAACACTCTCCTAGGGCTGAGGCTAACCCTAACCCTAACACTATCCTACGGCTGATGCTAACCCTAACCCTAACCCAAACACTATCCTAAGGCTGATGCTAACCCTAACACTAACACTATCCTAGGCCTGGTGCTAACCCTAACCCTAACCCAAACACTATTCTAGGGCTGATGCTAACCCTAACCCTAATAATATCCTAGGGCTGATGCTAACCCTAACCCTAACCCTAACACTATCCTAGGGCTGATGCTATCCCTAACCCTAACCCTAACACTATCCTAGGGCTGATGCTAACCCTAACCCTAACCCTAATACTATCCTAGGGCTGATGCTAACCCTAACCCTAACCCTAACACTATCCTAGGGCTGATGCTAACCGTAACCCTAACCCTAACACTATCCTAGGGCTGATTCTAACCGTAACCCTAACACTATCCTAGGCCTGATGCTAACCCTAACCCTTACCCTAACACTGTCCTAGGGCTGATGCTAACCCTAACCCTAACCCTAACACTATCCTAGGGCTGATGCTAACCCTAACCCTAACACTAACACTATCCTAGGGCTGATGCTAACCCTAACCCTAACACTCTCCTAGGCCTGATGCTAACCCTAACCCTAACACTATCCTAGGGCTGATGCTAACCCTAACCCTAACGCTATCCTAGGGCTGATGCTAACCCTAACCCTAACCCTAACAGTATCCTAGGCCTGATGCTAACCCTATCCCTAACCCTAACACTCTCCTAGGGCTGAGGCTAACCCTAACCCTAACACTATCCTAGGCCTGATGATAACCCTAACCCTAACCCTAACACCATCCTAGGGCTGATGCTAACCCTAACCCTAACACTATCCTAGGGCTGATGCTAACCCTAACCCTAACACTATCCTAGGGCTGATGCTAACCCTAACCCTAACCCTAACACTATCCTAGGGCTGATGCTAACCCTAACCCTAACACTATCCTAGGGCTGATGCTAACCCTAACCCTAACCCTAACACTATCCTAGGGCTGATGCTAACCCTAACCCTAACCCTAACACTATCCTAGGGCTGATGCTAACCCTAACACTAACCCTAACACTATCGTAGGGCTGATGCTAACCCTAACCCTAACTCTAACACTATCCTAGGGCTGAGGCTAACCCTAACCCTAACACTATCCTATGGCTGATGCTAACCCTAACCCTAACCCAAACACTATCCTAAGGCTGATGCTAACCCTAACACTAACACTATCCTAGGCCTGGTGCTAACCCTAACCCTAACCCAAACACTATTCTAGGGCTGATGCTAACCCTAACCCTAATAATATCCTAGGGCTGATGCTAACCCTAACCCTAACCCTAACACTATCCTAGGGCTGATGCTATCCCTAACCCTAACCCTAACACTATCCTAGGGCTGATGCTAACCCTAACCCTAACCCTAATACTATCCTAGGGCTGATGCTAACCCTAACCCTAACCCTAACACTATCCTAGGGCTGATGCTAACCGTAACCCTAACCCTAACACTATCCTAGGGCTGATTCTAACCGTAACCCTAACACTATCCTAGGCCTGATGCTAACCCTAACCCTTACCCTAACACTATCCTAGGGCTGATGCTAACCCTAACCCTAACCCTAACACTATCCTAGGGCTGATGCTAACCCTAACCCTAACACTAACACTATCCTAGGGCTGATACTAACCCTAACCCTAACACTAACACTATCCTAGGGCTGATGCTAACCCTAACCCTAACACTCTCCTAGGCCTGATGCTAACCCTAACCCTAACACTATCCTAGGGCTGATGCTAACCCTAACCCTAACGCTATCCTAGGGCTGATGCTAACCCTAACCCTAATCCTAACAGTATCCTAGGCCTGATGCTAACCCTATCCCTAACCCTAACACTCTCCTAGGGCTGAGGCTAACCCTAACCCTAACACTATCCTAGGGCTGATGCTAACCCTAACCCTAACACAAACACTATCCTAGGGTTGATTCTAACCCTAACCCTAACACTATCCTAGGGCTGATGCTAACCCTAACCCTAACCCTAACACTATCCTTGGACTGATGCTAACCCTAACCCTAACACTATCCTGGGCCTGATGCTAACCCTAACCCTAACCCTAACACTATCCTAGGGCTGATGCTAACCCTAACCCTAACACTATCCTTGGGCTGATGCTAACCCTAACCCTAACCCTAACAATATCCTAGGGCAGATGCTAACCCTAACCATAACCCTAACACTATACTTCGGCTGATGCTAACCCTAACGCTAACATTATCCTGGGCCTGATTCTAACCATAACCCTAACCCTAACACTATCCTAGGGCTGATGCTAACCCTAACCCTAACACTATCCTTGGGCTGATGCTAACCTTAACCCTAACCCTAACAATATCCTATGGCAGATGCTAACCCTAACGCTAACCCTAACACTATCCTTGAACTGATGCTAACCCTAAGCCTAACCCTAACACTCTTCTAGGGTTTATGTTAACCCTACCCCTAACACTATCCTAGGGCTGATGCTAACCCTAACCCTAAACCTAGCACTATCCTAGGGCGAATGCTAACCCTAACCCTAACCCTAACACTATCCTAGGTCTGATGCTAACCCTAACCCTAACCCTAACACTATCCTAGGGCTGATGCTAACCCTAACCCTAACACTATCCTAGGGCTGATGCTAACCCTAACCCTAATACTATCCTAGGGCTGATGCTGACCCTATCCCTAACCCTAACACTATCCTAGGGCTGATGCCAACCCTAACCCTAACACTATCCTAGGGCTGATGCTAACCCTAACCCTAACCCTAACACTATCCTAGGGCTGATGCTAACCCTAACCCTAACCCTAACACTATCCTAGGGCGGATGCTAACCCTAACCCTAATCCTTACACTATCCTAGGGCTGATGCTAACCCTAACACTAACACTATCCTAGGGCTGATGATAACCCTAACCCTAACCCTAACACTATCCTAGGGCTGATGCTAACCCTAACCCTAACACTATCCTAGGCCTGATGCTAACCCTAACCCTAACCCTAACACTATCCTAGGGCTGATGCTAACCCTAACCCTAACACTATCCTAGGGCTGATGCTGACCCTATCCCTAACCCTAACACTATCCTAGGGCTGATGCTAACCCTAACCCTAACACTATCCTAGGGCTGATGCTAACCTAACCCTAACACTAACACTATCCTAGGGCTGATGCTAACCCTAACCCTAACACTATCCTAGGCCTGATGATAACCCTAACCCTAACCCTAACACCATCCTAGGGCTGATGCTAACCCTAAGCCTAACACTATCCTAGGGCTGATGCTAACCCTAACCCTAACCCTAACACTATCCTAGGGCTGATGCTAACCCTAACCCTAACACTATCCTAGGCCTGATGCTAACCCTAACCCTAACCCTAACACTATCCTAGGGCTGATGCTAACCCTAACCCTAAACCTAACACTATCCTAGAGCTGATGCTAACCCTAACCCTAACCCTAACCCTAACCCTAATACTATCCTAGGGCTGATGCTAACCCTAACCCTAACTCTAACACTATCCTAGGGCTGAGGCTAACCCTAACCCTAACACTATCCTACGGCTGATGCTAACCCTATCCCTAACCCAAACACTATCCTAAGGCTGATGCTAACCCTAACACTAACACTATCCTAGGCCTGGTGCTAACCCTAACCCTAACCCAAACACTATTCTAGGGCTGATGCTAACCCTAACCCTAATAATACCCTAGGGCTGATGCTAACCCTAACCCTAACCCTAACACTATCCTAGGGCTGATGCTATCCCTAACCCTAACCCTAACACTATCCTAGGGCTGATGCTAACCCTAACCCTAACCCTAATACTATCCTAGGGCTGATGCTAACCCTAACCCTAACCCTAACACTATCCTAGGGCTGATGCTAACCCTAACCCTAACCCTAACACTATCCTAGGGCTGATTCTAACCGTAACCCTAACACTATCCTAGGCCTGATGCTAACCCTAACCCTTACCCTAACACTATCCTAGGGCTGATGCTAACCCTAACCCTAACACTAACACTATCCTAGGGCTGATACTAACCCTAACCCTAACACTAACACTATCCTAGGGCTGATGCTAACCCTAACCCTAACACTCTCCTAGGCCTGATGCTAACCCTAACCCTAACCCTAACACTATCCTAGGCCTGATGCTAACCCTATCCCTAACCCTAACACTATCCTAGGGCTGATGCTAACTCTAACCCTAATAATATCCTAGGGCTGATGCTAACCCTAACCCTAACCCTAACAATATCCTAGGGCAGATGCTCACCCTAACGCTAACCCTAACACTATACTTCGGCTGATGCTAACCCTAACCCTAACACTATCCTGGGCCTGATGCTAACCCTAACCCTAACCCTAACACTATCCTAGGGCTGATGCTAACCCTAACCCTAACACTATCCTTGGGCTGATGCTAACCTTAACCCTAACCCTAACAATATCCTATGGCAGATGCTAACCCTAACGCGAACCCTAACACTATCCTTGAATTGATGCTAACCCTAACCCTAACCCTAACACTCTCCTAGGGTTTATGTTAACCCTACCCCTAAAACTATCCTAGGGCTGATGCTAACCCTAACCCTAACCCTAACACTATGCTAGGGCGGATGCTAACCCTAACCCTAACCCTAACACTATCCTAGGTCTGATGCTAACCCTAACACTAACACTATCCTAGGGCTGATGCTAACCCTAACCCTAACCATAACATTATCCTAGGGCTGATGCTAACCCTAACCCTAACTCTAACACTATCTTAGGGCTGAGGCTAACCCTAACCCTAACACTATCCTACGGCTGATGCTAACCCTAACCCTAACCCTAACACTATCCTAGGGCTGATGCTAACCCTAACCCTAACACTATCCTAGGGCTGATGCTAACCCTAACCCTAACCCTAACACTATCCTAGGGCTGATGCTAACCCTAACACTAACACTATCCTAGGGCTGATGCTAAACCTAACCCTAACCCTAACCCTAATACTATCCTAGGGCTGATGCTAACCCTAACACTAACCCTAACACTATCCTAGGGCTGATGCTAACCCTAACCCTAACTCTAACACTATCCTAGGGCTGAGGCTAACCCTAACCCTAACACTATCCTACGGCTGATGCTAACCCTAACCCTAACCCAAACACTATCCTAAGGCTGATGATAACCCTAACACTAACACTATCCTAGGCCTGGTGCTAACCCTAACCCTAACCCAAACACTATTCTAGGGCTGATGCTAACCCTAACCCTAATAATATCCTAGGGCTGATGCTAACCCTAACCCTAACCCTAACACTATCCTAGGGCTGATGCTATCCCTAACCCTAACCCTAACACTATCCTAGGGCTGATGCTAACCCTAACCCTAACCCTAATACTATCCTAGGGCTGATGCTAACCCTAACCCTAACCCTAACACTATGCTAGGGCTGATGCTATCCCTAACCCTAACCCTAACACTATCCTAGGGCTGATTCTAACCGTAACCCTAACACTATCCTAGGCCTGATGCTAACCCTAACCCTTACCCTAACACTATCCTAGGGCTGATGCTAACCCTAACCCTAACCCTAACACTATCCTAGGGCTGATGCTAACCCTAACCCTAACCCTAACACTATCCTAGGGCTGATGCTAACCCTAACCCTAACACTAACACTATCTTAGGGCTGATACTAACCCTAACCCTAACACTAACACTATCCTAGGGCTGATGCTAACCCTAACCCTAACACTCTCCTAGGCCTGATGCTAACCCTAACCCTAACACTATCCTAGGGCTGACGCTAACCCTAACCCTAACCCTAACACTATCCTAGGCCTGATGCTAACCCTATCCCTAACCCTAACACTATCCTAGGGCTGATGCTAACTCTACCCCTAATAATATCCTAGGGCTGATGCTAACCCTAACCCTAACCCTAACACTATCCTAGGGCTGATGCTAACCCTAACCCTAACCCTAACACTATCCTAGGGCTGATGCTAACCCTAACCCTAACACTATCCTAGGCCTGATGCTAACCCTAACCCTAACCCTAACACTATCCTAGGGCTGATGCTAACCCTAACCCTAAACCTAACACTATCCTAGAGCTGATGCTAACCCTAACCCTAACCCTAACCCTAACCCTAATACTATCCTAGGGCTGATGCTAACTCTAACCCTAATAATATCCTAGGGCTGATGCTAACCCTAACCCTAACCCTAACACTATCCTAGGGCTGATGCTAACCCTAACCCTAACCCTAACACTATCCTAGGGCTGATGCTAACCCTAACCCTAACCCTAACACTATCCTAGGGCTGATGCTAACCCTAACCCTAACAATATCCTAGGCCTGATGATATCCATACCCCTAAACCTAACACTATCCTAGGGCTGATGCTAACCCTAACCCTAACCCTAACACTATCCTAGGGCTGATTCTAACCGTAACCCTAACACTACCCTAGGCCTGATGCTAACCCTAACCCTTACCCTAACACTATCCTAGGGCTGATGCTAAACCTAACCATAACCCTAACACTATCCTAGGGCTGATGCTAACCCTAACCCTAACCCTAACACTATCCTAGGGCTGATGCTAACCCTAACCCTAACCCTAACACTATCCTAGGGCTGATGCTAACCCTAACCCTAACACTCTCCTAGGGCTGATGCTAACCCTAACCCTAACCCTAACACTATCCTAGGGCTGATGCTAACCCTAACCCTAACCCTAACACTCTCCTAGGGCGGATGCTAACCCTAACCCTAACCCTAACACTATCCTAGGGCTGATGCTAACCCTAACACTAACACTATCCTAGGGCTGATGCTAACCCTAACCCTAACCCTAACACTATCCTAGGGCGGATGCTAACCCTAACCCTAACTCTAACACTATCTTAGGGCTGAGGCTAACCCTAACCCTAACACTATCCTACGGCTGATGCTAACCCTAACCCTAACGCTAAGACTATCCTAGGGCTGATGCTAACCCTAACCCTAACACTATCCTAGGCCTGATGCTAACCCTAAGCCTAACCCTAACACTATCGTAGGGCTGATGCTAACCCTAACCCTAACACTATCCTAGGGCTGATGCTAACCTAACCCTAACCCTAACACTATCCTAGGGCTGATGCTAACCCTAACCCTAACACTATCCTAGGCCTGATGATAACCCTAACCCTAACCCTAACACCATCCTAGGGCTGTTGCTAACCCTAAGCCTAACACTATCCTAGGGCTGATGCTAACCCTAACCCTAACACTAACACTATCCTAGGGCTGATGCTAACCCTAACCCTAACACTATCCTAGGCCTGATGCTAACCCTAACCCTAACCCTAACACTATCCTAGGGCTGATGCTAACCCTAACCCTAAACCTAACACTATCCTAGAGCTGATGCTAACCCTAACCCTAACCCTAACCCTAACCCTAATACTATCCTAGGGCTGATGCTAACCCTAACACTAACCCTAACACTATCCTAGGGCTGATGCTAACCCTAACCCTAACTCTAACACTATCCTAGGGCTGAGGCTAACCCTAACCCTAACACTATCCTACGGCTGATGCTAACCCTAACCCTAACCCAAACACTATCCTAAGGCTGATGCTAACCCTAACACTAACACTATCCTAGGCCTGGTGCTAACCCTAACCCTAACCCAAACACTATTCTAGGGCTGATGCTAACCCTAACCCTAATAATATCCTAGGGCTGATGCTAACCCTAACCCTAACCCTAACACTATCCTAGGGCTGATGCTATCCCTAACCCTAACCCTAACACTATCCTAGGGCTGATGCTAACCCTAACCCTAACCCTAATACTATCCTAGGGCTGATGCTAACCCTAACCCTAACCCTAACACTATCCTAGGGCTGATGCTAACCCTAACCCTAACCCTAACACTATCCTAGGGCTGATTCTAACCGTAACCCTAACACTATCCTAGGCCTGATGCTAACCCTAACCCTTACCCTAACACTATCCTAGGGCTGATGCTAACCCTAACCCTAACCCTAACACTATCCTAGGACTGATGCTAACCCTAACCCTAACACTAACACTATCCTAGGGCTGATACTAACCCTAACCCTAACACTAACACTATCCTAGGGCTGATGCTAACCCTAACCCTAACACTCTCCTAGGCCTGATGCTAACCCTAACCCTAACACTATCCTAGGGCTGATGCTAACCCTAACCCTAACGCTATCCTAGGGCTGATGCTAACCCTAACCCTAACCCTAACACTATCCTAGGCCTGATGCTAACCCTATCCCTAACCCTAACACTCTCCCAGGTCTGAGGCTAACCCTAACCCTAACACTATCCTAGGGCTGATGCTAACGCTAACCCTAACCCAAACACTATCCTAGGGTTGATGCTAACCCTAACCCTAACACTATCCTAGGGCTGATGCTAACCCTAACCCTAACCCTAACACTATCCTTGGACTGATGCTAACCCTAACCCTAACACTATCCTGGGCCTGATGCTAACCCTAACCCTAACCCTAACACTATCCTAGGGCTGATGCTAACCCTAACCCTAACACTATCCTTGGGCTGATGCTAACCCTAACCCTAACCCTAACAATATCCTAGGGCAGATGCTAAACCTAACCCTAACCCTAACACTATACTTCGGCTGATGCTAACCCTAACCCTAACACTATCCTGGGCCTGATGCTAACCCTAACCCTAACCCTAACACTATCCTAGGGCTGATGCTAACCCTAACCCTAACACTATCCTTGGGCTGATGCTAACCTTAACCCTAACCCTAACAATATCCTATGGCAGATGCTAACCCTAACGCTAACCCTAACACTATCCTTGAACTGATGCTAACCCTAACCCTAACCCTAACACTCTCCTAGGGTTTATGTTAACCCTACCCCTAACACTGTCCTAGGGCTGATGCTAACCCTAACCCTAACCCTAACACTATCCTAGGGCGGATGCTAACCCTAACCCTAACCCTAACACTATCCTAGGTCTGATGCTAACCCTAACACTAACACTATCCTAGGGCTGATGCTAACCCTAACCCTAACCCTAACATTATCGTAGGGCTGATGCTAACCCTAACCCTAACACTATCCTAGGCCTGATGCTAACCCTAAGCCTAACCCTAACACTATCGTAGGGCTGATGCTAACCCTAACCCTAACACTATCCTACGGCTGATGCTAACCTAACCCTAACCCTAACACTATCCTATGGCTGATGCTAACCCTAACCCTAACACTATCCTAGGCCTGATGATAACCCTAACCCTAACCCTAACACCATCCTAGGGCTGATGCTAACCCTAAACCTAACACTATCCTAGGGCTGATGCTAACGCTAACCCTAACCCTAACACTATCCTAGGGCTGATGCTAACCCTAACCCTAACCCTAACACTATCCTAGAGCTGATGCGAACCCTAACCCTAACCCTAACCCTAACCCTAATGCTATCCTAGGGCTGATGCTA
Source organism: Lemur catta (assembly GCF_020740605.2). NCBI lineage: Eukaryota > Metazoa > Chordata > Mammalia > Primates > Lemuridae > Lemur > Lemur catta. Next base: position 981,270 of record NW_025423742.1, on the reverse strand, counting down.
ACTCTAACCCTAACCCTAACACTATCCTACGGCTGATGCTAACCCTAACCCTAACCCTAACACTAACCTAAGGCTGATGCTAACCCTAACACTAACACTATCCTAGGCCTGGTGCTAACCCCAACATTAACCCTAACACTATTCTAGGGCTGATGCTAACCCTAACCCTAATAATATCCTAGGGCTGATGCTAACCCTAACCCTAACCCTAACAGTATCCTAGGGCTGATGCTATCCCTAACCCTAACCCTAAGACTATCCTAGGGCTGATGCTAACCTTAACGCTAACCCTAATACTATCCTAGGGCTGATGCTAACCCTAACCCTAACACTAACACTATCCTAGGGCTGATGCTAACCCTAACCCTAACCCTAACACTATCCTAGGGCTGATTCTAACAGTAACCCTAACACTATCCTAGGCCTGATGCTAACCCTAACCCTTACCCTAACACTATCCTAGGGCTGATGCTAACCCTAACCCTAACCCTAACACTATCCTAGGGCTGATTCTAACCGTAACCCTAACAGTATCCTAGGCCTGATGCTAACCCTAACCCTTACCCTAACACTATCCTAGGGCTGATGCTAAACCTAACCATAACCCTAACACTATTCTAGGGCTGATGCTAACCCTAACCCTAACCCTAACACTATCCTAGGCCTGATGCTAACCCTATCCCTAACCCTAACACTATCCTAGGGCTGATGCTAACCCTAACGCTAACCCTAACACTATCCTTGAACTGATGCTAACCCTAACCCTAACCCTAACACTATCCTAGGCCTGATGATAACCCTAACCCTAACCCTGACACTATCCTAGGTTTTATGTTAACCCTAACCCTAACACCATCCTAGCGCTGATGCTAACCCTAACCCTAACCCTAACACTATCCGAGGGCGGATGCTAACCCTAACCCTAACCCTAACACTATCCTAGCGCTGATGCTAACCCTAACACTAACACTATCCTAGGGCTGATGCTAACCCTAACCCTAACCCTAACACTATCTTAGGGATGATGGTAACCCTAACCCTAACTCTAACAGTCTACTATGGCTGAGGCTAACCCTAACACTAACACTATCCTAGGGCTGATGCTAACCCTAACCCTAACCCTAACACTATCCTAGGGCTGATGCTTACCCTAACCCTAACACTATCCTAGGGCTGATGGTAACCCTAACCCTAACCCTAACACTATCCTAGGGCTGATGCTAACCCTAACCCTAACCCTAACACTATCCTAGGGCTTATGCTAATCCTAACCCTAACACTATCCTAGGGCTGATGCTAACCCTAACCCTAACCCTAACACTATCCTAGGGCTGATGCTAACCCTAACCCTAACCCTAACACTATCCTAGGGCTGATGCTAACCCTAACCCTAACCCTAACACTCTCCTAGGGCGGATGCTAACCCTAACCCTAACCCTAACACTATCCTAGGGCTGATGCTAACCCTAACACTAACACTATCCTAGGGCTGATGCTAACCCTAACCCTAACCCTAACACTATCCTAGGGCGGATGCTAACCCTAACCCTAACTCTAACACTATCTTAGGGCTGAGGCTAACCCTAACCCTAACACTATCCTACGGCTGATGCTAACCCTAACCCTAACGCTAAGACTATCCTAGGGCTGATGCTAACCCTAACCCTAACACTATCCTAGGCCTGATGCTAACCCTAAGCCTAACCCTAACACTATCGTAGGGCTGATGCTAACCCTAACCCTAACACTATCCTAGGGCTGATGCTAACCTAACCCTAACCCTAACACTATCCTAGGGCTGATGCTAACCCTAACCCTAACACTATCCTAGGCCTGATGATAACCCTAACCCTAACCCTAACACCATCCTAGGGCTGTTGCTAACCCTAAGCCTAACACTATCCTAGGGCTGATGCTAACCCTAACCCTAACCCTAACACTATCCTAGGGCTGATGCTAACCCTAACCCTAACACTATCCTAGGCCTGATGCTAACCCTAACCCTAACCCTAACACTATCCTAGGGCTGATGCTAACCCTAACCCTAAACCTAACACTATCCTAGAGCTGATGCTAACCCTAACCCTAACCCTAACCCTAACCCTAATACTATCCTAGGGCTGATGCTAACCCTAACACTAACCCTAACACTATCCTAGGGCTGATGCTAACCCTAACCCTAACTCTAACACTATCCTAGGGCTGAGGCTAACCCTAACCCTAACACTATCCTACGGCTGATGCTAACCCTAACCCTAACCCAAACACTATCCTAAGGCTGATGCTAACCCTAACACTAACACTATCCTAGGCCTGGTGCTAACCCTAACCCTAACCCAAACACTATTCTAGGGCTGATGCTAACCCTAACCCTAATAATATCCTAGGGCTGATGCTAACCCTAACCCTAACCCTAACACTATCCTAGGGCTGATGCTATCCCTAACCCTAACCCTAACACTATCCTAGGGCTGATGCTAACCCTGACCCTAACCCTAATACTATCCTAGGGCTGATGCTAACCCTAACCCTAACCCTAACACTATCCTAGGGCTGATGCTAACCCTAACCCTAACCCTAACACTATCCTAGGGCTGATTCTAACCGTAACCCTAACACTATCCTAGGCCTGATGCTAACCCTAACCCTTACCCTAACACTATCCTAGGGCTGATGCTAACCCTAACCCTAACCCTAACACTATCCTAGCGCTGATGCTAACCCTAACCCTAACACTAACACTATCCTAGGGCTGATACTAACCCTAACCCTAACACTAACACTATCCTAGGGCTGATGCTAACCCTAACCCTAACACTCTCCTAGGCCTGATGCTAACCCTAACCCTAACACTATCCTAGGGCTGATGCTAACCCTAACCCTAACGCTATCCTAGGGCTGATGCTAACCCTAACCCTAACCCTAACACTATCCTAGGCCTGATGCTAACCCTATCCCTAACCCTAACACTCTCCCAGGTCTGAGGCTAACCCTAACCCTAACACTATCCTGGGGCTGATGCTAACGCTAACCCTAACCCAAACACTATCCTAGGGTTGATGCTAACCCTAACCCTAACACTATCCTAGGGCTGATGCTAACCCTAACCCTAACCCTAACACTATCCTTGGACTGATGCTAACCCTAACCCTAACACTATCCTGGGCCTGATGCTAACACTAACCCTAACCCTAACACTATCCTAGGGCTGATGCTAACCCTAACCCTAACACTATCCTTGGGCTGATGCTAACCCTAACCCTAACCCTAACAATATCCTAGGGCAGATGCTAACCCTAACCCTAACCCTAACACTATACTTCGGCTGATGCTAACCCTAACCCTAACACTATCCTGGGCCTGATGCTAACCCTAACCCTAACCCTAACACTATCCTAGGGCTGATGCTAACCCTAACCCTAACACTATCCTTGGGCTGATGCTAACCTTAACCCTAACCCTAACAATATCCTATGGCAGATGCTAACCCTAACGCTAACCCTAACACTATCCTTGAACTGATGCTAACCCTAACCCTAACCCTAACACTCTCCTAGGGTTTATGTTAACCCTACCCCTAACACTGTCCTAGGGCTGATGCTAACCCTAACCCTAACCCTAACACTATCCTAGGGCGGATGCTAACCCTAACCCTAACCCTAACACTATCCTAGGTCTGATGCTAACCCTAACACTAACACTATCCTAGGGCTGATGCTAACCCTAACCCTAACCCTAACATTATCGTAGGGCTGATGCTAACCCTAACCCTAACACTATCCTAGGCCTGATGCTAACCCTAAGCCTAACCCTAACACTATCGTAGGGCTGATGCTAACCCTAACCCTAACACTATCCTACGGCTGATGCTAACCTAACCCTAACCCTAACACTATCCTATGGCTGATGCTAACCCTAACCCTAACACTATCCTAGGCCTGATGATAACCCTAACCCTAACCCTAACACCATCCTAGGGCTGATGCTAACCCTAACCCTAACACTATCCTAGGGCTGATGCTAACGCTAACCCTAACCCTAACACTATCCTAGGGCTGATGCTAACCCTAACCCTAACCCTAACACTATCCTAGAGCTGATGCGAACCCTAACCCTAACCCTAACCCTAACCCTAATGCTATCCTAGGGCTGATGCTAACTCTAACCCTAACCCTAACACTATCCTACGGCTGATGCTAACCCTAACCCTAACCCTAACACTAACCTAAGGCTGATGCTAACCCTAACACTAACACTATCCTAGGCCTGGTGCTAACCCCAACATTAACCCTAACACTATTCTAGGGCTGATGCTAACCCTAACCCTAATAATATCCTAGGGCTGATGCTAACCCTAACCCTAACCCTAACAGTATCCTAGGGCTCATGCTATCCCTAACCCTAACCCTAAGACTATCCTAGGGCTGATGCTAACCTTAACCCTAACCCTAATACTATCCTAGGGCTGATGCTAACCCTAACCCTAACACTAACACTATCCTAGGGCTGATGCTAACCCTAACCCTAACCCTAACACTATCCTAGGGCTGATTCTAACAGTAACCCTAACACTATCCTAGGCCTGATGCTAACCCTAACCCTTACCCTAACACTATCCTAGGGCTGATGCTAACCCTAACCCTAACCCTAACACTATCCTAGGGCTGATTCTAACCGTAACCCTAACACTATCCTAGGCCTGATGCTAACCCTAACCCTTACCCTAACACTATCCTAGGGCTGATGCTAAACCTAACCATAACCCTAACACTATTCTAGGGCTGATGCTAACCCTAACCCTAACCCGAACACTATCCTAGGCCTGATGCTAACCCTATCCCTAACCCTAACACTATCCTAGGGCTGATGCTAACCCTAACGCTAACCCTAACACTATCCTTGAACTGATGCTAACCCTAACCCTAACCCTAACACTATCCTAGGCCTGATGATAACCCTAACCCTAACCCTGACACTATCCTAGGTTTTATGTTAACCCTAACCCTAACACCATCCTAGCGCTGATGCTAACCCTAACCCTAACCCTAACACTATCCGAGGGCAGATGCTAACCCTAACCCTAACCCTAACACTATCCTAGCGCTGATGCTAACCCTAACACTAACACTATCCTAGGGCTGATGCTAACCCTAACCCTAACCCTAACACTATCCTAGGGATGATGGTAACCCTAACCCTAACTCTAACAGTCTACTATGGCTGAGGCTAACCCTAACACTAACACTATCCTAGGGCTGATGCTAACCCTAACCCTAACCCTAACACTATCCTAGGGCTGATGCTTACCCTAACCCTAACACTATCCTAGGGCTGATGGTAACCCTAATCCTAACCCTAACACTATCCTAGGGCTGATGCTAACCCTAACCCTAACCCTAACACTATCCTAGGGCTGATGCTAACCCTAAGCCTAACTCTAACACTATCTTAGGGCTGAGGCTAACCCTAACCCTAACACTATCCTACGGCTCATGCTAACCCTAACCCTAACCCTAACACTATCCTAGGGCTGATGCTAACCCTAACCCTAACACTATCCTAGGCCTGATGCTAACCCTAACCCTAACCCTAACACTATCCTAGGGCTGATGCTAACCCTAACCCTAACACTATCCTAGGGCTGATGCTAACCCTAACCCTAACCCTAACACTATCCTAGGGCTGATGCTAACCCTAACCCTAACACTATCCTAGGCCTGATGATAACCCTAACCCTAACCCTAACAATATCCTAGGGCTGATGCTAACCCTAACCCTAACACAATCCTAGCGCTGATGCTAACCCTAACCCTAACACTAACACTATCCTAGGGCTGATGCTAACCCTAACCCTAACCCTAACACTATCCTAGGGTGGATGCTAACCCTAACCCTAACCCTAACACTATCCTAGGGCTGATGCTAACCCTAACACTAACACTATCCTAGGGCTGATGCTAACCCTAACCCTAACCCTAACACTATCCTAGGGCGGATGCTAACCCTAACCCTAACTCTAACACTATCTTAGGGCTGAGGCTAACCCTAACCCTAACACTATCCTACGGCTGATGCTAACCCTAACCCTAACCCTAAGACTATCCTAGGGCTGATGCTAACCCTAACCCTAACACTATCCTAGGCCTGATGCTAACCCTAAGCCTAACCCTAACACTATCGTAGGGCTGATGCTAACCCTAACCCTAACACTATCCTAGGGCTGATGCTAACCTAACCCTAACCCTAACACTATCCTAGGGCTGATGCTAACCCTAACCCTAACACTATCCTAGGCCTGATGATAACCCTAACCCTAACCCTAACACCATCCTAGGGCTGATGCTAACCCTAAGCCTAACACTATCCTAGGGCTGATGCTAACCCTAACCCTATCCCTAACACTATCCTAGGGCTGATGCTAACCCTAACCCTAACACTATCCTAGGCCTGATGCTAACCCTAACCCTAACCCTAACACTATCCTAGGGCTGATGCTAACCCTAACCCTAAACTTAACACTATCCTAGAGCTGATGCTAACCCTAACCCTAACCCTAACCCTAACCCTAATTCTATCCTAGGGCTGATGCTAACCCTAACACTAACCCTAACACTATCCTAGGGCTGATGCTAACCCTAACCCTAACTCTAACACTATCCTAGGGCTGAGGCTAACCCTAACCCTAACACTATCCTACGGCTGATGCTAACCCTAACCCTAACCCAAACACTATCCTAAGGCTGATACTAACCTTAACCCTAACACTAACACTATCCTAGGGCTGATGCTAACCCTAACCCTAACAATCTCCTAGGCCTGATGCTAACCCTAACCCTAACACTATCCTAGGGCTGATGCTAACCCTAACCCTAACCCTAACACTATCCTAGGCCTGATGCTATCCCTATCCCTAACCCTAACACTATCCTAGGGCTGATGCTAACTCTAACCCTAATAATATCCTAGGGCTGATGCTAACCCTAACCCTAACCCTAACACTATCCTAGGGCTGATGCTAACCCTAACCCTAACCCTAACACTATCCTAGGGCTGATGCTAACCCTAACCCTAACCCTAACACTATCCTAGGGCTGATGCTAACCCTAACCCTAACAATATCCTAGGCCTGATGATATCCATAACCCTAAACCTAACACTATCCTAGGGCTGATGCTAAACCTAACCCTAACCCTAACACTATCCTAGGGCTGATTCTAACCGTAACCCTAACACTACCCTAGGCCTGATGCTAACCCTAACCCTTACCCTAACACTATCCTAGGGCTTATGCTAAACCTAACCATAACCCTAACACTATCCTAGGGCTGATGCTAACCCTAACCCTAACCCTAACACTATCCTAGGGCGGATGCTAACCCTAACCCTAACCCTCACACTATCCTAGGGCTGATGCTAACCCTAACACTAACACTATCCTAGGGCTGATGCTAACCCTAACCCTAACCCTAACACTACCCTAGGCTGATGCTAACCCTAACCCTAACTCTAACACTATCTTAGGGCTGAGGCTAACCCTAACCCTAACACTATCCTACGGCTGATGCTAACCCTAACGCTAACCCTAACACTATCCTAGGTCTGATGCTAACCCTAACCCTAACACTATCCTAGGGCTGATGCTAACCCTAACCCTAACCCTAACACTATCCTAGAGCTGATGCTAACCCTAACCCTAACCCTAACCCTAATACTATCCTAGGGCTAATGCTAACCCTAACCCTAACCCTAACACTATCCTAGGGCTGATGCTAACCCTAACCCTAACTCTAACACTATCCTAGGGCTGAGGCTAACCCTAACCCTAACACTATCCTACGGCTGATGCTAACCCTAACCCTAACCCAAACACTATCCTAAGGCTGATGCTAACCCTAACACTAACAGTATCCTAGGCCTTGTGCTAACCCTAACCCTAACCCAAACACTATTCTAGGGCTGATGCTAACACTAACCCTAATAATATCCTAGGGCTGATGCTAACCCTAACCCTAACCCTAATACTATCCTAGGGCTGATGCTAACCCTAACCCTAACCCTAACACTATCCTAGGGCTGATGCTAACCCTAACCCTAACCCTAATACTATCCTAGCGCTGATGCTAACCCTAACCCTAACCCTAACACTATCCTAGGGCTGATGCTAACCCTAACCCTAACCCTAACACTGTCCTAGGGCTGACTCTAACCGTAACCCTAGCACTATCCTAGGCCTGATGCTAACCCTAACCCTTACCCTAACACTATCCTAGGGCTGATGCTAACCCTAACCCTAACCCTAACACTATCCTAGGGCTGACGCTAACCCTAACCCTAACACTAACACTATCCTAGGGCTGATGCGAACCCTAACCCTAACACTAACACTATCCTAGGGCTGATGCTAACCCTAACCCCAACGCTCTCCTAGGCCTGATGCTAACCCTAACCCTAACACTATCCTTTGGCTGATGCTAACCCTAACCCTAACCCTAACACTATCCTAGGCCTGATGCTAACCCTATCCCTAACCCTAACACTATCCTAGGGCTGATGCTAACCCTAACCCTAATAATATCCTAGGGCTGATGCTAACCCTAACCCTAACCCTAACACTATCCTAGGGCTGATGCTAACCCTAACCCAACCCTAACACTATCCTAGGGCTGATGCTAACCCTAACCCTAACCCTAACACTATCCTAGGGCTGATGCTAACCCTAACCCTAACAATATCCTAGGCCTGATGATATCCATAACCCTAAACCTAACACTATCCTAGGGCTGATGCTAACCCTAACACTAACCCTAACACTATCCTAGGGCTGATTCTAACCGTAACCCTAACACTACCCTAGGCCTGATGCTAACCCTAACCCTTACCCTAACACTATCCTAGGGCTGATGCTAAACCTAACCATAACCCTAACACTATCCTAGGGCTGATGCTAACCCTAACCCCAACCCTAACACTATCCTAAGGCGGATGCTAACCCTAACCCTAACACTAACACTATCCTAGGGCTGATGCTAACCCTAACACTAACACTATCCTAGGGATGATGCTAACCCTAACCCTAACCCTAACACTACCCTAGGCTGATGCTAACCGTAACCCTAACTCTAACACTATCTTAGGGCTGAGGCTAACCCTAACCCTAACACTATCCTACGGCTGATGCTAACCCTAACCCTAACCCTAACAGTATCCTAGGGCTGATGCTATCCCTAACCCTAACCCTAAGACTATCCTAGGGCTGATGCTAACCTTAACCCTAACCCTAATACTATCCTAGGGCTGATGCTAACCCTAACCCTAACACTAACACTATACTAGGGCTGATGCTAACCCTAACCCTAACCCTAACACTATCCTAGGGCTGATTCTAACCGTAACCCTAACACTATCCTAGGCCTGATGCTAACCCTAACCCTTACCCTAACACTATCCTAGGGCTGATGCTAACCCTAACCCTAACCCTAACACTATCCTAGGGCTGATTCTAACCGTAACCCTAACACTATCCTAGGCCTGATGCTAACCCTAACCCTTACCCTAACACTATCCTAGGGCTGATGCTAAACCTAACCATAACCCTAACACTATCCTAGGGCTGATGCTAACACTAACCCTAACACTAACACTATCCTAGGGCTGATGCTAACCCTAACCCTAACACTCTCCTAGGCCTGATGCTAACCCTAACCCTAACAATATCCTAGGGCTGATGGTAACCCTAACACTAACCCTAACACTATCCTAGGCCTGATGCTAACCCTATCCCTAACCCTAACACTATCCTAGGGCTGATGCTAACCCTAACGCTAACCCTAACACTATCCTTGAACTGATGCTAACCCTAACCCTAACCCTAACACTATCCTAGGCCTGATGATAACAATAACCCTAACCCTGACACTATCCTAGGTTTTATGTTAACCCTAACCCTAACAGTATCCTAGCGCTGATGCTAACCCTAACCCTAAACCTAACACTATCCGAGGGCGGATGCTAACCCTAACCCTAACCCTAACACTATCCTAGGGCTGATGCTAACCCTAACACTAACACTATCCTAGGGCTGATGCTAACCCTAACCCTAACCCTAACACTATCCTAGGGCTGATGCTAACCCTAACCCTAACTCTAACAGTCTCCTATGGCTGAGGCTAACCCTAACACTAACACTATCCTAGGGCTGATGCTAACCCTAACCCTAAACCTAACACTATCCTAGGGCTGATGCTTACCCTAACCCTAACACTATCCTAGGGCTGATGGTAACCCTAACCCTAACCCTAACACTATCCTAGGGCTGATGCTAACCCTAACCCTAACCCTAACACTATCCTAGGGCTTATGCTAACCCTGACCCTAACACTGTCCTAGGGCTGATGCTAACCCTAACCCTAACCCTAACACTATCCTAGGGCTGATGCTAACCCTAACCCTAACCCTAACACTATCCTAGGGCGGATGCTAACCCTAACCCTAACCCTAACACTATCCTAGGGCTGATGCTAACCCTAACACTAACACTATCCTAGGGCTGATGCTAACCCTAACCCTAACTCTAACACTATCCTAGGGCGGATGCAAACCCTAACCCTAACTCTAACACTATCTTAGGGCTGAGGCTAACCCTAACCCTAACACTATCCTACGGCTGATGCTAACCCTAACCCTAACCCTAAGACTATCCTAGGGCTGATGCTAACCCTAACCCTAACACTATCCTAGGCCTGATGCTAACCCTAAGCCTAACCCTAACACTATCGTAGGGCTGATGCTAACCCGAACCCTAACACTATCCTAGGGCTGATGCTAACCTAACCCTAACCCTAACACTATCCTAGGGCTGATGCTAACCCTAACCCTAACACTATCCTAGGCCTGATGATAACCCTAACCCTAACCCTAACACCATCCTAGGGCTGATGCTAACCCTAAGCCTAACACTATCCTAGGGCTGATGCTATCCCTAACCCTAACCCAAACACTATCCTAGGGTTGATGCTAACCCTAACCCTAACACTCTCCTAGGGCTGATGCTAACCCTAAACCTAACCCTAAGACTATCCTAAGGCTGATGCTAACCCTAACCCTAAGACTATCCTAAGGTGATGCTTACCCTAACACTAACACTATCCTAGGGCTGATGCTAACCCTAACCCTAACCCTAACACTCTCCAAGGGCTGATGCTAACCCTAACCCTAACCCTAACACTATCCTAGGGCTGATGCTAACCCTAACCCTAACACTATCCTAGGGCTGATGCTAACCCTAACCCTAACCCTAACACTATCCTAAGTCTGATGCTAACCCTAGACCTCACACTATACTAGGCCTGATGATAACCATAACCCTAACCTTAACACTATCCTAGGGCTGATGCTAACCCTAACCCTAACCCTAACACTATCCTAGAGCTGATGCTAACCCTAACCCTAACACTATCCTAGGCCTGATGATAACCCCAACACTAACCCTGACACTATCCTAGGGCTGATGCTAACCCTAACCCTAACACTATCCTAGGGCTGATGCTAACCCTAACCCTAACCCTAACACTATCCTAGGCCTGATGCTAACCCTATCCCTAACCCTAACACTCTCCTAGGGCTGAGGCTAACCCTAACCCTAACACTATCCTAGGGCTGATGCTAACCCTAACCCTAACCCAAACACTATCCTAGGGTTGATGCTAACCCTAACCCTAACACTATCCTAGGGCTGATGCTAACCCTAACCCTAACCCTAACACTATCCTAGGGCTGATGCTAACCCTAACCCTAACACTATCCTTGCGCGGATGCTAACCCTAACCCTAACCCTAACAATATCCTAGGGCAGATGCTAACCCTAACCCTAACCCTAACACTATCCTTGGGCTGATGCTAACCCTAACCCTAACACTATCCTTTGCCTGATGCTAAACCTATCCCTAACCCTAACACTATCCTAGGGCTGATGCTAACCCTAACCCTAACACTATCCTTGGGCTGATGCTAACCCTAACCCTAACCCTAACAATATCCTAGGGCAGATGCTAACCCTAACGCAAACCCTAACACTATCCTAGGCCTGATGATAACCCTAACCCAAACCCTAACACTATCCTAGGGTTTATGTTAACCCTAACCCTAACACTATCCTAGGGCTGATGCTAACCCTAACCCTAACCCTAACACTATCCTAGGGCGGATGCTAACCCTAACCCTAACCCTAACACTATCCTAGGGCTGATGCTAACCCTAACACTAACACTATCCTAGTGCTGATGCTAACCCTAACCTTAACCCTAACATTATCCTAGGGCTGATGCTAACCCTAACCCTAACTCTAACACTATCTTAGGGCTGAGGCTAACCCTAACCCTAACACTATCCTACGGCTGATGCTAACCCTAACCCTAACCCTAACACTATCCTAGGGCTGATGCTAACCCTAACCCTAACACTATCCTAGGGCTGATGCTAACCCTAACCCTAACCCTAACACTATCCTAGGGCGGATGCTAACCCTAACCCTAACCCTAACATTATCCTAGGGCTGATGCTAACCCTAACACTAACACTATCCTAGGGCTATTGCTAACCCTAACCCTAACCCTAAACACTATCCTAGGGCTGATGCTAACCCTAACCCTAACTCTAACACTATCTTAGGGCTGAGGCTAACCCTAACCCTAACACTATCCTACGGCTGATGCTAACCCTAACCCTAACCCTAAGACTATCCTAGGGCTGATGCTAACCCTAACCATAACACTATCCTAGGCCTGATGCTAACCCTAAGCCTAACACTAACACTATCGTAGGGCTGATGCTAACCCTAACACTAACACTATCCTAGGGCTGATGCTAACCTAACCCTAACCCTAACACTATCCTAGGGCTGATGCTAACCCTAACCCTAACCCTAACACTATCCTAGGGCTGATGCTAACCCTAACCCTAAACTTAGCACTATCCTAGAGCTGATGCTAACCCTAACCCTAACCCTAACCCTAACCCTAATTCTATCCTAGGGCTGATGCTAACCCTAACACTAACCCTAACACTATCCTAGGGCTGATGCTAACCCTAACCCTAACTCTAACACTATCCTAGGGCTGAGGCTAACCCTAACCCTAACACTATCCTACGGCTGATGCTAACCCTAACCCTAACCCAAACACTATCCTAAGGCTGATACTAACCTTAACCCTAACACTAACACTATCCTAGGGCTGATGCTAACCCTAACCCTAACACTCTCCTAGGCCTGATGCTAACCCTAACCCTAACACTATCCTAGGGCTGATGCTAACCCTAACCCTAACCCTAACACTATCCTAGGCCTGATGCTATCCCTATCCCTAACCCTAACACTATCCTAGGGCTGATGCTAACTCTAACCCTAATAATATCCTAGGGCTGATGCTAACCCTATCCCTAACCCTAACACTATCCTAGGGCTGATGCTAACCCTAACCCTAACCCTAACACTATCCTAGGGCTGATGCTAACCCTAACCCTAACCCTAACACTATCCTAGGGCTGATGCTAACCCTAACCCTAACAATATCCTAGGCCTGATGATATCCATAACCCTAAACCTAACACTATCCTAGGGCTGATGCTAAACCTAACCCTAACCCTAACACTATCCTAGGGCTGATTCTAACCGTAACCCTAACACTACCCTAGGCCTGATGCTAACCCTAACCCTTACCCTAACACTATCCTAGGGCTTATGCTAAACCTAACCATAACCCTAACACTATCCTAGGGCTGATGCTAACCCTAACCCTAACCCTAACACTATCCTAGGGCGGATGCTAACCCTAACCCTAACCCTCACACTATCCTAGGGCTGATGCTAACCCTAACACTAACACTATCCTAGGGCTGATGCTAACCCTAACCCTAACCCTAACACTACCCTAGGCTGATGCTAACCCTAACCCTAACTCTAACACTATCTTAGGGCTGAGGCTAACCCTAACCCTAACACTATCCTACGGCTGATGCTAACCCTAACGCTAACCCTAACACTATCCTAGGTCTGATGCTAACCCTAACCCTAACACTATCCTAGGGCTGATGCTAACCCTAACCCTAACCCTAACACTATCCTAGAGCTGATGCTAACCCTAACCCTAACCCTAACCCTAATACTATCCTAGGGCTAATGCTAACCCTAACCCTAACCCTAACACTATCCTAGGGCTGATGCTAACCCTAACCCTAACTCTAACACTATCCTAGGGCTGAGGCTAACCCTAACCCTAACACTATCCTACGGCTGATGCTAACCCTAACCCTAACCCAAACACTATCCTAAGGCTGATGCTAACCCTAACACTAACAGTATCCTAGGCCTTGTGCTAACCCTAACCCTAACCCAAACACTATTCTAGGGCTGATGCTAACACTAACCCTAATAATATCCTAGGGCTGATGCTAACCCTAACCCTAACCCGAATACTATCCTAGGGCTGATGCTAACCCTAACCCTAACCCTAACACTATCCTAGGGCTGATGCTAACCCTAACCCTAACCCTAATACTATCCTAGGGCTGATGCTAACCCTAACCCTAACCCTAACACTATCCTAGGGCTGATGCTAACCCTAACCCTAACCCTAACACTGTCCTAGGGCTGACTCTAACCGTAACCCTAGCACTATCCTAGGCCTGATGCTAACCCTAACCCTTACCCTAACACTATCCTAGGGCTGATGCTAACCCTAACCCTAACCCTAACACTATCCTAGGGCTGACGCTAACCCTAACCCTAACACTAACACTATCCTAGGGCTGATGCGAACCCTAACCCTAACACTAACACTATCCTAGGGCTGATGCTAACCCTAACCCCAACACTCTCCTAGGCCTGATGCTAACCCTAACCCTAACACTATCCTTTGGCTGATGCTAACCCTAACCCTAACCCTAACACTATCCTAGGCCTGATGCTAACCCTATCCCTAACCCTAACACTATCCTAGGGCTGATGCTAACCCTAACCCTAATAATATCCTAGGGCTGATGCTAACCCTAACCCTAACCCTAACACTATCCTAGGGCTGATGCTAACCCTAACCCAACCCTAACACTATCCTAGGGCTGATGCTAACCCTAACCCTAACCCTAACACTATCCTAGGGCTGATGCTAACCCTAACCCTAACAATATCCTAGGCCTGATGATATCCATAACCCTAAACCTAACACTATCCTAGGGCTGATGCTAACCCTAACACTAACCCTAACACTATCCTAGGGCTGATTCTAACCGTAACCCTAACACTACCCTAGGCCTGATGCTAACCCTAACCCTTACCCTAACACTATCCTAGGGCTGATGCTAAACCTAACCATAACCCTAACACTATCCTAGGGCTGATGCTAACCCTAACCCCAACCCTAACACTATCCTAAGGCGGATGCTAACCCTAACCCTAACACTAACACTATCCTAGGGCTGATGCTAACCCTAACACTAACACTATCCTAGGGCTGATGCTAACCCTAACCCTAACCCTAACACTACCCTAGGCTGATGCTAACCGTAACCCTAACTCTAACACTATCTTAGGGCTGAGGCTAACCCTAACCCTAACACTATCCTACGGCTGATGCTAACCCTAACCCTAACCCTAAGACTATCCTAGGGCTGATGCTAACCCTAACCGTAACACTATCCTAGG
Organism: Lemur catta; assembly: GCF_020740605.2. Lineage (NCBI taxonomy): Eukaryota > Metazoa > Chordata > Mammalia > Primates > Lemuridae > Lemur > Lemur catta. Next base: position 965,576 of record NW_025423742.1, on the reverse strand, counting down.
CCTGATGCTAACCCTAAGCCTAACCATAACACTGTCGTAGGGCTGATGCTAACCCTAACCCTAACACTATCCTACGGCTGATGCTAACCTAACCCTAACCCTAACACTATCCTATGGCTGATGCTAACCCTAACCCTAACACTATCCTAGGCCTGATGATAACCCTAACCCTAACCCTAACACCATCCTAGGGCTGATGCTAACCCTAACCCTAACACTATCCTAGGGCTGATGCTAACGCTAACCCTAACCCTAACACTATCCTAGGGCTGATGCTAACCCTAACCCTAACACTATCCTAGGCCAGATGCTAACCCTAACCCTAACCCTAACACTATCCTAGGGCTGATGCTAACCCTAACCCTAACCCTAACACTATCCTAGAGCTGATGCGAACCCTAACCCTAACCCTAACCCTAACCCTAATACTATCCTAGGGCTGATGCTAACTCTAACCCTAACCCTAACACTATCCTACGGCTGATGCTAACCCTAACCCTAACCCTAACACTAACCTAAGGCTGATGCTAACCCTAACCCTAACACTATCCTAGGCCTGATGATAACCCCAACACTAACCCTGACACTATCCTAGGGCTGATGCTAACCCTAACCCTAACACTATCCTAGGGCTGATGCTAACCCTAACCCTAACCCTAACACTATCCTAGGCCTGATGCTAACCCTATCCCTAACCCTAACACTCTCCTAGGGCTGAGGCTAACCCTAACCCTAACACTATCCTAGGGCTGATGCTAACCCTAACCCTTACCCAAACATTATCCTAGGGTTGATGCTAACCCTAACCCTAACACTATCCTAGGGCTGATGCTAACCCTAACCCTAACCCTAACACTATCCTTGGACTGATGCTAACCCCAACCCTAACACTATCCTGGGCCTGATGCTAACCATAACCCTAACCCTAACACTATCCTAGGGCTGATGCTAACCCTAACCCTAACACTATCCTTGGGCGGATGCTAACCCTAACCCTAACCCTAAAAATATCCTAGGGCAGATGCTAACCCTAACCCTAACCCTAACACTATCCTTGGGCTGATGCTAACCCTCACCCTAACACTATCCTTTGCCTGATGCTAACCCTAACCCTAACCCTAACACTATCCTAGGGCTGATGCTAACCCTAACCCTAACACTATCCTTGGGCTGATGCTAACCCTAACCCTAACCCTAACAATATCCTAGGGCAGATGCTAACCCTAACGCAAACCCTAACACTATCCTAGGCCTGATGATAACCCTAACCCAAACCCTAACACTATCCTAGGGCTGATGCTAACCCTAACCCTAACCCTAACCCTAACCCTAATACTATCCTAGGGCTGATGCTAACTCTAACCCTAACCCTAACACTATCCTACGGCTGATGCTAACCCTAACCCTAACCCTAACACTAACCTAAGGCTGATGCTAACCCTAACACTAACACTATCCTAGGCCTGGTGCTAACCCCAACATTAACCCTAACACTATTCTAGGGCTGATGCTAACCCTAACCCTAATAATATCCTAGGGCTGATGCTAACCCTAACCCTAACCCTAACAGTATCCTAGGGCTGATGCTATCCCTAACCCTAACCCTAAGACTATCCTAGGGCTGATGCTAACCTTAACCCTAACCCTAATACTATCCTAGGGCTGATGCTAACCCTAACCCTAACACTAACACTATCCTAGGCCTGATGCTATCCCTATCCCTAACCCTAACACTATCCTAGGGCTGATGCTAACTCTAACCCTAATAATATCCTAGGGCTGATGCTAACCCTATCCCTAACCCTAACACTATCCTAGGGCTGATGCTAACCCTAACCCTAACCCTAACACTACCCTAGGGCTGATGCTAACCCTAACCCTAACCCTAACACTATCCTAGGGCTGATGCTAGCCCTAACCCTAACAATATCCTAGGCCTGATGATATCCATAACCCTAAACCTAACACTATCCTAGGGCTGATGCTAAACCTAACCCTAACCCTAACACTATCCTAGGGCTGATTCTAACCGTAACCCTAACACTACCCTAGGCCTGATGCTAACCCTAACCCTTACCCTAACACTATCCTAGCGCTTATGCTAAACCTAACCATAACCCTAACACTATCCTAGGGCTGATGCTAACCCTAACCCTAACCCTAACACTATCCTAGGGCGGATGCTAACCCTAACCCTAACCCTCACACTATCCTAGGGCTGATGCTAACCCTAACACTAACACTATCCTAGGGCTGATGCTAACCCTAACCCTAACCCTAACACTACCCTAGGCTGATGCTAACCCTAACCCTAACTCTAACACTATCTTAGGGCTGAGGCTAACCCTAACCCTAACACTATCCTACGGCTGATGCTAACCCTAACGCTAACCCTAACACTATCCTAGGTCTGATGCTAACCCTAACCCTAACACTATCCTAGGGCTGATGCTAACCCTAACCCTAACCCTAACACTATCCTAGAGCTGATGCTAACCCTAACCCTAACCCTAACCCTAATACTATCCTAGGGCTAATGCTAACCCTAACCCTAACCCTAACACTATCCTAGGGCTGATGCTAACCCTAACCCTAACTCTAACACTATCCTAGGGCTGAGGCTAACCCTAACCCTAACACTATCCTACGGCTGATGCTAACCCTAACCCTAACCCAAACACTATCCTAAGGCTGATGCTAACCCTAACACTAACAGTATCCTAGGCCTTGTGCTAACCCTAACCCTAACCCAAACACTATTCTAGGGCTGATGCTAACACTAACCCTAATAATATCCTAGGGCTGATGCTAACCCTAACCCTAACCCGAATACTATCCTAGGGCTGATGCTAACCCTAACCCTAACCCTAACACTATCCTAGGGCTGATGCTAACCCTAACCCTAACCCTAATACTATCCTAGGGCTGATGCTAACCCTAACCCTAACCCTAACACTATCCTAGGGCTGATGCTAACCCTAACCCTAACCCTAACACTGTCCTAGGGCTGACTCTAACCGTAACCCTAGCACTATCCTAGGCCTGATGCTAACCCTAACCCTTACCCTAACACTATCCTAGGGCTGATGCTAACCCTAACCCTAACCCTAACACTATCCTAGGGCTGACGCTAACCCTAACCCTAACACTAACACTATCCTAGGGCTGATGCGAACCCTAACCCTAACACTAACACTATCCTAGGGCTGATGCTAACCCTAACCCCAACACTCTCCTAGGCCTGATGCTAACCCTAACCCTAACACTATCCTTTGGCTGATGCTAACCCTAACCCTAACCCTAACACTATCCTAGGCCTGATGCTAACCCTATCCCTAACCCTAACACTATCCTAGGGCTGATGCTAACCCTAACCCTAATAATATCCTAGGGCTGATGCTAACCCTAACCCTAACCCTAACACTATCCTAGGGCTGATGCTAACCCTAACCCAACCCTAACACTATCCTAGGGCTGATGCTAACCCTAACCCTAACCCTAACACTATCCTAGGGCTGATGCTAACCCTAACCCTAACAATATCCTAGGCCTGATGATATCCATAACCCTAAACCTAACACTATCCTAGGGCTGATGCTAACCCTAACACTAACCCTAACACTATCCTAGGGCTGATTCTAACCGTAACCCTAACACTACCCTAGGCCTGATGCTAACCCTAACCCTTACCCTAACACTATCCTAGGGCTGATGCTAAACCTATCCATAACCCTAACACTATCCTAGGGCTGATGCTAACCCTAACCCCAACCCTAACACTATCCTAAGGCGGATGCTAACCCTAACCCTAACACTAACACTATCCTAGGGCTGATGCTAACCCTAACACTAACACTATCCTAGGGCTGATGCTAACCCTAACCCTAACCCTAACACTACCCTAGGCTGATGCTAACCGTAACCCTAACTCTAACACTATCTTAGGGCTGAGGCTACCCTAACCCTAACACTATCCTACGGCTGATGCTAACCCTAACCCTAACCCTAAGACTATCCTAGGGCTGATGCTAACCCTAACCGTAACACTATCCTAGGCCTGATGCTAACCCTAAGCCTAACCATAACACTGTCGTAGGGCTGATGCTAACCCTAACCCTAACACTATCCTACGGCTGATGCTAACCTAACCCTAACCCTAACACTATCCTATGGCTGATGCTAACCCTAACCCTAACACTATCCTAGGCCTGATGATAACCCTAACCCTAACCCTAACACCATCCTAGGGCTGATGCTAACCCTAACCCTAACACTATCCTAGGGCTGATGCTAACGCTAACCCTAACCCTAACACTATCCTAGGGCTGATGCTAACCCTAACCCTAACACTATCCTAGGCCAGATGCTAACCCTAACCCTAACCCTAACACTATCCTAGGGCTGATGCTAACCCTAACCCTAACCCTAACACTATCCTAGAGCTGATGCGAACCCTAACCCTAACCCTAACCCTAACCCTAATACTATCCTAGGGCTGATGCTAACTCTAACCCTAACCCTAACACTATCCTACGGCTGATGCTAACCCTAACCCTAACCCTAACACTAACCTAAGGCTGATGCTAACCCTAACCCTAACACTATCCTAGGCCTGATGATAACCCCAACACTAACCCTGACACTATCCTAGGGCTGATGCTAACCCTAACCCTAACACTATCCTAGGGCTGATGCTAACCCTAACCCTAACCCTAACACTATCCTAGGCCTGATGCTAACCCTATCCCTAACCCTAACACTCTCCTAGGGCTGAGGCTAACCCTAACCCTAACACTATCCTAGGGCTGATGCTAACCCTAACCCTTACCCAAACATTATCCTAGGGTTGATGCTAACCCTAACCCTAACACTATCCTAGGGCTGATGCTAACCCTAACCCTAACCCTAACACTATCCTTGGACTGATGCTAACCCCAACCCTAACACTATCCTGGGCCTGATGCTAACCATAACCCTAACCCTAACACTATCCTAGGGCTGATGCTAACCCTAACCCTAACACTATCCTTGGGCGGATGCTAACCCTAACCCTAACCCTAACAATATCCTAGGGCAGATGCTAACCCTAACCCTAACCCTAACACTATCCTTGGGCTGATGCTAACCCTCACCCTAACACTATCCTTTGCCTGATGCTAACCCTAACCCTAACCCTAACACTATCCTAGGGCTGATGCTAACCCTAACCCTAACACTATCCTTGGGCTGATGCTAACCCTAACCCTAACCCTAACAATATCCTAGGGCAGATGCTAACCCTAACGCAAACCCTAACACTATCCTAGGCCTGATGATAACCCTAACCCAAACCCTAACACTATCCTAGGGCTGATGCTAACCCTAACCCTAACCCTAACCCTAACCCTAATACTATCCTAGGGCTGATGCTAACTCTAACCCTAACCCTAACACTATCCTACGGCTGATGCTAACCCTAACCCTAACCCTAACACTAACCTAAGGCTGATGCTAACCCTAACACTAACACTATCCTAGGCCTGGTGCTAACCCCAACATTAACCCTAACACTATTCTAGGGCTGATGCTAACCCTAACCCTAATAATATCCTAGGGCTGATGCTAACCCTAACCCTAACCCTAACAGTATCCTAGGGCTGATGCTATCCCTAACCCTAACCCTAAGACTATCCTAGGGCTGATGCTAACCTTAACCCTAACCCTAATACTATCCTAGGGCTGATGCTAACCCTAACCCTAACACTAACACTATCCTAGGCCTGATGCTATCCCTATCCCTAACCCTAACACTATCCTAGGGCTGATGCTAACTCTAACCCTAATAATATCCTAGGGCTGATGCTAACCCTATCCCTAACCCTAACACTATCCTAGGGCTGATGCTAACCCTAACCCTAACCCTAACACTATCCTAGGGCTGATGCTAACCCTAACCCTAACCCTAACACTATCCTAGGGCTGATGCTAACCCTAACCCTAACAATATCCTAGGCCTGATGATATCCATAACCCTAAACCTAACACTATCCTAGGGCTGATGCTAAACCTAACCCTAACCCTAACACTATCCTAGGGCTGATTCTAACCGTAACCCTAACACTACCCTAGGCCTGATGCTAACCCTAACCCTTACCCTAACACTATCCTAGGGCTTATGCTAAACCTAACCATAACCCTAACACTATCCTAGGGCTGATGCTAACCCTAACCCTAACCCTAACACTATCCTAGGGCGGATGCTAACCCTAACCCTAACCCTCACACTATCCTAGGGCTGATGCTAACCCTAACACTAACACTATCCTAGGGCTGATGCTAACCCTAACCCTAACCCTAACACTACCCTAGGCTGATGCTAACCCTAACCCTAACTCTAACACTATCTTAGGGCTGAGGCTAACCCTAACCCTAACACTATCCTACGGCTGATGCTAACCCTAACGCTAACCCTAACACTATCCTAGGTCTGATGCTAACCCTAACCCTAACACTATCCTAGGGCTGATGCTAACCCTAACCCTAACCCTAACACTATCCTAGAGCTGATGCTAACCCTAACCCTAACCCTAACCCTAATACTATCCTAGGGCTAATGCTAACCCTAACCCTAACCCTAACACTATCCTAGGGCTGATGCTAACCCTAACCCTAACTCTAACACTATCCTAGGGCTGAGGCTAACCCTAACCCTAACACTATCCTACGGCTGATGCTAACCCTAACCCTAACCCAAACACTATCCTAAGGCTGATGCTAACCCTAACACTAACAGTATCCTAGGCCTTGTGCTAACCCTAACCCTAACCCAAACACTATTCTAGGGCTGATGCTAACACTAACCCTAATAATATCCTAGGGCTGATGCTAACCCTAACCCTAACCCGAATACTATCCTAGGGCTGATGCTAACCCTAACCCTAACCCTAACACTATCCTAGGGCTGATGCTAACCCTAACCCTAACCCTAATACTATCCTAGGGCTGATGCTAACCCTAACCCTAACCCTAACACTATCCTAGGGCTGATGCTAACCCTAACCCTAACCCTAACACTGTCCTAGGGCTGACTCTAACCGTAACCTTAGCACTATCCTAGGCCTGATGCTAACCCTAACCCTTACCCTAACACTATCCTAGGGCTGATGCTAACCCTAACCCTAACCCTAACACTATCCTAGGGCTGACGCTAACCCTAACCCTAACACTAACACTATCCTAGGGCTGATGCGAACCCTAACCCTAACACTAACACTATCCTAGGGCTGATGCTAACCCTAACCCCAACACTCTCCTAGGCCTGATGCTAACCCTAACCCTAACACTATCCTTTGGCTGATGCTAACCCTAACCCTAACCCTAACACTATCCTAGGCCTGATGCTAACCCTATCCCTAACCCTAACACTATCCTAGGGCTGATGCTAACCCTAACCCTAATAATATCCTAGGGCTGATGCTAACCCTAACCCTAACCCTAACACTATCCTAGGGCTGATGCTAACCCTAACCCAACCCTAACACTATCCTAGGGCTGATGCTAACCCTAACCCTAACCCTAACACTATCCTAGGGCTGATGCTAACCCTAACCCTAACAATATCCTAGGCCTGATGATATCCATAACCCTAAACCTAACACTATCCTAGGGCTGATGCTAACCCTAACACTAACCCTAACACTATCCTAGGGCTGATTCTAACCGTAACCCTAACACTACCCTAGGCCTGATGCTAACCCTAACCCTTACCCTAACACTATCCTAGGGCTGATGCTAAACCTAACCATAACCCTAACACTATCCTAGGGCTGATGCTAACCCTAACCCCAACCCTAACACTATCCTAAGGCGGATGCTAACCCTAACCCTAACACTAACACTATCCTAGGGCTGATGCTAACCCTAACACTAACACTATCCTAGGGCTGATGCTAACCCTAACCCTAACCCTAACACTACCCTAGGCTGATGCTAACCGTAACCCTAACTCTAACACTATCTTAGGGCTGAGGCTAACCCTAACCCTAACACTATCCTACGGCTGATGCTAACCCTAACCCTAACCCTAAGACTATCCTAGGGCTGATGCTAACCCTAACCGTAACACTATCCTAGGCCTGATGCTAACCCTAAGCCTAACCATAACACTGTCGTAGGGCTGATGCTAACCCTAACCCTAACACTATCCTACGGCTGATGCTAACCTAACCCTAACCCTAACACTATCCTATGGCTGATGCTAACCCTAACCCTAACACTATCCTAGGCCTGATGATAACCCTAACCCTAACCCTAACACCATCCTAGGGCTGATGCTAACCCTAACCCTAACACTATCCTAGGGCTGATGCTAACGCTAACCCTAACCCTAACACTATCCTAGGGCTGATGCTAACCCTAACCCTAACACTATCCTAGGCCAGATGCTAACCCTAACCCTAACCCTAACACTATCCTAGGGCTGATGCTAACCCTAACCCTAACCCTAACACTATCCTAGAGCTGATGCGAACCCTAACCCTAACCCTAACCCTAACCCTAATACTATCCTAGGGCTGATGCTAACTCTAACCCTAACCCTAACACTATCCTACGGCTGATGCTAACCCTAACCCTAACCCTAACACTAACCTAAGGCTGATGCTAACCCTAACCCTAACACTATCCTAGGCCTGATGATAACCCCAACACTAACCCTGACACTATCCTAGGGCTGATGCTAACCCTAACCCTAACACTATCCTAGGGCTGATGCTAACCCTAACCCTAACCCTAACACTATCCTAGGCCTGATGCTAACCCTATCCCTAACCCTAACACTCTCCTAGGGCTGAGGCTAACCCTAACCCTAACACTATCCTAGGGCTGATGCTAACCCTAACCCTTACCCAAACATTATCCTAGGGTTGATGCTAACCCTAACCCTAACACTATCCTAGGGCTGATGCTAACCCTAACCCTAACCCTAACACTATCCTTGGACTGATGCTAACCCCAACCCTAACACTATCCTGGGCCTGATGCTAACCATAACCCTAACCCTAACACTATCCTAGGGCTGATGCTAACCCTAACCCTAACACTATCCTTGGGCGGATGCTAACCCTAACCCTAACCCTAACAATATCCTAGGGCAGATGCTAACCCTAACCCTAACCCTAACACTATCCTTGGGCTGATGCTAACCCTCACCCTAACACTATCCTTTGCCTGATGCTAACCCTAACCCTAACCCTAACACTATCCTAGGGCTGATGCTAACCCTAACCCTAACACTATCCTTGGGCTGATGCTAACCCTAACCCTAACCCTAACAATATCCTAGGGCAGATGCTAACCCTAACGCAAACCCTAACACTATCCTAGGCCTGATGATAACCCTAACCCAAACCCTAACACTATCCTAGGGCTGATGCTAACCCTAACCCTAACCCTAACCCTAACCCTAATACTATCCTAGGGCTGATGCTAACTCTAACCCTAACCCTAACACTATCCTACGGCTGATGCTAACCCTAACCCTAACCCTAACACTAACCTAAGGCTGATGCTAACCCTAACACTAACACTATCCTAGGCCTGGTGCTAACCCCAACATTAACCCTAACACTATTCTAGGGCTGATGCTAACCCTAACCCTAATAATATCCTAGGGCTGATGCTAACCCTAACCCTAACCCTAACAGTATCCTAGGGCTGATGCTATCCCTAACCCTAACCCTAAGACTATCCTAGGGCTGATGCTAACCTTAACCCTAACCCTAATACTATCCTAGGGCTGATGCTAACCCTAACCCTAACACTAACACTATCCTAGGCCTGATGCTATCCCTATCCCTAACCCTAACACTATCCTAGGGCTGATGCTAACTCTAACCCTAATAATATCCTAGGGCTGATGCTAACCCTATCCCTAACCCTAACACTATCCTAGGGCTGATGCTAACCCTAACCCTAACCCTAACACTATCCTAGGGCTGATGCTAACCCTAACCCTAACCCTAACACTATCCTAGGGCTGATGCTAACCCTAACCCTAACAATATCCTAGGCCTGATGATATCCATAACCCTAAACCTAACACTATCCTAGGGCTGATGCTAAACCTAACCCTAACCCTAACACTATCCTAGGGCTGATTCTAACCGTAACCCTAACACTACCCTAGGCCTGATGCTAACCCTAACCCTTACCCTAACACTATCCTAGGGCTTATGCTAAACCTAACCATAACCCTAACACTATCCTAGGGCTGATGCTAACCCTAACCCTAACCCTAACACTATCCTAGGGCGGATGCTAACCCTAACCCTAACCCTCACACTATCCTAGGGCTGATGCTAACCCTAACACTAACACTATCCTAGGGCTGATGCTAACCCTAACCCTAACCCTAACACTACCCTAGGCTGATGCTAACCCTAACCCTAACTCTAACACTATCTTAGGGCTGAGGCTAACCCTAACCCTAACACTATCCTACGGCTGATGCTAACCCTAACGCTAACCCTAACACTATCCTAGGTCTGATGCTAACCCTAACCCTAACACTATCCTAGGGCTGATGCTAACCCTAACCCTAACCCTAACACTATCCTAGAGCTGATGCTAACCCTTACCCTAACCCTAACCCTAATACTATCCTAGGGCTAATGCTAACCCTAACCCTAACCCTAACACTATCCTAGGGCTGATGCTAACCCTAACCCTAACTCTAACACTATCCTAGGGCTGAGGCTAACCCTAACCCTAACACTATCCTACGGCTGATGCTAACCCTAACCCTAACCCAAACACTATCCTAAGGCTGATGCTAACCCTAACACTAACAGTATCCTAGGCCTTGTGCTAACCCTAACCCTAACCCAAACACTATTCTAGGGCTGATGCTAACACTAACCCTAATAATATCCTAGGGCTGATGCTAACCCTAACCCTAACCCGAATACTATCCTAGGGCTGATGCTAACCCTAACCCTAACCCTAACACTATCCTAGGGCTGATGCTAACCCTAACCCTAACCCTAATACTATCCTAGGGCTGATGCTAACCCTAACCCTAACCCTAACACTATCCTAGGGCTGATGCTAACCCTAACCCTAACCCTAACACTGTCCTAGGGCTGACTCTAACCGTAACCCTAGCACTATCCTAGGCCTGATGCTAACCCTAACCCTTACCCTAACACTATCCTAGGGCTGATGCTAACCCTAACCCTAACCCTAACACTATCCTAGGGCTGACGCTAACCCTAACCCTAACACTAACACTATCCTAGGGCTGATGCGAACCCTAACCCTAACACTAACACTATCCTAGGGCTGATGCTAACCCTAACCCCAACACTCTCCTAGGCCTGATGCTAACCCTAACCCTAACACTATCCTTTGGCTGATGCTAACCCTAACCCTAACCCTAACACTATCCTAGGCCTGATGCTAACCCTATCCCTAACCCTAACACTATCCTAGGGCTGATGCTAACCCTAACCCTAATAATATCCTAGGGCTGATGCTAACCCTAACCCTAACCCTAACACTATCCTAGGGCTGATGCTAACCCTAACCCAACCCTAACACTATCCTAGGGCTGATGCTAACCCTAACCCTAACCCTAACACTATCCTAGGGCTGATGCTAACCCTAACCCTAACAATATCCTAGGCCTGATGATATCCATAACCCTAAACCTAACACTATCCTAGGGCTGATGCTAACCCTAACACTAACCCTAACACTATCCTAGGGCTGATTCTAACCGTAACCCTAACACTACCCTAGGCCTGATGCTAACCCTAACCCTTACCCTAACACTATCCTAGGGCTGATGCTAAACCTAACCATAACCCTAACACTATCCTAGGGCTGATGCTAACCCTAACCCCAACCCTAACACTATCCTAAGGCGGATGCTAACCCTAACCCTAACACTAACACTATCCTAGGGCTGATGCTAACCCTAACACTAACACTATCCTAGGGCTGATGCTAACCCTAACCCTAACCCTAACACTACCCTAGGCTGATGCTAACCGTAACCCTAACTCTAACACTATCTTAGGGCTGAGGCTAACCCTAACCCTAACACTATCCTACGGCTGATGCTAACCCTAACCCTAACCCTAAGACTATCCTAGGGCTGATGCTAACCCTAACCGTAACACTATCCTAGGCCTGATGCTAACCCTAAACCTAACCATAACACTATCGTAGGGCTGATGCTAACCCTAACCCTAACACTATCCTACGGCTGATGCTAACCTAACCCTAACCCTAACACTATCCTATGGCTGATGCTAACCCTAACCCTAACACTATCCTAGGCCTGATGATAACCCTAACCCTAACCCTAACACCATCCTAGGGCTGATGCTAACCCTAACCCTAACACTATCCTAGGGCTGATGCTAACGCTAACCCTAACCCTAACACTATCCTAGGGCTGATGCTAACCCTAACCCTAACACTATCCTAGGCCAGATGCTAACCCTAACCCTAACCCTAACACTATCCTAGGGCTGATGCTAACCCTAACCCTAACCCTAACACTATCCTAGAGCTGATGCGAACCCTAACCCTAACCCTAACCCTAACCCTAATACTATCCTAGGGCTGATGCTAACTCTAACCCTAACCCTAACACTATCCTACGGCTGATGCTAACCCTAACCCTAACCCTAACACTAACCTAAGGCTGATGCTAACCCTAACCCTAACACTATCCTAGGCCTGATGATAACCCCAACACTAACCCTGACACTATCCTAGGGCTGATGCTAACCCTAACCCTAACACTATCCTAGGGCTGATGCTAACCCTAACCCTAACCCTAACACTATCCTAGGCCTGATGCTAACCCTATCCCTAACCCTAACACTCTCCTAGGGCTGAGGCTAACCCTAACCCTAACACTATCCTAGGGCTGATGCTAACCCTAACCCTAACCCAAACATTATCCTAGGGTTGATGCTAACCCTAACCCTAACACTATCCTAGGGCTGATGCTAACCCTAACCCTAACCCTAACACTATCCTTGGACTGATGCTAACCCCAACCCTAACACTATCCTGGGCCTGATGCTAACCATAACCCTAACCCTAACACTATCCTAGGGCTGATGCTAACCCTAACCCTAACACTATCCTTGGGCGGATGCTAACCCTAACCCTAACCCTAACAATATCCTAGGGCAGATGCTAACCCTAACCCTAACCCTAACACTATCCTTGGGCTGATGCTAACCCTAACCCTAACACTATCCTTTGCCTGATGCTAACCCTAACCCTAACCCTAACACTATCCTAGGGCTGATGCTAACCCTAACCCTAACACTATCCTTGGGCTGATGCTAACCCTAACCCTAACCCTAACAATATCCTAGGGCAGATGCTAACCCTAACGCAAACCCTAACACTATCCTAGGCCTGATGATAACCCTAACCCAAACCCTAACACTATCCTAGGGCTGATGCTAACCCTAACCCTAACCCTAACCCTAACCCTAATACTATCCTAGGGCTGATGCTAACTCTAACCCTAACCCTAACACTATCCTACGGCTGATGCTAACCCTAACCCTAACCCTAACACTAACCTAAGGCTGATGCTAACCCTAACACTAACACTATCCTAGGCCTGATGCTAACCCCAACATTAACCCTAACACTATTCTAGGGCTGATGCTAACCCTAACCCTAATAATATCCTAGGGCTGATGCTAACCCTAACCCTAACCCTAACAGTATCCTAGGGCTGATGCTATCCCTAACCCTAACCCTAAGACTATCCTAGGGCTGATGCTAACCTTAACCCTAACCCTAATACTATCCTAGGGCTGATGCTAACCCTAACCCTAACACTAACACTATCCTAGGGCTGATGCTAACCCTAACCCTAACCCTAACACTATCCTAGGGCTGATTCTAACCGTAACCCTAACACTATCCTAGGCCTGATGCTAACCCTAACCCTTACCCTAACACTATCCTAGGGCTGATGCTAACCCTAACCCTAACCCTAACACTATCCTAGGGCTGATTCTAACCGTAACCCTAACACTATCCTAGGCCTGATGCTAACCCTAACCCTTACCCTAACACTATCCTAGGGCTGATGCTAAACCTAACCATAACCCTAACACTATCCTAGGGCTGATGCTAACCCTAACCCTAACACTAACACTATCCTAGGGCTGATGCTAACCCTAACCCTAACACTCTCCTAGGCCTGATGCTAACCCTAACCCTAACAATATCCTAGGGCTGATGGTAACCCTAACCCTAACCCTAACACTATCCTAGGCCTGATGCTAACCCTATCCCTAACCCTAACACTATCCTAGGGCTGATGCTAACCCTAACGCTAACCCTAACACTATCCTTGAACTGATGCTAACCCTAACCCTAACCCTAACACTATCCTAGGCCTGATGATAACAATAACCCTAACCCTGACACTATCCTAGGTTTTATGTTAACCCTAACCCTAACAGTATCCTAGCGCTGATGCTAACCCTAACCCTAACCCTAACACTATCCGAGGGCGGATGCTAACCCTAACCCTAACCCTAACACTATCCTAGGGCTGATGCTAACCCTAACACTAACACTATCCTAGGGCTGATGCTAACGCTAACCCTAACCCTAACACTATCCTAGGGCTGATGCTAACCCTAACCCTAACTCTAACAGTCTCCTATGGCTGAGGCTAACCCTAACACTAACACTATCCTAGGGCTGATGCTAACCCTAACCGTAAACCTAACACTATCCTAGGGCTGATGCTTACCCTAACCCTAACACTATCCTAGGGCTGATGGTAACCCTAACCCTAACCCTAACACTATCCTAGGGCTGATGCTAACCCTAACCCTAACCCTAACACTATCCTAGGGCTTATGCTAACCCTAACCCTAACACTGTCCTAGGGCTGATGCTAACCCTAACCCTAACCCTAACACTATCCTAGGGCTGATGCTAACCCTAACCCTAACCCTAACACTATCCTAGGGCTGATGCTAACCCTAACCCTAACCCTAACACTATCCTAGGGCTGATGCTAACCCTAACCCTAACCCTAATACTATCCTAGGGCTGATGCTAACCCTAACCCTAACCCTAACACTATCCTAGGGCTGATGCTAACCCTAACCCTAACCCTAACACTGTCCTAGGGCTGACTCTAACCGTAACCCTAGCACTCTCCTAGGCCTGATGCTAACCCTAACCCTTACCCTAACACTATCCTAGGGCTGATGCTAACCCTAACCCTAACCCTAACACTATCCTAGGGCTGACGCTAACCCTAACCCTAACACTAACACTATCCTAGGGCTGATGCGAACCCTAACCCTAACACTAACACTATCCTAGGGCTGATGCTAACCCTAACCCCAACACTCTCCTAGGCCTGATGCTAACCCTAACCCTAACACTATCCTTTGGCTGATGCTAACCCTAACCCTAACCCTAACACTATCCTAGGCCTGATGCTAACCCTATCCCTAACCCTAACACTATCCTAGGGCTGATGCTAACCCTAACCCTAATAATATCCTAGGGCTGATGCTAACCCTAACCCTAACCCTAACACTATCCTAGGGCTGATGCTAACCCTAACCCAACCCTAACACTATCCTAGGGCTGATGCTAACCCTAACCCTAACCCTAACACTATCCTAGGGCTGATGCTAACCCTAACCCTAACAATATCCTAGGCCTGATGATATCCATAACCCTAAACCTAACACTATCCTAGGGCTGATGCTAACCCTAACACTAACCCTAACACTATCCTAGGGCTGATTCTAACCGTAACCCTAACACTACCCTAGGCCTGATGCTAACCCTAACCCTTACCCTAACACTATCCTAGGGCTGATGCTAAACCTAACCATAACCCTAACACTATCCTAGGGCTGATGCTAACCCTAACCCCAACCCTAACACTATCCTAAGGCGGATGCTAACCCTAACCCTAACACTAACACTATCCTAGGGCTGATGCTAACCCTAACACTAACACTATCCTAGGGCTGATGCTAAACCTAACCCTAACCCTAACACTACCCTAGGCTGATGCTAACCGTAACCCTAACTCTAACACTATCTTAGGGCTGAGGCTAACCCTAACCCTAACACTATCCTACGGCTGATGCTAACCCTAACCCTAACCCTAAGACTATCCTAGGGCTGATGCTAACCCTAACCGTAACACTATCCTAGGCCTGATGCTAACCCTAAGCCTAACCATAACACTATCGTAGGGCTGATGCTAACCCTAACCCTAACACTATCCTACGGCTGATGCTAACCTAACCCTAACCCTAACACTATCCTATGGCTGATGCTAACCCTAACCCTAACACTATCCTAGGCCTGATGATAACCCTAACCCTAACCCTAACACCATCCTAGGGCTGATGCTAACCCTAACCCTAACACTATTCTAGGGCTGATGCTAACGCTAACCCTAACCCTAACACTATCCTAGGGCTGATGCTAACCCTAACCCTAACACTATCCTAGGCCAGATGCTAACCCTAACCCTAACCCTAACACTATCCTAGGGCTGATGCTAACCCTAACCCTAACCCTAACACTATCCTAGAGCTGATGCGAACCCTAACCCTAACCCTAACCCTAACCCTAATACTATCCTAGGGCTGATGCTAACTCTAACCCTAACCCTAACACTATCCTACGGCTGATGCTAACCCTAACCCTAACCCTAACACTAACCTAAGGCTGATGCTAACCCTAACCCTAACACTATCCTAGGCCTGATGATAACCCCAACACTAACCCTGACACTATCCTAGGGCTGATGCTAACCCTAACCCTAACACTATCCTAGGGCTGATGCTAACCCTAACCCTAACCCTAACACTATCCTAGGCCTGATGCTAACCCTATCCCTAACCCTAACACTCTCCTAGGGCTGAGGCTAACCCTAACCCTAACACTATCCTAGGGCTGATGCTAACCCTAACCCTAACCCAAACATTATCCTAGGGTTGATGCTAACCCTAACCCTAACACTATCCTAGGGCTGATGCTAACCCTAACCCTAACCCTAACACTATCCTTGGACTGATGCTAACCCCAACCCTAACACTATCCTGGGCCTGATGCTAACCATAACCCTAACCCTAACACTATCCTAGGGCTGATGCTAACCCTAACCCTAACACTATCCTTGGGCGGATGCTAACCCTAACCCTAACCCTAACAATATCCTAGGGCAGATGCTAACCCTAACCCTAACCCTAACACTATCCTTGGGCTGATGCTAACCCTAACCCTAACACTATCCTTTGCCTGATGCTAACCCTAACCCTAACCCTAACACTATCCTAGGGCTGATGCTAACCCTAACCCTAACACTATCCTTGGGCTGATGCTAACCCTAACCCTAACCCTAACAATATCCTAGGGCAGATGCTAACCCTAACGCAAACCCTAACACTATCCTAGGCCTGATGATAACCCTAACCCAAACCCTAACACTATCCTAGGGCTGATGCTAACCCTAACCCTAACCCTAACCCTAACCCTAATAC
The DNA here is from genome assembly GCF_020740605.2 of Lemur catta. Lineage (NCBI taxonomy): Eukaryota > Metazoa > Chordata > Mammalia > Primates > Lemuridae > Lemur > Lemur catta. Next base: position 948,018 of record NW_025423742.1, on the reverse strand, counting down.
TATCCTAGGGCTGATGCTAACTCTAACCCTAACTCTAACACTATCCTACGGCTGATGCTAACCCTAACCCTAACCCTAACACTAACCTAAGGCTGATGCTAACCCTAACACTAACACTATCCTAGGCCTGGTGCTAACCCCAACATTAACCCTAACACTATTCTAGGGCTGATGCTAACCCTAACCCTAATAATATCCTAGGGCTGATGCTAACCCTAACCCTAACCCTAACAGTATCCTAGGGCTGATGCTATCCCTAACCCTAACCCTAAGACTATCCTAGGGCTGATGCTAACCTTAACCCTAACCCTAATACTATCCTAGGGCTGATGCTAACCCTAACCCTAACACTAACACTATCCTAGGGCTGATGCTAACCCTAACCCTAACCCTAACACTATCCTAGGGCTGATTCTAACCGTAACCCTAACACTATCCTAGGCCTGATGCTAACCCTAACCCTTACCCTAACACTATCCTAGGGCTGATGCTAACCCTAACCCTAACCCTAACACTATCCTAGGGCTGATTCTAACCGTAACCCTAACACTATCCTAGGCCTGATGCTAACCCTAACCCTTACCCTAACACTATCCTAGGGCTGATGCTAAACCTAACCATAACCCTAACACTATCCTAGGGCTGATGCTAACCCTAACCCTAACACTAACACTATCCTAGGGCTGATGCTAACCCTAACCCTAACCCTAACACTATCCTAGGGCTTATGCTAACCCTAACCCTAACACTGTCCTAGGGCTGATGCTAACCCTAACCCTAACCCTAACACTATCCTAGGGCTGATGCTAACCCTAACCCTAACCCTAACACTATCCTAGGGCGGATGCTAACCCTAACCCTAACCCTAACACTATCCTAGGGCTGATGCTAACCCTAACACTAACACTATCCTAGGGCTGATGCTAACCCTAACCCTAACTCTAACACTATCCTAGGGCGGATGCAAACCCTAACCCTAACTCTAACACTATCTTAGGGCTGAGGCTAACCCTAACCCTAACACTATCCTACGGCTGATGCTAACCCTAACCCTAACCCTAAGACTATCCTAGGGCTGATGCTAACCCTAACCCTAACACTATCCTAGGCCTGATGCTAACCCTAAGCCTAACCCTAACACTATCGTAGGGCTGATGCTAACCCTAACCCTAACACTATCCTAGGGCTGATGCTAACCTAACCCTAACCCTAACACTATCCTAGGGCTGATGCTAACCCTAACCCTAACACTATCCTAGGCCTGATGATAACCCTAACCCTAACCCTAACACCATCCTAGGGCTGATGCTAACCCTAAGCCTAACACTATCCTAGGGCTGATGCTATCCCTAACCCTAACCCAAACACTATCCTAGGGTTGATGCTAACCCTAACCCTAACACTCTCCTAGGGCTGATGCTAACCCTAACCCTAACCCTAAGACTATCCTAAGGCTGATGCTAACCCTAACCCTAAGACTATCCTAGGGCTGATGCTTACCCTAACACTAACACTATCCTAGGGCTGATGCTAACCCTAACCCTAACCCTAACACTCTCCAAGGGCTGATGCTAACCCTAACCCTAACCCTAACACTATCCTAGGGCTGATGCTAACCCTAACCCTAACACTATCCTAGGGCTGATGCTAACCCTAACCCTAACCCTAACACTATCCTAAGTCTGATGCTAACCCTAGACCTCACACTATACTAGGCCTGATGATAACCATAACCCTAACCTTAACACTATCCTAGGGCTGATGCTAACCCTAACCCTAACCCTAACACTATCCTAGAGCTGATGCTAACCCTAACCCTAACACTATCCTAGGCCTGATGATAACCCCAACACTAACCCTGACACTATCCTAGGGCTGATGCTAACCCTAACCCTAACACTATCCTAGGGCTGATGCTAACCCTAACCCTAACCCTAACACTATCCTAGGCCTGATGCTAACCCTATCCCTAACCCTAACACTCTCCTAGGGCTGAGGCTAACCCTAACCCTAACACTATCCTAGGGCTGATGCTAACCCTAACCCTAACCCAAACACTATCCTAGGGTTGATGCTAACCCTAACCCTAACACTATCCTAGGGCTGATGCTAACCCTAACCCTAACTCTAACACTATCCTAGGGCTGAGGCTAACCCTAACCCTAACACTATCCTACGGCTGATGCTAACCCTAACCCTAACCCAAACACTATCCTAAGGCTGATGCTAACCCTAACACTAACAGTATCCTAGGCCTTGTGCTAACCCTAACCCTAACCCAAACACTATTCTAGGGCTGATGCTAACACTAACCCTAATAATATCCTAGGGCTGATGCTAACCCTAACCCTAACCCGAATACTATCCTAGGGCTGATGCTAACCCTAACCCTAACCCTAACACTATCCTAGGGCTGATGCTAACCCTAACCCTAACCCTAATACTATCCTAGGGCTGATGCTAACCCTAACCCTAACCCTAACACTATCCTAGGGCTGATGCTAACCCTAACCCTAACCCTAACACTGTCCTAGGGCTGACTCTAACCGTAACCCTAGCACTATCCTAGGCCTGATGCTAACCCTAACCCTTACCCTAACACTATCCTAGGGCTGATGCTAACCCTAACCCTAACCCTAACACTATCCTAGGGCTGACGCTAACCCTAACCCTAACACTAACACTATCCTAGGGCTGATGCGAACCCTAACCCTAACACTAACACTATCCTAGGGCTGATGCTAACCCTAACCCCAACACTCTCCTAGGCCTGATGCTAACCCTAACCCTAACACTATCCTTTGGCTGATGCTAACCCTAACCCTAACCCTAACACTATCCTAGGCCTGATGCTAACCCTATCCCTAACCCTAACACTATCCTAGGGCTGATGCTAACCCTAAGCCTAATAATATCCTAGGGCTGATGCTAACCCTAACCCTAACCCTAACACTATCCTAGGGCTGATGCTAACCCTAACCCAACCCTAACACTATCCTAGGGCTGATGCTAACCCTAACCCTAACCCTAACACTATCCTAGGGCTGATGCTAACCCTAACCCTAACAATATCCTAGGCCTGATGATATCCATAACCCTAAACCTAACACTATCCTAGGGCTGATGCTAACCCTAACACTAACCCTAACACTATCCTAGGGCTGATTCTAACCGTAACCCTAACACTACCCTAGGCCTGATGCTAACCCTAACCCTTACCCTAACACTATCCTAGGGCTGATGCTAAACCTAACCATAACCCTAACACTATCCTAGGGCTGATGCTAACCCTAACCCCAACCCTAACACTATCCTAAGGCGGATGCTAACCCTAACCCTAACACTAACACTATCCTAGGGCTGATGCTAACCCTAACACTAACACTATCCTAGGGCTGATGCTAACCCTAACCCTAACCCTAACACTACCCTAGGCTGATGCTAACCGTAACCCTAACTCTAACACTATCTTAGGGCTGAGGCTAACCCTAACCCTAACACTATCCTACGGCTGATGCTAACCCTAACCCTAACCCTAAGACTATCCTAGGGCTGATGCTAACCCTAACCGTAACACTATCCTAGGCCTGATGCTAACCCTAAGCCTAAACATAACACTATCGTAGGGCTGATGCTAACCCTAACCCTAACACTATCCTACGGCTGATGCTAACCTAACCCTAACCCTAACACTATCCTATGGCTGATGCTAACCCTAACCCTAACACTATCCTAGGCCTGATGATAACCCTAACCCTAACCCTAACACCATCCTAGGGCTGATGCTAACCCTAACCCTAACACTATCCTAGGGCTGATGCTAACGCTAACCCTAACCCTAACACTATCCTAGGGCTGATGCTAACCCTAACCCTAACACTATCCTAGGCCAGATGCTAACCCTAACCCTAACCCTAACACTATCCTAGGGCTGATGCTAACCCTAACCCTAACCCTAACACTATCCTACAGCTGATGCGAACCCTAACCCTAACCCTAACCCTAACCCTAATACTATCCTAGGGCTGATGCTAACTCTAACCCTAACAATAACACTATCCTACGGCTGATGCTAACCCTAACCCTAACCCTAACACTAACCTAAGGCTGATGCTAACCCTAACCCTAACACTATCCTAGGCCTGATGATAACCCCAACACTAACCCTGACACTATCCTAGGGCTGATGCTAACCCTAACCCTAACACTATCCTAGGGCTGATGCTAACCCTAACCCTAACCCTAACACTATCCTAGGCCTGATGCTAACCCTATCCCTAACCCTAACACTCTCCTAGGGCTGAGGCTAACCCTAACCCTAACACTATCCTAGGGCTGATGCTAACCCTAACCCTAACCCAAACACTATCCTAGGGTTGATGCTAACCCTAACCCTAACACTATCCTAGGGCTGATGCTAACCCTAACCCTAACCCTAACACTATCCTTGGACTGATGCTAACCCCAACCCTAACACTATCCTGGGCCTGATGCTAACCATAACCCTAACCCTAACACTATCCTAGGGCTGATGCTAACCCTAACCCTAACACTATCCTTGGGCGGATGCTAACCCTAACCCTAACCCTAACAATATCCTAGGGCAGATGCTAACCCTAACCCTAACCCTAACACTATCCTAGGGCTGATTCTAACCGTAACCCTAACACTATCCTAGGCCTGATGCTAACCCTAACCCTTACCCTAACACTATCCTAGGGCTGATGCTAACCCTAACCCTAACCCTAACACTATCCTAGGGCTGATGCTAACCGTAACCCTAACACTATCCTAGGCCTGATGCTAACCCTAACCCTTACCCTAACACTATCCTAGGGCTGATGCTAAACCTAACCATAACCCTAACACTATCCTAGGGCTGATGCTAACCCTAACCCTAACACTAACACTATCCTAGGGCTGATGCTAACCCTAACCCTAACACTCTCCTAGGCCTGATGCTAACCCTAACCCTAACAATATCCTAGGGCTGATGGTAACCCTAACCCTAACCCTAACACTATCCTAGGCCTGATGCTAACCCTATCCCTAACCCTAACACTATCCTAGGGCTGATGCTAACCCTAACGCTAACCCTAACACTATCCTTGAACTGATGCTAACCCTAACCCTAACCCTAACACTATCCTAGGCCTGATGATAACAATAACCCTAACCCTGACACTATCCTAGGTTTTATGTTAACCCTAACCCTAACAGTATCCTAGCGCTGATGCTAACCCTAACCCTAACCCTAACACTATCCGAGGGCGGATGCTAACCCTAACCCTAACCCTAACACTATCCTAGGGCTGATGCTAACCCTAACACTAACACTATCCTAGGGCTGATGCTAACCCTAACCCTAACCCTAACACTATCCTAGGGCTGATGCTAACCCTAACCCTAACTCTAACAGTCTCCTATGGCTGAGGCTAACCCTAACACTAACACTATCGTAGGGCTGATGCTAACCCTAACCCTAAACCTAACACTATCCTAGGGCTGATGCTTACCCTAACCCTAACACTATCCTAGGGCTGATGGTAACCCTAACCCTAACCCTAACACTGTCCTAGGGCTGATGCTAACCCTAACCCTAACCCTAACACTATCCTAGGGCTGATGCTAACACTAACCCTAACCCTAACACTATCCTAGGGCGGATGCTAACCCTAACCCTAACCCTAACACTATCCTAGGGCTGATGCTAACCCTAACACTAACACTATCCTAGGGCTGATGCTAACCCTAACCCTAACTCTAACACTATCCTAGGGCGGATGCAAACCCTAACCCTAACTCTACCACTATCTTAGGGCTGAGGCTAACCCTAACCCTAACACTATCCTACGGCTGATGCTAACCCTAACCCTAACCCTAAGACTATCCTAGGGCTGATGCTAACCCTAACCCTAACACTATCCTAGGCCTGATGCTAACCCTAAGCCTAACCCTAACACTATCGTAGGGCTGATGCTAACCCTAACCCTAACACTATCCTAGGGCTGATGCTAACCTAACCCTAACCCTAACACTATCCTAGGGCTGATGCTAACCCTAACCCTAACACTATCCTAGGCCTGATGATAACCCTAACCCTAACCCTAACACCATCCTAGGGCTGATGCTAACCCTAAGCCTAACACTATCCTAGGGCTGATGCTATTCCCTAACCCTAACCCAAACACTATCCTAGGGTTGATGCTAACCCTAACCCTAACACTCTCCTAGGGCTGATGCTAACCCTAACCCTAACCCTAAGACTATCCTAAGGCTGATGCTAACCCTAACCCTAAGACTATCCTAGGGCTGATGCTTACCCTAACACTAACACTATCCTAGGGCTGATGCTAACCCTAACCCTAACCCTAACACTCTCCAAGGGCTGATGCTAACCCTAACCCTAACCCTAACACTATCCTAGGGCTGATGCTAACCCTAACCCTAACACTATCCTAGGGCTGATGCTAACCCTAACCCTAACCCTAACACTATCCTAAGTCTGATGCTAACCCTAGACCTCACACTATACTAGGCCTGATGATAACCATAACCCTAACCTTAACACTATCCTAGGGCTGATGCTAACCCTAACCCTAACCCTAACACTATCCTAGAGCTGATGCTAACCCTAACCCTAACACTATCCTAGGCCTGATGATAACCCCAACACTAACCCTGACACTATCCTAGGGCTGATGCTAACCCTAACCCTAACACTATCCTAGGCCTGATGCTAACCCTATCCCTAACCCTAACACTCTCCTAGGGCTGAGGCTAACCCTAACCCTAACACTATCCTAGGGCTGATGCTAACCCTAACCCTAACCCAAACACTATCCTAGGGTTGATGCTAACCCTAACCCTAACACTATCCTAGGGCTGATGCTAACCCTAACCCTAACCCTAACACTATCCTTGGACTGATGCTAACCCCAACCCTAACACTATCCTGGGCCTGATGCTAACCCTAACCCTAACCCTAACACTATCCTAGGGCTGATGCTAACCCTAACCCTAACACTATCCTTGGGCCGATGCTAACCCTAACCCTAACCCTAACAATATCCTAGGGCAGATGCTAACCCTAACCCTAACCCTAACACTATCCTTGGGCTGATGCTAACCCTAACCCTAACACTATCCTTTGCCTGATGCTAAACCTATCCCTAACCCTAACACTATCCTAGGGCTGATGCTAACCCTAACCCTAACACTATCCTTGGGCTGATGCTAACCCTAACCCTAACCCTAACAATATCCTAGGGCAGATGCTAACCCTAACGCAAACCCTAACACTATCCTAGGCCTGATGATAACCCTAACCCAAACCCTAACACTATCCTAGGGTTTATGTTAACCCTAACCCTAACACTATCCTAGGGCTGATGCTAACCCTAACCCTAACCCTAACACTATCCTAGGGCGGATGCTAACCCTAACCCTAACCCTAACACTATCCTAGGGCTGATGCTAACCCTAACACTAACACTATCCTAGTGCTGATGCTAACCCTAACCTTAACCCTAACATTATCCTAGGGCTGATGCTAACCCTAACCCTAACTCTAACACTATCTTAGGGCTGAGGCTAACCCTAACCCTAACACTATCCTACGGCTGATGCTAACCCTAACCCTAACACTATCCTAGGGCTGATGCTAACCCTAACCCTAACACTATCCTAGGGCTGATGCTAACCCTAACCCTAACCCTAACACTATCCTAGGGCGGATGCTAACCCTAACCCTAACCCTAACATTATCCTAGGGCTGATGCTAACCCTAACACTAACACTATCCTAGGGCTATTGCTAACCCTAACCCTAACCCTAACACTATCCTAGGGCTGATGCTAACCCTAACCCTAACTCTAACACTATCTTAGGGCTGAGGCTAACCCTAACCATAACACTATCCTACGGCTGATGCTAACCCTAACCCTAACCCTAAGACTATCCTAGGGCTGATGCTAACCCTAACCATAACACTATCCTAGGCCTGATGCTAACCCTAAGCCTAACACTAACACTATCGTAGGGCTGATGCTAACCCTAACACTAACACTATCCTAGGGCTGATGCTAACCTAACCCTAACCCTAACACTATCCTAGGGCTGATGCTAACCCTAACCCTAACCCTAACACTAACCTAGAGCTGATGCTAACCCTAACCCTAACCCTAACCCTAACCCTAATACTATCCTAGGGCTGATGCTAACCCTAACCCTAACCCTAACACTATCCTAGGGGTGATGCTAACCCTAACCCTAACTCTAACACTATCCTAGGGCTGAGGCTAACCCTAACCCTAACACTATCCTACGGCTGATGCTAACCCTAACCCTAACCCTAACACTATCCTAAGGCTGATGCTAACCCTAATACTAACACTATCCTAGGCCTGGTGCTAACCCTAACCCTAACCCTAACACTATTCTAGGGCTGATGCTAACCCTAACCCTAATAATATCCTAGGGCTGATGCTAACCCTAACCCTAACCCTAACACTATCCTAGGGCTGATGCTATCCCTAACCCTAACCCTAACACTATCCTAGGGCTGATGCTAACCCTAACCCTAACCCTAATACTATCCTTGGGCTGATGCTAACCCTAACCCTAACCCTAACACTATCCTAGGGCTGATGCTAACCCTAACCCTAACCCTAACACTATCCTAGGGCTGATGCTAACCCTAACCCTAACAATATCCTAGGCCTGATGATAACCCTAACCCTAACACTATCCTAGGGCTCATGCTAACCCTAACACTCACCCTAACACTCTCCTAGGGCTGAGGCTAACCCTAACCCTAACACTATCCTAGGGCTGATGCTAACGCTAACCCTAACCCTAACACTATCCTAGGGCTGATGCTAACCCTAACCCTAACACTATCCTAGGGCTGATGCTAACCCTAACCCTAACCCTAACACTATCCTAGGGCTGATGCTAACCCTAACCCTAACCCTAACACTATCCTAGGGCTGATGCTAACCCTAACCCTAACCCTAACACTATCCTAGGGCTGATGCTAACCCTAACCCTAACACTATCCTAGGGCTGATGCTAACCCTAACGCCAACCCTAACACTATCCTTGAACTGATGCTAACCCTAACCCTAACACTAACACTATCCTAGGCCTGATACTAACCCTAACCCTAACCCTAACACTATCCTAGGGCTGATGCTAACCCTAACCCTAACACTATCCTAGGGCTGATGCTAACCCTAACGCTAACCCTAACACTATCCTAGGGCTGATGCTAACCCTAACCCTAACACTATCCTAGGGCTGATGCTAAACCTAACCCTAACCCTAACACTATCCTAGGGCTGATGCTAACCGTCACCCTAACCCTAACACTATCCTAGAGCTGATGCTAACGCTAAACCTAACCCTAACCCTAACCCTAATACTATCCTAGGGGTAATACTAACCCTAAACCTACCCCTAACACTATCCTAGGGCTGATGCTAACCCTAAAACTAACACTATCCTAGGGCTTATGCTAACCCTACCCCTAACCCTAACACTATCCTAGGGCTGATGCTAACCCTAACCTAACTCTAACACTATCCTAGGGCTGATGCTAACCCTAACCCTAACACTATCCTAGGCCTGATGCTAACCCTAACCCTAACACTATCCTAGGGCTCATGCTAACCCTAACACTCACCCTAACACTCTCCTAGGGCTGAGGCTAACCCTAACCCTAACACTATCCTAGGGCTGATGCTAACCCTAACCCTAACCCTAACACTATCCTAGGGCTGATGCTAACCCTAACCCTAACACTATCCTAGGGCTGATGCTAACCCTAACCCTAACCCTAACACTATCCTAGGGCTGATGCTAACCCTAACCCTAACACTATCCTAGGGCTGATGCTAACCCTAACCCTAACCCTAACACTATCCTAGGGCTGATGCTAACCCTAACCCTAACACTATCCTAGGGCTGATGCTAACCCTAACGCCAACCCTAACACTATCCTTGAACTGATGCTAACCCTAACCCTAACCCTAACACTATCCTAGGCCTGATGATAACCCTAACCCTAACCCTAACACTATCCTAGGGTTTATGTTAACCCTAACCCTAACACTATCCTAGGGCTGATGCTAACCCTAACCCTAACCCTAACACTATCCTAGGGCGGATGCTAACCCTAACCCTAACCCTAACCCTAACACTATCCTAGGGCTGATGCTAACCCTAACACTAACACTATCCTAGAGCTGATGCTAACCCTAACCCTAACCCTAGCACTATCCTAGGGCTGATGCTAACCCAACCCTAACTCTAACACTATCTTAAGGCTGAGGCTAACCCTAACCAAAACAATATCCTACGGCTGATGCTAACCCTAACCCTAACCCTTACACTATCCTAAGGCTGATGCTAACCCTAACACTAAAACTATCCTAGGCCTGGTGCTAACCCTAACCCTAACCCTAACACTATCCTAGGGCTGATGCTAACCCTAACCCTAATACTATCCTAGGGCCGATACTAACCCTAACCCTAACCCTAACACTATCCTAGGGCTGATGCTAACCCTAACCCTAACCCTAACACTATCCTAGGGCTGATGCTAACCCTAACCCTAACACTATCCTAGGCCTGATGCTAACCCTAAACCTAACACTATCCTAGGGCTGATGCTAACCCTAACCCTAACCCTAACACTATCCTAGGGTTGATGCTAACCCTAACCCTAACACTATCCTAGGGCTGATTCTAACCCTAACCCTAACCCTAACACTATCCTAGGGCTGATGCTAACCCTAACACTAACACTATCCTAGGTCTGATGCTAACCCTAACCCTAACCCTAACACTATCCTAGGGCTGATGCAAACCCTAACCCTAACACTATCCTAGGGCTCATGCTAACCCTAACCCTAACCCTAACACAATCTTAGGGCTGATGCTAACCCTAACCCTAACACTATCCTAGGGCTGATGCTAACCCTAACCCTAACCCTAACACTATCCTAGGGCTGATGCTAACCCTAACCCTAACACTATCCTAGGGCTGATGCTAACCCTAACCCTAACCCTAACACTATCCTAGGGCTGATGCTAACCCTGACCCTAACACTGTCCTAGGGCTGATGCTAACCCTAACCCTAACCCTAACACTATCCTAGGGCTGATGCTAACCCTAACCCTAACCCTAACACTATCCTAGGGCTGATGCTAACCCTAACCCTAACACTATCCTAGGGCTGATGCTAACCCTAACCCTAACCCTAATACTATCCTAGGGCTGATGCTAACCCTAACCCTAACACTATCCTAGGGCTGATGCTAACCCTAACGCCAACCCTAACACTATCCTTGAACTGATGCTAACCCTAACCCTAACCCTAACACTATCCTAGGCCTGATGATAACCCTAACCGTAACCCTAACACTATCCTAGGGTTTATGTTAACCCTAACCCTAACACTATCCTAGGGCTGATGCTAACCCTAACCCTAACCCTAACACTATCCTAGGGCGGATGCTAACCCTAACCCTAACCCTAACCCTAACACTATCCTAGGGCTGATGCTAACCCTAACACTAACACTATCCTAGAGCTGATGCTAACCCTAACCCTAACCCTAACACTATCCTAGGGCTGATGCTAACCCTAACCCTAACTCTAACACTATCTTAGGGCTGAGGCTAACCCTAACCCAAACAATATCCTACGGCTGATGCTAACCCTAACCCTAACCCTTACACTATCCTAAGGCTGATGCTAACCCTAACACTAAAACTATCCTAGGCCTGGTGCTAACCCTAACCCTAACCCTAACACTATCCTAGGGCTGATGCTAACCCTAACCCTAATACTATCCTAGGGCCGATGCTAACCCTAACCCTAACCCTAACACTATCCTAGGGCTGATGCTAACCCTAACCCTAACCCTAACACTATCCTAGGGCTGATGCTAACCCTAACCCTAACACTATCCTAGGCCTGATGCTAACCCTAAACCTAACACTATCCTAGGGCTGATGCTAACCCTAACCCTAACCCTAACACTATCCTAGGGTTGATGCTAACCCTAACCCTAACACTATCCTAGGGCTGATTCTAACCCTAACCCTAACCCTAACACTATCCTAGGGCTGATGCTAACCCTAACCCTAACACTATCCTAGGTCTGATGCTAACCCTAACCCTAACCCTAACACTATCCTAGGGCTGATGCAAACCCTAACCCTAACACTATCCTAGGGCTCATGCTAACCCTAACCCTAACCCTAACACTATCTTAGGGCTGATGCTAACCCTAACCCTAACACTATCCTAGGGCTGATGCTAACCCTAACCCTAACACTATCCTAGGGCTGATGCTAACCCTAACCCTAACCCTAACACTATCCTAGGGCTGATGCTAACCCTAACCCTCACACTATCCTAGGGCTGATGCTAACCCTAACGCCAACCCTAACACTATCCTTGAACTGATGCTAACCCTAACCCTAACCCTAACACTATCCTAGGCCCTATGATAACTCTAACCCTAACCCTAACACTATCCTAGGGTTTATGTTAACCCTAACCCTAACACTATCCTAGGGCTGATGCTAACCCTAACCCTAACCCTAACACTATCCTAGGGCTGATGCTAACCCTAACCCTAACTCTAACACTATCTTAGGGCTATGGCTAACCCTAACCCAAACACTATCCTACGGCTGATGCTAACCCTAACCCTAATCCTTACACTATCCTAAGGCTGATCCTAACCCTAACACTAAAACTATCCTAGGCCTGGTGCTAACCCTAACCCTAACCCTAACACTATCCTAGGGCTGATGCTAACCCTAACCCTAATACTATCCTAGGGCTGATGCTAACCCTAACCCTAACACTAACACTATCCTAGGGCTGATGCTAACCCTAACGCTAACCCTAACACTATCCTAGGGCTGATCCTAACCCTAAACCTAACACTATCCTAGGGCTGATGCTAACCCTAACCCTAACACTAACACTATCCTAGGGGTGATGTTAACCCTAACCCTAACACTATCCTAGGCCTGATGCTAACCCTAACCCTAACCCTAACACTCTCCTAGGGCTGATGCTAACCGTAACCCTAACACTATCCTAGGCCTGATGCTAACCCTAACCCTAACACTATCATAGGGCTGATGCTAACCCTAACCCTAACCCTAACACTATCCTAGGCCTGATGCTAACCCTATCCCTAACCCTAACACTCTCCTAGTGCTGAGGCTAACCCAAACCCTAACACTATCCTAGGGTTGATGCTACCCCTAACCCTAACCCTAACACTATCCTAGGCCTGATGCTAACCCTAACCATAACACTATCCTAGGGCTGATGCTAACCCTAACCCTAACCCTAACACTATCCTAGGGCTGATGCTAACCCTAACCCTAACACTATCCTAGGGCTGATGATAACCCTAACCCTAACACTAACACTATCCTAAGTCTGATGCTAACCCTAGCCCTCACACTATCCTAGGCCTGATGATAACCCTAACCCTAACCTTAACACTATCCTAGGGCTGATGCTAACCCTAACCCTAAACCTAACACTATCCTAGAGCTGATGCTAACCCTAACCCTAGCACTATCCTAGGCCTGATGATAACCCTAACCCTAACCCTGACAATATCCTAGGGCTGATGCTAACCCTACCCTAACACTTACACTATCCTAGGGCTGATGCTAACCCTAACCCTAACCCTAACACTATCCTAGGTCTGATGCTAACCCTAAACCTAACACTATCCTAGGGCTGATGCTAACCCTAACCCTAACCCTAACACTATCCTAGGGCTGATGTTAACCCTAACCCTAACACTATCCTAGGGCTGATGCTAACCGTAACCCTAACCCTAACACTCTCCTAGGGCTGATGCTAACCCTAACCGTAACACTGTCCTAGGCCTGATGCTAACCCTAACCCTAAAACTATCCTAGGGCTGATGCTAACCCTAACCCTAACCCTAACACTATCCTATGCCTGATGCTAACCCTATCCCTAACCTTAACACTCTCCTAGGGCTGAGGCTAACCCTAACCCTAACACTATCCTAGGGCTTATTCTAACCCTAACCATAACCCCAACACTATCCTAGGGTTGATGCTAACCCTAACCCTAACACTATCCTAGGGCTGATGCTAACCCTAACCCTAACCCTAACACTATCCTAGGGCTGATGCTAACCCTAACCCTAACACTATCCTAGGGCTGATGCTAACCCTAACCCTAACCCTAACACTATCCTAGGGCTGATGCTAACACTAACCCTAACACTATCCTAGGGCTGATTCTAACCCTAACCCTAACCCTAACCCTAACACTATCCTAGGGCTGATGCTAACCCTAACCCTAACACTATCCTAGGGCTGATGCTAACCCTAACCCTAACCCTAACACTATCCTAGGGCTGATGCTAACCCTCACCCTAACCCTAACACTATCCTAGAGCTGATGCTAACGCTAACCCTAACCCTAACCCTAACTCTAATACTATCCTAGGGCTGATGCTAACCCTAAACCTACCCCTAACACTATCCTAGGGCTGATGCTAACCCTAAAACTAACACTATCCTAGGGCTTATGCTAACCCTACCTCTAACACTAACACTATCCTAGGGCTGATGCTAACCCTAACCTAACTCTAACACTATCCTAGGGCTGAGGCTAACCCTAACCCTAACACTATCCTATGGCTGATGCTAACCCCAACCCTAACCCTAACACTATCCTAAGGCTGATGCTAACCCTAACACTAACACTATCCTAGGCCTGGTGCTAACCCTAACCCTAACCCTAACACTATCCTAGGGCTGATGCTAACCCTAACCCTAATAATATCCTAGGGCTGATGCTAACCCTAACCCTAACCCTAACACTATCCTAGGGCTGATGCTAACCCTAACCCTAACCCTAACACTATCCTAGGGCTGATGTTAACCCTAACCCTAACCCTAACAGTATCCTAGGGCTGATGTTAACCCTAACCCTAACACTATCCTAGGGCTGATGCTAACCCTAACCCTAACCCTAACACTCTCCTAGGGCTGATGCTAACCCTAACCCTAACACTATCCTAGGCCTGATGCTAACCCTAACCCTAACACTATCCTAGGGCTTATGCTAACCCTAACCCTAACCCTAACACTATCCTAGGGCTGATGCTAACCCTAACCCTAACCCTAACACTATCCTAGGGCTGATGTTAACCCTAACCCTAACCCTAACACTATCCTAGGGTTGATGCTAACCCTAACCCTAACACTATCCTAGGGCTGATTCTAACCCTAACCCTAACCCTAACACTATCCTAGGGCTGATGCTAACCCTAACCCTAACACTATCCTAGGCCTGATGATAACCCTAACCCTAACCCTAACACCATCCTAGGGCTGATGCTAACCCTAAGCCTAACACTATCCTAGGGCTGATGCTATTCCCTAACCCTAACCCAAACACTATCCTAGGGTTGATGCTAACCCTAACCCTAACACTCTCCTAGGGCTGATGCTAACCCTAACCCTAACCCTAAGACTATCCTAAGGCTGATGCTAACCCTAACCCTAAGACTATCCTAGGGCTGATGCTTACCCTAACACTAACACTATCCTAGGGCTGATGCTAACCCTAACCCTAACCCTAACACTCTCCAAGGGCTGATGCTAACCCTAACCCTAACCCTAACACTATCCTAGGGCTGATGCTAACCCTAACCCTAACACTATCCTAGGGCTGATGCTAACCCTAACCCTAACCCTAACACTATCCTAAGTCTGATGCTAACCCTAGACCTCACACTATACTAGGCCTGATGATAACCATAACCCTAACCTTAACACTATCCTAGGGCTGATGCTAACCCTAACCCTAACCCTAACACTATCCTAGAGCTGATGCTAACCCTAACCCTAACACTATCCTAGGCCTGATGATAACCCCAACACTAACCCTGACACTATCCTAGGGCTGATGCTAACCCTAACCCTAACACTATCCTAGGCCTGATGCTAACCCTATCCCTAACCCTAACACTCTCCTAGGGCTGAGGCTAACCCTAACCCTAACACTATCCTAGGGCTGATGCTAACCCTAACCCTAACCCAAACACTATCCTAGGGTTGATGCTAACCCTAACCCTAACACTATCCTAGGGCTGATGCTAACCCTAACCCTAACCCTAACACTATCCTTGGACTGATGCTAACCCCAACCCTAACACTATCCTGGGCCTGATGCTAACCCTAACCCTAACCCTAACACTATCCTAGGGCTGATGCTAACCCTAACCCTAACACTATCCTTGGGCCGATGCTAACCCTAACCCTAACCCTAACAATATCCTAGGGCAGATGCTAACCCTAACCCTAACCCTAACACTATCCTTGGGCTGATGCTAACCCTAACCCTAACACTATCCTTTGCCTGATGCTAAACCTATCCCTAACCCTAACACTATCCTAGGGCTGATGCTAACCCTAACCCTAACACTATCCTTGGGCTGATGCTAACCCTAACCCTAACCCTAACAATATCCTAGGGCAGATGCTAACCCTAACGCAAACCCTAACACTATCCTAGGCCTGATGATAACCCTAACCCAAACCCTAACACTATCCTAGGGTTTATGTTAACCCTAACCCTAACACTATCCTAGGGCTGATGCTAACCCTAACCCTAACCCTAACACTATCCTAGGGCGGATGCTAACCCTAACCCTAACCCTAACACTATCCTAGGGCTGATGCTAACCCTAACACTAACACTATCCTAGTGCTGATGCTAACCCTAACCTTAACCCTAACATTATCCTAGGGCTGATGCTAACCCTAACCCTAACTCTAACACTATCTTAGGGCTGAGGCTAACCCTAACCCTAACACTATCCTACGGCTGATGCTAACCCTAACCCTAACACTATCCTAGGGCTGATGCTAACCCTAACCCTAACACTATCCTAGGGCTGATGCTAACCCTAACCCTAACCCTAACACTATCCTAGGGCGGATGCTAACCCTAACCCTAACCCTAACATTATCCTAGGGCTGATGCTAACCCTAACACTAACACTATCCTAGGGCTATTGCTAACCCTAACCCTAACCCTAACACTATCCTAGGGCTGATGCTAACCCTAACCCTAACTCTAACACTATCTTAGGGCTGAGGCTAACCCTAACCCTAACACTATCCTACGGCTGATGCTAACCCTAACCCTAACCCTAAGACTATCCTAGGGCTGATGCTAACCCTAACCATAACACTATCCTAGGCCTGATGCTAACCCTAAGCCTAACACTAACACTATCGTAGGGCTGATGCTAACCCTAACACTAACACTATCCTAGGGCTGATGCTAACCTAACCCTAACCCTAACACTATCCTAGGGCTGATGCTAACCCTAACCCTAACCCTAACACTAACCTAGAGCTGATGCTAACCCTAACCCTAACCCTAACCCTAACCCTAATACTATCCTAGGGCTGATGCTAACCCTAACCCTAACCCTAACACTATCCTAGGGGTGATGCTAACCCTAACCCTAACTCTAACACTATCCTAGGGCTGAGGCTAACCCTAACCCTAACACTATCCTACGGCTGATGCTAACCCTAACCCTAACCCTAACACTATCCTAAGGCTGATGCTAACCCTAATACTAACACTATCCTAGGTCTGGTGCTAACCCTAACCCTAACCCTAACACTATTCTAGGGCTGATGCTAACCCTAACCCTAATAATATCCTAGGGCTGATGCTAACCCTAACCCTAACCCTAACACTATCCTAGGGCTGATGCTATCCCTAACCCTAACCCTAACACTATCCTAGGGCTGATGCTAACCCTAACCCTAACCCTAATACTATCCTTGGGCTGATGCTAACCCTAACCCTAACCCTAACACTATCCTAGGGCTGATGCTAACCCTAACCCTAACCCTAACACTATCCTAGGGCTGATGCTAACCCTAACCCTAACAATATCCTAGGCCTGATGATAACCCTAACCCTAACACTATCCTAGGGCTCATGCTAACCCTAACACTCACCCTAACACTCTCCTAGGGCTGAGGCTAACCCTAACCCTAACACTATCCTAGGGCTGATGCTAACGCTAACCCTAACCCTAACACTATCCTAGGGCTGATGCTAACCCTAACCCTAACACTATCCTAGGGCTGATGCTAACCCTAACCCTAACCCTAACACTATCCTAGGGCTGATGCTAACCCTAACCCTAACCCTAACACTATCCTAGGGCTGATGCTAACCCTAACCCTAACCCTAACACTATCCTAGGGCTGATGCTAACCCTAACCCTAACACTATCCTAGGGCTGATGCTAACCCTAACGCCAACCCTAACACTATCCTTGAACTGATGCTAACCCTAACCCTAACACTAACACTATCCTAGGCCTGATACTAACCCTAACCCTAACCCTAACACTATCCTAGGGCTGATGCTAACCCTAACCCTAACACTATCCTAGGGCTGAT
Source organism: Lemur catta (assembly GCF_020740605.2). Classification (NCBI taxonomy): domain Eukaryota; kingdom Metazoa; phylum Chordata; class Mammalia; order Primates; family Lemuridae; genus Lemur; species Lemur catta. Next base: position 929,493 of record NW_025423742.1, on the reverse strand, counting down.
GCTAACCCTAACGCTAACCCTAACACTATCCTAGGGCTGATGCTAACCCTAACCCTAACACTATCCTAGGGCTGATGCTAAACCTAACCCTAACCCTAACACTATCCTAGGGCTGATGCTAACCCTCACCCTAACCCTAACACTATCCTAGAGCTGATGCTAACGCTAAACCTAACCCTAACCCTAACCCTAATACTATCCTAGGGGTAATACTAACCCTAAACCTACCCCTAACACTATCCTAGGGCTGATGCTAACCCTAAAACTAACACTATCCTAGGGCTTATGCTAACCCTACCCCTAACCCTAACACTATCCTAGGGCTGATGCTAACCCTAACCTAACTCTAACACTATCCTAGGGCTGATGCTAACCCTAACCCTAACACTATCCTAGGCCTGATGCTAACCCTAACCCTAACACTATCCTAGGGCTCATGCTAACCCTAACACTCACCCTAACACTCTCCTAGGGCTGAGGCTAACCCTAACCCTAACACTATCCTAGGGCTGATGCTAACCCTAACCCTAACCCTAACACTATCCTAGGGCTGATGCTAACCCTAACCCTAACACTATCCTAGGGCTGATGCTAACCCTAACCCTAACCCTAACACTATCCTAGGGCTGATGCTAACCCTAACCCTAACACTATCCTAGGGCTGATGCTAACCCTAACCCTAACCCTAACACTATCCTAGGGCTGATGCTAACCCTAACCCTAACACTATCCTAGGGCTGATGCTAACCCTAACGCCAACCCTAACACTATCCTTGAACTGATGCTAACCCTAACCCTAACCCTAACACTATCCTAGGCCTGATGATAACCCTAACCCTAACCCTAACACTATCCTAGGGTTTATGTTAACCCTAACCCTAACACTATCCTAGGGCTGATGCTAACCCTAACCCTAACCCTAACACTATCCTAGGGCGGATGCTAACCCTAACCCTAACCCTAACCCTAACACTATCCTAGGGCTGATGCTAACCCTAACACTAACACTATCCTAGAGCTGATGCTAACCCTAACCCGAACCCTAGCACTATCCTAGGGCTGATGCTAACCCAACCCTAACTCTAACACTATCTTAAGGCTGAGGCTAACCCTAACCAAAACAATATCCTACGGCTGATGCTAACCCTAACCCTAACCCTTACACTATCCTAAGGCTGATGCTAACCCTAACACTAAAACTATCCTAGGCCTGGTGCTAACCCTAACCCTAACCCTAACACTATCCTAGGGCTGATGCTAACCCTAACCCTAATACTATCCTAGGGCCGATACTAACCCTAACCCTAACCCTAACACTATCCTAGGGCTGATGCTAACCCTAACCCTAACCCTAACACTATCCTAGGGCTGATGCTAACCCTAACCCTAACACTATCCTAGGCCTGATGCTAACCCTAAACCTAACACTATCCTAGGGCTGATGCTAACCCTAACCCTAACCCTAACACTATCCTAGGGTTGATGCTAACCCTAACCCTAACACTATCCTAGGGCTGATTCTAACCCTAACCCTAACCCTAACACTATCCTAGGGCTGATGCTAACCCTAACACTAACACTATCCTAGGTCTGATGCTAACCCTAACCCTAACCCTAACACTATCCTAGGGCTGATGCAAACCCTAACCCTAACACTATCCTAGGGCTCATGCTAACCCTAACCCTAACCCTAACACAATCTTAGGGCTGATGCTAACCCTAACCCTAACACTATCCTAGGGCTGATGCTAACCCTAACCCTAACCCTAACACTATCCTAGGGCTGATGCTAACCCTAACCCTAACACTATCCTAGGGCTGATGCTAACCCTAACCCTAACCCTAACACTATCCTAGGGCTGATGCTAACCCTGACCCTAACACTGTCCTAGGGCTGATGCTAACCCTAACCCTAACCCTAACACTATCCTAGGGCTGATGCTAACCCTAACCCTAACCCTAACACTATCCTAGGGCTGATGCAAACCCTAACCCTAACACTATCCTAGGGCTGATGCTAACCCTAACCCTAACCCTAATACTATCCTAGGGCTGATGCTAACCCTAACCCTAACACTATCCTAGGGCTGATGCTAACCCTAACGCCAACCCTAACACTATCCTTGAACTGATGCTAACCCTAACCCTAACCCTAACACTATCCTAGGCCTGATGATAACCCTAACCCTAACCCTAACACTATCCTAGGGTTTATGTTAACCCTAACCCTAACACTATCCTAGGGCTGATGCTAACCCTAACCCTAACCCTAACACTATCCTAGGGCGGATGCTAACCCTAACCCTAACCCTAACCCTAACACTATCCTAGGGCTGATGCTAACCCTAACACTAACACTATCCTAGAGCTGATGCTAACCCTAACCCTAACCCTAACACTATCCTAGGGCTGATGCTAACCCTAACCCTAACTCTAACACTATCTTAGGGCTGAGGCTAACCCTAACCCAAACAATATCCTACGGCTGATGCTAACCCTAACCCTAACCCTTACACTATCCTAAGGCTGATGCTAACCCTAACACTAAAACTATCCTAGGCCTGGTGCTAACCCTAACCCTAACCCTAACACTATCCTAGGGCTGATGCTAACCCTAACCCTAATACTATCCTAGGGCCGATGCTAACCCTAACCCTAACCCTAACACTATCCTAGGGCTGATGCTAACCCTAACCCTAACCCTAACACTATCCTAGGGCTGATGCTAACCCTAACCCTAACACTATCCTAGGCCTGATGCTAACCCTAAACCTAACACTATCCTAGGGCTGATGCTAACCCTAACCCTAACCCTAACACTATCCTAGGGTTGATGCTAACCCTAACCCTAACACTATCCTAGGGCTGATTCTAACCCTAACCCTAACCCTAACACTATCCTAGGGCTGATGCTAACCCTAACCCTAACACTATCCTAGGTCTGATGCTAACCCTAACCCTAACCCTAACACTATCCTAGGGCTGATGCAAACCCTAACCCTAACACTATCCTAGGGCTCATGCTAACCCTAACCCTAACCCTAACACTATCTTAGGGCTGATGCTAACCCTAACCCTAACACTATCCTAGGGCTGATGCTAACCCTAACCCTAACACTATCCTAGGGCTGATGCTAACCCTAACCCTAACCCTAACACTATCCTAGGGCTGATGCTAACCCTAACCCTCACACTATCCTAGGGCTGATGCTAACCCTAACGCCAACCCTAACACTATCCTTGAACTGATGCTAACCCTAACCCTAACCCTAACACTATCCTAGGCCCTATGATAACTCTAACCCTAACCCTAACACTATCCTAGGGTTTATGTTAACCCTAACCCTAACACTATCCTAGGGCTGATGCTAACCCTAACCCTAACCCTAACACTATCCTAGGGCTGATGCTAACCCTAACCCTAACTCTAACACTATCTTAGGGCTATGGCTAACCCTAACCCAAACACTATCCTACGGCTGATGCTAACCCTAACCCTAATCCTTACACTATCCTAAGGCTGATCCTAACCCTAACACTAAAACTATCCTAGGCCTGGTGCTAACCCTAACCCTAACCCTAACACTATCCTAGGGCTGATGCTAACCCTAACCCTAATACTATCCTAGGGCTGATGCTAACCCTAACCCTAACACTAACACTATCCTAGGGCTGATGCTAACCCTAACGCTAACCCTAACACTATCCTAGGGCTGATCCTAACCCTAAACCTAACACTATCCTAGGGCTGATGCTAACCCTAACCCTAACACTAACACTATCCTAGGGGTGATGTTAACCCTAACCCTAACACTATCCTAGGCCTGATGCTAACCCTAACCCTAACCCTAACACTCTCCTAGGGCTGATGCTAACCGTAACCCTAACACTATCCTAGGCCTGATGCTAACCCTAACCCTAACACTATCATAGGGCTGATGCTAACCCTAACCCTAACCCTAACACTATCCTAGGCCTGATGCTAACCCTATCCCTAACCCTAACACTCTCCTAGTGCTGAGGCTAACCCAAACCCTAACACTATCCTAGGGTTGATGCTACCCCTAACCCTAACCCTAACACTATCCTAGGCCTGATGCTAACCCTAACCATAACACTATCCTAGGGCTGATGCTAACCCTAACCCTAACCCTAACACTATCCTAGGGCTGATGCTAACCCTAACCCTAACACTATCCTAGGGCTGATGATAACCCTAACCCTAACACTAACACTATCCTAAGTCTGATGCTAACCCTAGCCCTCACACTATCCTAGGCCTGATGATAACCCTAACCCTAACCTTAACACTATCCTAGGGCTGATGCTAACCCTAACCCTAAACCTAACACTATCCTAGAGCTGATGCTAACCCTAACCCTAGCACTATCCTAGGCCTGATGATAACCCTAACCCTAACCCTGACAATATCCTAGGGCTGATGCTAACCCTACCCTAACACTTACACTATCCTAGGGCTGATGCTAACCCTAACCCTAACCCTAACACTATCCTAGGTCTGATGCTAACCCTAAACCTAACACTATCCTAGGGCTGATGCTAACCCTAACCCTAACCCTAACACTATCCTAGGGCTGATGTTAACCCTAACCCTAACACTATCCTAGGGCTGATGCTAACCGTAACCCTAACCCTAACACTCTCCTAGGGCTGATGCTAACCCTAACCGTAACACTGTCCTAGGCCTGATGCTAACCCTAACCCTAAAACTATCCTAGGGCTGATGCTAACCCTAACCCTAACCCTAACACTATCCTATGCCTGATGCTAACCCTATCCCTAACCTTAACACTCTCCTAGGGCTGAGGCTAACCCTAACCCTAACACTATCCTAGGGCTTATTCTAACCCTAACCATAACCCCAACACTATCCTAGGGTTGATGCTAACCCTAACCCTAACACTATCCTAGGGCTGATGCTAACCCTAACCCTAACCCTAACACTATCCTAGGGCTGATGCTAACCCTAACCCTAACACTATCCTAGGGCTGATGCTAACCCTAACCCTAACCCTAACACTATCCTAGGGCTGATGCTAACACTAACCCTAACACTATCCTAGGGCTGATTCTAACCCTAACCCTAACCCTAACCCTAACACTATCCTAGGGCTGATGCTAACCCTAACCCTAACACTATCCTAGGGCTGATGCTAACCCTAACCCTAACCCTAACACTATCCTAGGGCTGATGCTAACCCTCACCCTAACCCTAACACTATCCTAGAGCTGATGCTAACGCTAACCCTAACCCTAACCCTAACTCTAATACTATCCTAGGGCTGATGCTAACCCTAAACCTACCCCTAACACTATCCTAGGGCTGATGCTAACCCTAAAACTAACACTATCCTAGGGCTTATGCTAACCCTACCTCTAACACTAACACTATCCTAGGGCTGATGCTAACCCTAACCTAACTCTAACACTATCCTAGGGCTGAGGCTAACCCTAACCCTAACACTATCCTATGGCTGATGCTAACCCCAACCCTAACCCTAACACTATCCTAAGGCTGATGCTAACCCTAACACTAACACTATCCTAGGCCTGGTGCTAACCCTAACCCTAACCCTAACACTATCCTAGGGCTGATGCTAACCCTAACCCTAATAATATCCTAGGGCTGATGCTAACCCTAACCCTAACCCTAACACTATCCTAGGGCTGATGCTAACCCTAACCCTAACCCTAACACTATCCTAGGGCTGATGTTAACCCTAACCCTAACCCTAACAGTATCCTAGGGCTGATGTTAACCCTAACCCTAACACTATCCTAGGGCTGATGCTAACCCTAACCCTAACCCTAACACTCTCCTAGGGCTGATGCTAACCCTAACCCTAACACTATCCTAGGCCTGATGCTAACCCTAACCCTAACACTATCCTAGGGCTTATGCTAACCCTAACCCTAACCCTAACACTATCCTAGGGCTGATGCTAACCCTAACCCTAACCCTAACACTATCCTAGGGCTGATGTTAACCCTAACCCTAACCCTAACACTATCCTAGGGTTGATGCTAACCCTAACCCTAACACTATCCTAGGGCTGATTCTAACCCTAACCCTAACCCTAACACTATCCTAGGGCTGATGCTAACCCTAACACTAACACTCTCCTAGGTCTGATGCTAACCCTAACCCTAACCCTAACACTATCCTAGGGCTGATGCAAACCCTAACCCTAACACTATCCTAGGGCTCATGCTAACCCTAACCCTAACCCTAACACAATCTTAGGGCTGATGCTAACCCTAACCCTAACACTATCCTAGGGCTGATGCTAACCCTAACCCTAACCCTAACACTATCCTAGGGCTGATGCTAACCCTAACCCTAACACTATCCTAGGGCTGATGCTAACCCTAACCCTAACCCTAACACTATCCTAGGGCTGATGCTAACCCTAACCCTAACACTATCCTAGGGCTGATGCTAACCCTAACCCTAACCCTAACACTATCCTAGGGCTGATGCTAACCCTAACCCTAACACTATCCTAGGGCTGATGCTAACCCTAACCCTAACCCTAACACTATCCTAGGGCTGATGCTAACCCTAACCCTAACACTATCCTAGGGCTGATGCTAACCCTAACGCCAACCCTAACACTATCCTTGAACTGATGCTAACCCTAACCCTAACCCTAACACTATCCTAGGCCTGATGATAACCCTAACCCTAACCCTAACACTATCCTAGGGTTTATGTTAACCCTAACCCTAACACTATCCTAGGGCTGATGCTAACCCTAACCCTAACCCTAACACTATCCTAGGGCGGATGCTAACCCTAACCCTAACCCTAACCCTAACACTATCCTAGGGCTGATGCTAACCCTAACACTAACACTATCCTAGAGCTGATGCTAACCCTAACCCTAACCCTAACACTATCCTAGGGCTGATGCTAACCCTAACCCTAACTCTAACACTATCTTAGGGCTGAGGCTAACCCTAACCCAAACAATATCCTACGGCTGATGCTAACCCTAACCCTAACCCTTACACTATCCTAAGGCTGATGCTAACCCTAACACTAAAACTATCCTATGCCTGGTGCTAACCCTAACCCTAACCCTAACACTATCCTAGGGCTGATGCTAACCCTAACCCTAATACTATCCTAGGGCCGATGCTAACCCTAACCCTAACCCTAACACTATCCTAGGGCTGATGCTAACCCTAACCCTAACCCTAACACTATCCTAGGGCTGATGCTAACCCTAACCCTAACACTATCCTAGGCCTGATGCTAACCCTAAACCTAACACTATCCTAGGGCTGATGCTAACCCTAACCCTAACCCTAACACTATCCTAGGGTTGATGCTAACCCTAACCCTAACACTATCCTATGGCTGATTCTAACCCTAACCCTAACCCTAACACTATCCTAGGGCTGATGCTAACCCTAACCCTAACACTATCCTAGGTCTGATGCTAACCCTAACCCTAACCCTAACACTATCCTAGGGCTGATGCAAACCCTAACCCTAACACTATCCTAGGGCTCATGCTAACCCTAACCCTAACCCTAACACTATCTTAGGGCTGATGCTAACCCTAACCCTAACACTATCCTAGGGCTGATGCTAACCCTAACCCTAACCCTAACACTATCCTAGGGCTGATGCTAACCCTAACCCTAACACTATCCTAGGGCTGATGCTAACCCTAACCCTAACCCTAACACTATCCTAGGGCTGATGCTAACCCTAACCCTCACACTATCCTAGGGCTGATGCTAACCCTAACGCCAACCCTAACACTATCCTTGAACTGATGCTAACCCTAACCCTAACCCTAACACTATCCTAGGCCCTATGATAACTCTAACCCTAACCCTAACACTATCCTAGGGTTTATGTTAACCCTAACCCTAACACTATCCTAGGGCGGATGCTAACCCTAACCCTAACCATAACACTGTCCCAGGGCTGATGCTAACCCTAACACTAACACTATCCTAGGGCTGATGCTAACCCTAACCCTAACCCTAACACTATCCTAGGGCTGATGCTAACCCTAACCCTAACTCTAACACTATCTTAGGGCTATGGCTAACCCTAACCCAAACACTATCCTACGGCTGATGCTAACCCTAACCCTAATCCTTACACTATCCTAAGGCTGATCCTAACCCTAACACTAAAACTATCCTAGGCCTGGTGCTAACCCTAACCCTAACCCTAACACTATCCTAGGGCTGATGCTAACCCTAACCCTAATACTATCCTAGGGCTAATGCTAACCCTAACCCTAACACTAACACTATCCTAGGGCTGATGCTACCCCTAACGCTAACCCTAACACTATCCTAGGGCTGATCCTAACCCTAAACCTAACACTATCCTAGGCCTGATGCTAACCCTAACCCTAACACTTACACTATCCTAGGGCTGATGCTAACCCTAACCCTAACCCTAACACTATCCTAGGTCTGATGCTAACCCTAAACCTAACACTATCCTAGGGCTGATGCTAACCCTAACCCTAACACTAACACTATCCTAGGGGTGATGTTAACCCTAACCCTAACACTATCCTAGGCCTGATGCTAACCCTAACCCTAACCCTAACACTCTCCTAGGGCTGATGCTAACCGTAACCCTAACACTATCCTAGGCCTGATGCTAACCCTAACCCTAACACTATCATAGGGCTGATGCTAACCCTAACCCTAACCCTAACACTATCCTAGGCCTGATGCTAACCCTATCCCTAACCCTAACACTCTCCTAGTGCTGAGGCTAACCCAAACCCTAACACTATCCTAGGGTTGATGCTACCCCTAACCCTAACCCTAACACTATCCTAGGCCTGATGCTAACCCTAACCATAACACTATCCTAGGGCTGATGCTAACCCTAACCCTAACCCTAACACTATCCTAGGGCTGATGCTAACCCTAACCCTAACACTATCCTAGGGCTGATGATAACCCTAACCCTAACACTAACACTATCCTAAGTCTGATGCTAACCCTAGCCCTCACACTATCCTAGGCCTGATGATAACCCTAACCCTAACCTTAACACTATCCTAGGGCTGATGCTAACCCTAACCCTAACCCTAACACTATCCTAGAGCTGATGCTAACCCTAACCCTAGCACTATCCTAGGCCTGATGATAACCCTAACCCTAACCCTGACAATATCCTAGGGCTGATGCTAACCCTACCCTAACACTTACACTATCCTAGGGCTGATGCTAACCCTAACCCTAACCCTAACACTATCCTAGGTCTGATGCTAACCCTAAACCTAACACTATCCTAGGGCTGATGCTAACCCTAACCCTAACCCTAACACTATCCTAGGGCTGATGTTAACCCTAACCCTAACACTATCCTAGGGCTGATGCTAACCGTAACCCTAACCCTAACACTCTCCTAGGGCTGATGCTAACCCTAACAGTAACACTGTCCTAGGCCTGATGCTAACCCTAACCCTAACACTATCCTAGGGCTGATGCTAACCCTAACCCTAACCCTAACACTATCCTATGCCTGATGCTAACCCTATCCCTAACCTTAACACTCTCCTAGGGCTGAGGCTAACCCTAACCCTAACACTATCCTAGGGCTTATTCTAACCCTAACCATAACCCCAACACTATCCTAGGGTTGATGCTAACCCTAACCCTAACACTATCCTAGGGCTGATGCTAACCCTAACCCTAACCCTAACACTATCCTAGGGCTGATGCTAACCCTAACCCTAACACTATCCTAGGGCTGATGCTAACCCTAACCCTAACCCTAACACTATCCTAGGGCTGATGCTAACACTAACCCTAACACTATCCTAGGGCTGATTCTAACCCTAACCCTAACCCTAACCCTAACACTATCCTAGGGCTGATGCTAACCCTAACCCTAACACTATCCTAGGGCTGATGCTAACCCTAACCCTAACCCTAACACTATCCTAGGGCTGATGCTAACCCTCACCCTAACCCTAACACTATCCTAGAGCTGATGCTAACGCTAACCCTAACCCTAACCCTAACTCTAATACTATCCTAGGGCTGATGCTAACCCTAAACCTACCCCTAACACTATCCTAGGGCTGATGCTAACCCTAAAACTAACACTATCCTAGGGCTTATGCTATCCCTACCTCTAACACTAACACTATCCTAGGGCTGATGCTAACCCTAACCTAACTCTAACACTATCCTAGGGCTGAGGCTAACCCTAACCCTAACACTATCCTATGGCTGATGCTAACCCCAACCCTAACCCTAACACTATCCTAAGGCTGATGCTAACCCTAACACTAACACTATCCTAGGCCTGGTGCTAACCCTAACCCTAACCCTAACACTATCCTAGGGCTGATGCTAACCCTAACCCTAATAATATCCTAGGGCTGATGCTAACCCTAACCCTAACCCTAACACTATCCTAGGGCTGATGCTAACCCTAACCCTAACCCTAACACTATCCTAGGGCTGATGTTAACCCTAACCCTAACCCTAACAGTATCCTAGGGCTGATGTTAACCCTAACCCTAACACTATCCTAGGGCTGATGCTAACCCTAACCCTAACCCTAACACTCTCCTAGGGCTGATGCTAACCCTAACCCTAACACTATCCTAGGCCTGATGCTAACCCTAACCCTAACACTATCCTAGGCCTCATGCTAACCCTAACACTCACCCTAACACTCTCCTAGGGCTGAGGCTAACCCTAACCCTAACACTATCCTAGGGCTGATGCTAACCCTAACCCTAACCCTAACACTAACCTAGGGTTGATGCTAACCCTAACCCTAACACTATCCTAGGGCTGATGCTAACCCTAACCCTCACACTATCCTAGGGCTGATGCTAACCCTAACGCCAACCCTAACACTATCCTTGAACTGATGCTAACCCTAACCCTAACCCTAACACTATCCTAGGCCTGATGATAACTCTAACCCTAACCCTAACACTATCCTAGGGTTTATGTTAACCCTAACCCTAACACTATCCTAGGGCTGATGCTAACCCTAACCCTAACCCTAACACTATCCTAGGGCGGATGCTAACCCTAACCCTTACCATAACACTGTCCCAGGGCTGATGCTAACCCTAACACTAACACTATCCTAGGGCTGATGCTAACCCTAACCCTAACCCTAACACTATCCTAGGGCTGATGCTAACCCTAACCCTAACTCTAACACTATCTTAGGGCTATGGCTAACCCTAACCCAAACACTATCCTACGGCTGATGCTAACCCTAACCCTAATCCTTACACTATCCTAAGGCTGATCCTAACCCTAACACTAAAACTATCCTAGGCCTGGTGCTAACCCTAACCCTAACCCTAACACTATCCTAGGGCTGATGCTAACCCTAACCCTAATACTATCCTAGGGCTGATGCTAACCCTAACCCTAACACTAACACTATCCTAGGGCTGATGCTAACCCTAACGCTAACCCTAACACTATCCTAGGGCTGATGCTAACCCTAAACCTAACACTATCCTAGGCCTGATGCTAACCCTAACCCTAACACTTACACTATCCTAGGGCTGATGCTAACCCTAACCCTAACCCTAACACTATCCTAGGTCTGATGCTAACCCTAAACCTAACACTATCCTAGGGCTGATGCTAACCCTAACCCTAACACTAACACTATCCTAGGGGTGATGTTAACCCTAACCCTAACACTATCCTAGGCCTGATGCTAACCCTAACCCTAACCCTAACACTCTCCTAGGGCTGATGCTAACCGTAACCCTAACACTATCCTAGGCCTGATGCTAACGCTAACCCTAACACTATCATAGGGCTGATGCTACCCCTAACCCTAACCCTAACACTATCCTAGGCCTGATGCTAACCCTATCCCTAACCCTAACACTCTCCTAGGGCTGAGGCTAACCCAAACCCTAACACTATCCTAGGGCTGATGCTACCCCTAACCCTAACCCTAACACTATCCTAGGCCTGATGCTAACCCTAACCATAACACTATCCTAGGGCTGATGCTAACCCTAACCCTAACCCTAACACTATCCTAGGGCTGATGCTAACCATAACCCTAACACTATCCTAGGGCTGATGCTAACCCTAACCCTAACACTAACACTATCCTAAGTCTGATGCTAACCCTAGCCCTCACACTATCCTAGGCCTGATGATAACCCTAACCCTAACCTTAACACTATCCTAGGGCTGATGCTAACCCTAACCCTAACCCTAACACTATCCTAGAGCTGATGCTAACCCTAACCCTAGCACTATCCTAGGCCTGATGATAACCCTAACCCTAACCCTGACAATATCCTAGGGCTGATGCTAACCCTACCCTAACACTTACACTATCCTAGGGCTGATGCTAACCCTAACCCTAACCCTAACACTATCCTAGGGCTGATGTTAACCCTAACCCTAACACTATCCTAGGGCTGATGCTAACCGTAACCCTAACCCTAACACTCTCCTAGGGCTGATGCTAACCCTAACCGTAACACTGTCCTAGGCCTGATGCTAACCCTAACCCTAACACTATCCTAGGGCTGATGCTAACCCTAACCCTAACCCTAACACTATCCTATGCCTGATGCTAACCCTATCCCTAACCTTAACACTCTCCTAGGGCTGAGGCTAACCCTAACCCTAACACTATCCTAGGGCTTATTTTAACCCTAACCATAACCCCAACACTATCCTAGGGTTGATGCTAACTCTAACCCTAACACTATCCTAGGGCTGATGCTAACCCTAACCCTAACCCTAACACTATCCTAGGGCTGATGCTAACCCTAACCCTAACACTATCCTAGGGCTGATGCTAACCCTAACCCTAACCCTAACACTATCCTAGGGCTGATGCTAACCCTAACCCTAACACTATCCTAGGGCTGATTCTAACCCTAACCCTAACCCTAACCCTAACACTATCCTAGGGCTGATGCTAACCCTAACCCTAACACTATCCTAGGGCTGATGCTAACCCTAACCCTAACCCTAACACTATCCTAGGGCTGATGCTAGCCCTCACCCTAACCCTAACACTATCCTAGAGCTGATGCTAACGCTAACCCTAACCCTAACCCTAACTCTAATACTATCCTAGGGCTGATGCTAACCCTAAACCTACCCCTAACACTATCCTAGGGCTGATGCTAACCCTAAAACTAACACTATCCTAGGGCTTATGCTAACCCTACCTTTAACACTAACACTATCCTAGGGCTGATGCTAACCCTAACCTAACTCTAACACTATCCTAGGGCTGAGGCTAACCCTAACCCTAACACTATCCTATGGCTGATGCTAACCCCAACCCTAACCCTAACTCTATCCTAAGGCTGATGCTAACCCTAACACTAACACTATCCTAGGCCTGGTGCTAACCGTAACCCTAACCCTAACACTATCCTAGGGCTGATGCTAACCCTAACCCTAATAATATCCTAGGGCTGATGCTAACCCTAACCCTAACCCTAACACTATCCTAGGGCTGATGCTAACCCTAACCCTAACCCTAACACTATCCTAGGGCTGATGTTAACCCTAACCCTAACCCTAACAGTATCCTAGGGCTGATGTTAACCCTAACCCTAACACTATCCTAGGGCTGATGCTAACCCTAACCCTAACCCTAACACTCTCCTAGGGCTGATGCTAACCCTAACCCTAACACTATCCTAGGCCTGATGCTAACCCTAACCCTAACACTATCCTAGGCCTCATGCTAACCCTAACACTCACCCTAACACTCTCCTAGGGCTGAGGCTAACCCTAACCCTAACACTATCCTAGGGCTGATGCTAACCCTAACCCTAACCCTAACACTAACCTAGGGTTGATGCTAACCCTAACCCTAACACTATCCTAGGGCTGATGCTAACCCTAACCGTAAGCCTAACACTATCCTAGGGCTGATGCTAACCCTAACACTAACACTATCCTAGGTCTGATGCTAACCCTAACCCTAACCCTAACACTATACTAGGGCTGATGCAAACCCTAACCCTAACACTATCCTAGGGCTGATGCTAACCCTAACCCTAACCCTAACACTATCCTAGGGCTGATGCTAACCCTAACCCTAACACTATCCTAGGGCTGATGCTAACCCTAACCCTAACCCTAACACTATCCTAGGGCTGATGCTAACCCTCACCCTAACACTATCCTAGGGCTGATGCTAACCCTAACCCTAACCCTAACACTATCCTAGGGCTGATGCTAACCCTAACCCTAACACTATCCTAGGGCTGATGCTAAACATAACGCCAACCCTAACACTATCCTTGAACTGATGCTAACCCTAACACTAACGCTAACACTATCCTAGGCCTGATGATAACCCTAACCCTAACCCTAACACTATCCTAGGGTTTATGTTAACCCTAACCCTAACACTATCTTAGGGCTGATGCTAACCCTAACCCTAACCCTAACACTATCCTAGGGAGGATGCTAACCCTAACCCTAACCCTAACCCTAACACTATCCTCGGGCTGATGCTAACCCTAACACTAACACTATCCTAGGGCTGATGCTAAACCTAACCATAACCCTAACACTATCCTAGGGCTGATGCTAACCCTCACCCTAACCATAACACTATCCTACAGCTGATGCTAACGCTAACCCTAACCCTAACCCTAACCCTAATACTATCCTAGGGCTGATGCTAACCCTAAACCTACCCCTAACACTATCCTAGGGCTGATGCTAACCCTAAAACTAACACTATCCTAGGGCTTATGCTAACCCTACCCCTAACCCTAACACTATCCTAGGGCTGATGCTAACCCTAACCTAACTCTAACACTATCCTAGGGCTGAGGCTAACCCTAACCCTAACACTATCCTACGGCTGATGCTAACCCCAACCCTAACCCTAACACTATCCTAAGGCTGATGCTAACCCTAACACTAACACTATCCTAGGCCTGGTGCTAACCCTAACCCTAACCCTAACACTATCCTAGGGCTGATGCTAACCCTAACCCTAATAATATCCTAGGGCTGATGCTAACCCTAACCCTAACCCTAACATTATCCTAGGGCTGATGCTAACCCTAACCCTAACCCTAACACTATCCTAGGGCTGATGTTAACCCTAACCCTAACCCTAACACTATCCTAGGGCTGATGTTAACCCTAACCCTAACACTATCCTAGGGCTGATGCTAACCCTAACCCTAACACTAACACTCTCCTAGGGCTGATGCTAACCCTAACCCTAACACTATCCTAGGCCTGATGCTAACCCTAACCCTAACACTATCCTAGGGCTCATGCTAACCCTAACACTCACCCTAACACTCTACTAGGGCTGAGGCTAACCCTAACCCTAACACTATCCTAGGGCTGATGCTAACCCTAACCCTAACCCTAACACTATCCTAGGGCTGATGCTAACCCTAACCCTAACACTATCCTAGGGCTGATGCTAACCCTAACCCTAACCCTAACACTATCCTAGGGCTGATGCTAACCCTAACCCTAACACTATCCTAGGGCTGATGCTAACCCTAACCCTAACCCTAACACTATCCTAGGGCTGATGCTAACCCTAACCCTAACACTATCCTAGGGCTGATGCTAACCCTAACGCCAACCCTAACACTATCCTTGAACTGATGCTAACCCTAACCCTAACCCTAACACTATCCTAGGCCTGATGATAACCCTAACCCTAACCCTAACACTATCCTAGGGTTTATGTTAACCATAACCCTAACACTATCCTAGGGCTGATGCTAACCCTAACCCTAACCCTAACACTATCCTAGGGCGGATGCTAACCCTAACGCTAACCCTAACCCTAACACTATCCTAGGGCTGATGCTAACCCTAACATTAACACTATCCTAGAGCTGATGCTAACCCTAACCCTAACCCTAACACTATCCTAGGGCTGATGCTAACCCTAACCCTAACTCTAACACTATCTTAGGGCTGAGGCTAACCCTAACCCAAACACTATCCTACGGCTGATGCTAACCCTAACCCTAACCCTTACACTATCCTAAGGCTGATGCTAACCCTAACACTAAAACTATCCTAGGCCTGGTGCTAACCCTAACCCTAACCCTAACACTATCCTAGGGCTGATGCTAACCCTAACCCTAATACTATCCTAGGGCTGATGCTAACCCTAACCCTAACCCTAACACTATCCTAGGGCTGATGGTAACCCTAACCCTAACCCTAACACTATCCTAGGGCTGATGCTAACCCTAACCCTAACACTATCCTAGGCCTGATGCTAACCCTAACCCTAACACTTACACTATCCTAGGGCTGATGCTAACCCTAACCCTAACACTAACACTATCCTAGGTCTGATGCTAACCCTAAACCTAACACTATCCTAGGGCTGATGCTAACCCTAACCCTAACCCTAACACTATCCTAGGGCTGATGTTAACCCTAACCCTAACACTATCCTAGGGCTGATGCTAACCCTAACCCTAACCCTAACACTCTCCTAGGGCTGATGCTAACCGTAACCCTAACACTATCCTAGGCCTGATGCTAACCCTAACCCTAACACTATCCTAGGGCTGTTGCTAACCCTAACCCTAACCCTAACACTATCCTAGGCCTGATGCTAACCCTATTCCTAACCCTAACACTCCTCTAGGGCTGAGGCTAACCCTAACCCTAACACTATCCTAGGGCTGATGCTAACCCTAACCATAACCCTAACACTATCCTAGGGCTGATGCTAACCATAACCCTAACACTATCCTAGGGCTGATGCTAACCCTAACCCTAACCCTAACACTATCCTAGGGCTGATGCTAACCCTAACCCTAACACTATCCTAGGGCTGATGCTAACCCTAACCCTAACCCTAACACTATCCTAGGGCTGATGCTAACCCTAACACTAACACTATCCTAGGGCTGATGCTAACCCTATCCCTAACCCTAACATTATCCTAGGGCTGATGCTAACCCTAACCCTAACTCTAACACTATCTTAGGGCTGAGGCTAACCCTAACCCTAACACTATCCTACGGCTGATGCTAACCCTAACCCTAACACTATCCTAGGGTTGATGCTAACCCTAACCCTAACACTATCCTAGGGCTGATGCTAACCCTAACCCTAACCCTAACACTATCCTAGGGCTGATGCTAACCCTAACCCTAACACTATCCTAGGGCTGATGCTAACCCTAACCCTAACCCTAACACTATCCTAGGGCTGATGCTAACCCTAACCCTAACCCTAACACTATCCTAGGGCGGATGCTAACCCTAACCCTAACCCTAACATTATCCTAGGGCTGATGCTAACCCTAACACTAACACTATCCTAGGGCTATTGCTAACCCTAACCCTAACCCTAACACTATCCTAGGCCTGATGCTAACCCTAACCCTAACACTATCCTAGGGCTGATGCTAACCCTAACCCTAACCCTAACACTGTCCTAGAGCTGATGCTAACCCTAACCCTAACACTATCCTAGGCCTGATGATAACCCTAACACTAACCCTGACACTATCCTAGGGCTTATGCTAACCCTAACCCTAACGCTATCCTAGGGCTGATGCTAACCCTAACCCTAACCCTAACACTATGCTAGGCCTGATGCTAACCCTATCCCTAACCCTAACACTCTCCTAGGGCTGATGCTAACCCTAACCCTAACACTATCCTAGGGCTGATGCTAACCCTAACCCTAACCCTAACACTATCCTAGGGCTGATGCTAACCCTAACCCTAACACTATCCTAGGCCTGATGATAACCCTAACCCTAACCCTGACACTATCCTAGGGCTGATGCTAACCGTAACCCTAACACTATCCTAGGGCTGATGCTAACCCTAACCCTAACCCAAATACTATCCTAGGGTTGATGCTAACCCTAACCCTAACACTATCCTACGGCTGATGCTAACCCTAACCCTAACCCTAACACTATCCTAGGGCTGATGCTAACCCTAACCCTAACCCAAATACTATCCTAGGGTTGATGCTAACCCTAACCCTAACACTATCCTACGGCTGATGCTAACCCTAACCCTAACCCTAACACTATCCTAGGGCTGATGCTAACCCTAACCCTAACACTATCCTAGGGCTGATGCTAACCCTAACCCTAACCCTAACACTATCCTAGGGCTGATGCTAACCCTAACCCTAACACTATCCTTGGGTTGATGCTAACCATAACCCTAACCCTAACACTATCCTAGGGCTGATGCTAACCCTAACCCTAACCCTAACACTATCCTAGGGCGGATGCTAACCCTAACCCTAACCCTAACATTATCCTAGGGCTGATGCTAACCCTAACACTAATAATATCCTAGGGCTATTGCTAACCCTAACCCTAACCCTAACACTATCCTAGGGCTGATGCTAACCCTAACCCTAACTCTAACACTATCTTAGGGCTGAGGCTAACCCTAACCCTAACACTATCCTACGGCTGATGCTAACCCTAACCCTAACCCTAAGACTATCCTAGGGATGATGCTAACCCTAACCCTAACACTATCCTAGGCCTGATGCTAACCCTAAGCCTAACCCTAACACTATCGTAGGGCTGATGCTAACCCTAACCCTAACACTATCCTAGGGCTGATGCTAACCTAACCCTAACCCTAACACTATCCTAGGGCTGATGCTAACCCTAACCCTAACACTATCCTAGGCCTGATGATAACCCTAACCCTAACCCTAACACCATCCTAGGGCTGATGCTAACCCTAAGCCTAACACTATCCTAGGACTGATGCTAACCCTAACCCTAACCCTAACACTATCCTAGGGCTGATGCTATCTCCAACCCTAACCCTAACACTATCCTAGGGCTGATGCTAACCCTAACCCTAAACCTAATACTATCCTAGGGCTGATGCTAACCCTAACCCTAACAATATCCTAGGCCTGATGTTAACCCTAACCCTAACCCTAACACTATCCTAGGGCTGATGCTATACCTAACCCTAACACTATCCTAGGGCTGATGCTAACCCTAACACTAACACTATCCTAGGGCTGATGCTAACCCTAACCCTAACCGTAACACTCTCCAAGGGCTGATGCTAACCCTAACCCTAACCCTAACACTATCCTAGGGCTGATTCTAACCCTAACCCTAACTCTACACTATCTTAGGGCTGAGGCTAACCCTAACCCTAACACTATCCTACGGCTGATGCTAACCCTAACCCTAACCCTAACACTATCCTAGGGCTGATGCTAACCTTAACCCTAACACTATCCTAGGCCTGATGCTAACCCTAACCGTAACCCTAACACTATCCTAGGGCTGATGCTAACCCTAACCGTAACACTATCCTAGGGCTGATGCTAACCCTAACCCTAACCCTAACACTGTCCTAGAGCTGATGCTAACCCTAACCCTAACACTATCCTAGGCCTGATGCTAACCCTATCCCTAACCCTAACACTCTCCTAGGGCTGATGCTAACCCTAACCCTAACACTATCCTAGGGCTGATGCTAACCCTAACCCTAACCCTAACACTATCCTAGGGCTGATGCTAACCCTAACCTTAACACTATCCTAGGCCTGATGATAACCCTAACCCTAACCCTAACACTATCCTAGGGCTGATGCTAACCCTAACCCTAACACTATCCTAGGGCTGATGCTAACCCTAACCCTAACCCTAACACTATACTAAGTCTGATGCTAACCCTAGACCTCACACTATACTAGGCCTGATGATAACCATAACCCTAACCTTAACACTATCCTAGGGCTGATGCTAACCCTAACCCTAACCCTAACACTATCCTAGAGCTGATGCTAACCCTAACCCTAACACTATCCTAGGCCTGATGATAACCCTAACACTAACCCTGACACTATCCTAGGGCTGATGCTAACCCTAACCCTAACACTATCCTAGGGCTGATGCTAACCCTAACCCTAACGCTAACACTATCCTAGGCCTGATGCTAACCCTATCCCTAACCCTAACACTCTCCTAGGGCTGAGGCTAACCCTAACCCTAACACTATCCTAGGGCTGATGCTAACCCTAACCCTAACCCAAATACTATCCTAGGGTTGATGCTAACCCTAACCCTAACACTATCCTACGGCTGATGCTAACCCTAACCCTAACCCTAACACTATCCTAGGGCTGATGCTAACCCTAACCCTAACACTATCCTAGGGCTGATGCTAACCCTAACCCTAACCCTAACACTATCCGAGGGCTGATGCTAACCCTAACCCTAACACTATCCTAGGGTTGATGCTAACCATAACCCTAACCCTAACACTATCCTAGGGCTGATGCTAACCCTAACCCTAACCCTAACACTATCCTAGGGCGGATGCTAACCCTAACCCTAACCCTAACATTATCCTAGGGCTGATGCTAACCCTAACACTAATAATATCCTAGGGCTATTGCTAACCCTAACCCTAACCCTAACACTATCCTAGGGCTGATGCTAACCCTAACCCTAACTCTAACACTATCTTAGGGCTGAGGCTAACCCTAACAATAACACTATCCTACGGCTGATGCTAACCCTAACCCTAACCCTAAGACTATCCTAGGGATGATGCTAACCCTATCCCTAACACTATCCTAGGCCTGATGCTAACCCTAAGCCTAACCCTAACACTATCGTAGGGCTGATGCTAACCCTAACCCTAACACTATCCTAGGGCTGATGCTAACCTAACCCTAACCCTAACACTATCCTAGGGCTGATGCTAACCCTAACCCTAACACTATCCTTGGCCTGATGATAACCCTAACCCTAACCCTAACACCATCCTAGGGCTGATGCTAACCCTAAGCCTAACACTATCCTAGGACTGATGCTAACCCTAACCCTAACCCTAACACTATCCTAGGGCTGATGCTAACCCTAACCCTAACAGTATCCTAGGCCTGATGCTAACCCTAACCCTAACCCTAACACTATCCTAGGGCTGATGCTAACCCTAACCCTAACCCTAACACTAACCTAGAGCTGATGCTAACCCTAACCCTAACCCTAACCCTAACCCTAATACTATCCTAGGGCTGATGCTAACTCTAACCCTAACCCTAACACTATCCTAGGGCTGATGCTAACCCTAACCCTAACTCTAACACTATCCTAGGGCTAAGGCTAACCCTAACCCTAACACTATCCTACGGCTGATGCTAAACCTAACCCTAACCCTAACACTATCCTAAGGCTGATGCTAACCCTAATACTAACACTATCCTAGGCCTGGTGCTAACCCTAACCCTAACCCAAACACTATTCTAGGGCTGATGCTAACCCTAACCCTAATAATATCCTAGGGCTGATGCTAACCCTAACCCTAACCCTAACACTATCCTAGGGCTGATGCTATCTCTAACCCTAACCCTAACACTATCCTAGGGCTGATGCTAACCCTAACCCTAAACCTAATACTATCCTAGGGCTGATGCTAACCCTAACCCTAACAATATCCTAGGCCTGATGTTAACCCTAACCCTAACCCTAACACTATCCTAGGGCTGATGCTAACCCTAACCCTAACCCTAACACTATCCTTGGACTGATGCTAACCCCAACCCTAACACTATCCTGGGCCTGATGCTAACCCTAACCCTAACCCTAACACTATCCTAGGGCTGATGCTAACCCTAACCCTAACACTATCCTTGGGCGGATGCTAACCCTAACCCTAACCCTAACAATATCCTAGGGCAGATGCTAACCCTAACCCTAACCCTAACACTATCCTTGGGCTGATGATAACCCTAACCCTAACACTATCCTGGGCCTGATGCTAACCCTAACCCTAACCCTAACACTATCCTAGGGCTGATGCTAACCCTAACCCTAACACTATCCTTGGGCTGATGCTAACCCTAACCCTAACCCTAACAATATCCTAGGGCAGATGCTAACCCTAACGCTAACCCTAACACTATCCTTGAACTGTTGCTAACCCTAACACTAACCCTAACACTATCCTAGGCCTGATGATAACCCTAACCCAAACCCTAACACTATCCTAGGGTTTATGTTAACCCTAACCCTAACACTATCCTAGGGCTGATGCTAACCCTAACCCTAACCCTAACACTATCCTAGGGCGGATGCTAACCCTAACCCTAACCCTAACACTATCCTAGGGCTGATGCTAACCCTAACACTAACACTATCCTAGGGCTGATGCTAACCCTAACCCTAACCCTAACATTATCCTAGGGCTGATGCTAACCCTAACCCTAACTCTAACACTATCTTAGGTCTGAGGCTAACCCTAACCCTAACACTATCCTACGGCTGATGCTAACCCTAACCCTAACCCTAACACTATCCTAGGGCTGATGCTAACCCTAACCCTAACACTATCCTAGGGCTGATGCTAACCCTAACCCTAACCCTAACACTATCCTAGGGCTGATGCTAACCCTAACACTAACACTATCCTAGGGCTGATGCTAACCCTAACCCTAACCCTAACATTATCCTAGGGCTGATGCTAACCCTAACCCTAACTCTAACACTATCTTAGGGCTGAAGCTAACCCTAACCCTAACACTATCCTACGGCTGATGCTAACCCTAACCCTAACACTATCCTAGGGTTGATGCTAACCCTAACCCTAACACTATCCTAGGGCTGATGCTAACCCTAACCCTAACCCTAACACTATCCTAGGGCTGATGCTAACCCTAATCCTAACACTATCCTAGGGCTGATGCTAACCCTAACCCTAACCCTAACACTATCCTAGGGCTGATGCTAACCCTAACCCTAACCCTAACACTATCCTAGGGCGGATGCTAACCCTAACCCTAACCCTAACATTATCCTAGGGCTGATGCTAACCCTAACACTAACACTATCCTAGGGCTATTGCTAACCCTAACCCTAACCCTAACACTATCCTAGGCCTGATGCTAACCCTAACCCTAACACTATCCTAGGGCTGATGCTAACCCTAACCCTAACCCTAACACTGTCCTAGAGCTGATGCTAACCCTAACCCTAACACTATCCTAGGCCTGATGATAACCCTAACACTAACCCTGACACTATCCTAGGGCTTATGCTAACCCTAAACCTAACGCTATCCTAGGGCTGATGCTAACCCTAACCCTAACCCTAACACTATGCTAGGCCTGATGCTAACCCTATCCCTAACCCTAACACTCTCCTAGGACTGATGCTAACCCTAACCCTAACACTATCCTAGGGCTGATGCTAACCCTAACCCTAACCCTAACACTATCCTAGGGCTGATGCTAACCCTAACCCTAACACTATCCTAGGCCTGATGATAACCCTAACCCTAACCCTGACACTATCCTAGGGCTGATGCTAACCGTAACCCTAACACTATCCTAGGGCTGATGCTAACCCTAACCCTAACCCAAATACTATCCTAGGGTTGATGCTAACCCTAACCCTAACACTATCCTACGGCTGATGCTAACCCTAACCCTAACCCTAACACTATCCTAGGGCTGATGCTAACCCTAACCCTAACCCAAATACTATCCTAGGGTTGATGCTAACCCTAACCCTAACACTATCCTACGGCTGATGCTAACCCTAACCCTAACCCTAACACTATCCTAGGGCTGATGCTAACCCTAACCCTAACACTATCCTAGGGCTGATGCTAACCCTAACCCTAACCCTAACACTATCCTAGGGCTGATGCTAACCCTAACCCTAACACTATCCTTGGGTTGATGCTAACCATAACCCTAACCCTAACACTATCCTAGGGCTGATGCTAACCCTAACCCTAACCCTAACACTATCCTAGGGCGGATGCTAACCCTAACCCTAACCCTAACATTATCCTAGGGCTGATGCTAACCCTAACACTAATAATATCCTAGGGCTATTGCTAACCCTAACACTAACCCTAACACTATCCTAGGGCTGATGCTAACCCTAACCCTAACTCTAACACTATCTTAGGGCTGAGGCTAACCCTAACCCTAACACTATCCTACGGCTGATGCTAACCCTAACCCTAACCCTAAGACTATCCTAGGGATGATGCTAACCCTAACCCTAACACTATCCTAGGCCTGATGCTAACCCTAAGCCTAACCCTAACACTATCGTAGGGCTGATGCTAACCCTAACCCTAACACTATCCTAGGGCTGATGCTAACCTAACCCTAACCCTAACACTATCCTAGGGCTGATGCTAACCCTAACCCTAACACTATCCTAGGCCTGATGATAACCCTAACCCTAACCCTAACACCATCCTAGGGCTGATGCTAACCCTAAGCCTAACACTATCCTAGGACTGATGCTAACCCTAACCCTAACCCTAACACTATCCTAGGGCTGATGCTAACCCTAACCCTAACAGTATCCTAGGCCTGATGCTAACCCTAACCCTAACCCTAACACTATCCTAGGGCTGATGCTAACCCTAACCCTAACCCTAACACTAACCTAGAGCTGATGCTAACCCTAACCCTAACCCTAACCCTAACCCTAATACTATCCTAGGGCTGATGCTAACTCTAACCCTAACCCTAACACTATCCTAGGGCTGATGCTAACCCTAACCCTAACTCTAACACTATCCTAGGGCTAAGGCTAACCCTAACCCTAACACTATCCTACGGCTGATGCTAACCCTAACCCTAACCCTAACACTATCCTAAGGCTGATGCTAACCCTAATACTAACACTATCCTAGGCCTGGTGCTAACCCTAACCCTAACCCTAACACTATTCTAGGGCTGATGCTAACCCTAACCCTAATAATATCCTAGGGCTGATGCTAACCCTAACCCTAACCCTAACACTATCCTAGGGCTGATGCTATCTCTAACCCTAACCCTAACACTATCCTAGGGCTGATGCTAACCCTAACCCTAAACCTAATACTATCCTAGGGCTGATGCTAACCCTAACCCTAACAATATCCTAGGCCTGATGTAAACCTAACCCTAACCCTAACACTATCCTAGGGCTGATGCTATACCTAACCCTAACACTATCCTAGGGCTGATGCTAACCCTAACACTAACACTATCCTAGGGCTGATGCTAACCCTAACCCTAACCGTAACACTCTCCAAGGGCTGATGCTAACCCTAACACTAACCCTAACACTATCCTAGGGCTGATGCTAACCCTAACCCTAACTCTACACTATCTTAGGGCTGAGGCTAACCCTAACCCTAACACTATCCTACGGCTGATGCTAACCCTAACCCTAACCCTAACACTATCCTAGGGCTGATGCTAACCCTAACCCTAACACTATCCTAGGCCTGATGCTAACCCTAACCGTAACCCTAACACTATCCTAGGGCTGATGCTAACCCTAAACCTAACACTATCCTAGGGCTGATGCTAACCCTAACCCTAACCCTAACACTGTCCTAGAGCTGATGCTAACCCTAACCCTAACACTATCCTAGGCCTGATGATAACCCTAACACTAACCCTGACACTATCCTAGGGCTTATGCTAACCCTAACCCTAACGCTATCCTAGGGCTGATGCTAACCCTAACCCTAACCCTAACACTATGCTAGGCCTGATGCTAACCCTATCCCTAACCCTAACACTCTCCTAGGGCTGATGCTAACCCTAACCCTAACACTATCCTAGGGCTGATGCTAACCCTAACCCTAACCCTAACACTATCCTAGGGCTGATGCTAACCCTAACCCTAACACTATCCTAGGCCTGATGATAACCCTAACCCTAACCCTAACACTATCCAAGGGCTGATGCTAACCCTAACCCTAACACTATCCTAGGGCTGATGCTAACCCTAACCCTAACCCTAACACTATACTAAGTCTGATGCTAACCCTAGACCTCACACTATACTAGGCCTGATGATAACCATAACCCTAACCTTAACACTATCCTAGGGCTGATGCTAACCCAAACCCTAACCCTAACACTATCCTAGAGCTGATGCTAACCCTAACCCTAACACTATCCTAGGCCTGATGATAACCCTAACACTAACCCTGACACTATCCTAGGGCTGATGCTAACCCTAACCCTAACACTATCCTAGGGCTGATGCTAACCCTAACCCTAACGCTAACACTATCCTAGGCCTGATGCTAACCCTATCCCTAACCCTAACACTCTCCTAGGGCTGAGGCTAACCCTAACCCTAACACTATCCTAGGGCTGATGCTAACCCTAACCCTAACCCAAATACTATCCTAGGGTTGATGCTAACCCTAACCCTAACACTATCCTAGGGCTGATGCTAACCCTAACCCTAACCCTAACACTATCCTTGGACTGATGCTAACCCCAACCCTAACACTATCCTGGGCCTGATGCTAACTCTAACCCTAACCCTAACACTATCCTAGGGCTGATGCTAACCCTAACCCTAACACTATCCTTGGGCGGATGCTAACCCTAACCCTAACCCTAACAATATCCTAGGGCAGATGCTAACCCTAACCCTAACCCTAACACTATCCTTGGGCTGATGCTAACCCTAACCCTAACACTATCCAGGGCCTGATGCTAACCCTAACCCTAACCCTAACACTATCCTAGGGCTGATGCTAACCCTAACCCTAACACTATCCTTGGGCTGATGCTAACCCTAACCCTAACCCTAACAATATCCTAGGGCAGATGCTAACCCTAACGCTAACCCTAACACTATCCTTGAACTGTTGCTAACCCTAACACTAACCCTAACACTATCCTAGGCCTGATGATAACCCTAACCCAAACCCTAACACTATCCTAGGGTTTATGTTAACCCTAACCCTAACACTATCCTAGGGCTGATGCTAACCCTAACCCTAACCCTAACACTATCCTAGGGCGGATGCTAACCCTAACCCTAACCCTAACACTATCCTAGGGCTGATGCTAACCCTAACACTAACACTATCCTAGGACTGATGCTAACCCTAACCCTAACCCTAACATTATCCTACGGCTGATGCTAACCCTAACCCTAACCCTAACACTATCCTAGGGCTGATGCTAACCCTAACCCTAACACTATCCTAGGGCTGATGCTAACCCTAACCCTAACCCTAACACTATCCTAGGGCTGATGCTAACCCTAACACTAACACTATCCTAGGGCTGATGCTAACCCTAACCCTAACCCTAACATTATCCTAGGGCTGATGCTAACCCTAACCCTAACTCTAACACTATCTTAGGGCTGAGGCTAACCCTAACCCTAACACTATCCTACGGCTGATGCTAACCCTAACCCTAACACTATCCTAGGGTTGATGCTAACCCTAACCCTAACACTATCCTAGGGCTGATGCTAACCCTAACCCTAACCCTAACACTATCCTAGGGCTGATGCTAACCCTAACCCTAACACTATCCTAGGGCTGATGCTAACCCTAACCCTAACCCTAACACTATCCTAGGGCTGATGCTAACCCTAACCCTAACCCTAACACTATCCTAGGGCGGATGCTAACCCTAACCCTAACCCTAACATTATCCTAGGGCTGATGCTAACCCTAACACTAACACTATCCTAGGGCTATTGCTAACCCTAACCCTAACCCTAACACTATCCTAGGCCTGATGCTAACCCTAACCCTAACACTATCCTAGGGCTGATGCTAACCCTAACCCTAACCCTAACACTGTCCTTGAGCTGACGCTAACCCTAACCCTAACACTATCCTAGGCCTGATGATAACCCTAACACTAACCCTGACACTATCCTAGGGCTGATGCTAACCCTAACCCTAACGCTATCCTAGGGCTGATGCTAACCCTAAACCTAACCCTAACACTCTCCTAGGGCTGATGCTAACCCTAACCCTAACACTATCCTAGGGCGGATGCTAACCCTAACCCTAACCCTAACACTATCCTAGGGCTGATGCTAACCCTAACCCTAACACTATCCTAGGCCTGATGATAACCCTAACCCTAACCCTGACACTATCCTAGGGCTGATGCTAACCGTAACCCTAACACTATCCTAGGGCTGATGCTAACCCTAACCCTAACCCAAATACTATCCTAGGGTTGATGCTAACCCTAACCCTAACACTATCCTACGGCTGATGCTAACCCTAACCCTAACCCTAACACTATCCTAGGGCTGATGCTAACCCTAACCCTAACCCAAATACTATCCTAGGGTTGATGCTAACCCTAACCCTAACACTATCCTACGGCTGATGCTAACCCTGACCCTAACCCTAACACTATCCTAGGGCTGATGCTAACCCTAACCCTAACACTATCCTAGGGCTGATGCTAACCCTAACCCTAACCCTAACACTATCCTAGGGCTGATGCTAACCCTAACCCTAACACTATCCTAGGGCGGATGCTAACCCTAACCCTAACCCTAACATTATCCTAGGGCTGATGCTAACCCTAACACTAATAATATCCTAGGGCTATTGCTAACCCTAACCCTAACCCTAACACTATCCTAGGGCTGATGCTAACCCTAACCCTAACTCTAACACTATCTTAGGGCTGAGGCTAACCCTAACCCTAACACTATCCTACGGCTGATGCTAACCCTAACCCTAACCCTAAGACTATCCTAGGGATGATGCTAACCCTAACCCTAACACTATCCTAGGCCTGATGCTAACCCTAAGCCTAACCCTAACACTATCGTAGGGCTGATGCTAACCCTAACCCTAACACTATCCTAGGGCTGATGCTAACCTAACCCTAACCCTAACACTATCCTAGGGCTGATGCTAACCCTAACCCTAACACTATCCTAGGCCTGATGATAACCCTAACCCTAACCCTAACACCATCCTAGGGCTGATGCTAACCCTAAGCCTAACACTATCCTAGGACTGATGCTAACCCTAACCCTAACCCTAACACTATCCTAGGGCTGATGCTAACCCTAACCCTAACAGTATCCTAGGCCTGATGCTAACCCTAACCCTAACCCTAACACTATCCTAGGGCTGATGCTAACCCTAACCCTAACCCTAACACTAACCTAGAGCTGATGCTAACCCTAACCCTAACCCTAACCCTAACCCTAATACTATCCTAGGGCTGATGCTAACTCTAACCCTAACCCTAACACTATCCTAGGGCTGATGCTAACCCTAACCCTAACTCTAACACTATCCTAGGGCTAAGGCTAACCCTAACCTTAACACTATCCTACGGCTGATGCTAACCCTAACCCTAACCCTAACACTATCCTAAGGCTGATGCTAACCCTAATACTAACACTATCCTAGGCCTGGTGCTAACCCTAACCCTAACCCTAACACTATTCTAGGGCTGATGCTAACCCTAACCCTAATAATATCCTAGGGCTGATGCTAACCCTAACCCTAACCCTAACACTATCCTAGGGCTGATGCTATCTCTAACCCTAACCCTAACACTATCCTAGGGCTGATGCTAACCCTAACCCTAAACCTAATACTATCCTAGGGCTGATGCTAACCCTAACCCTAACAATATCCTAGGCCTGATGTTAACCCTAACCCTAACCCTAACACTATCCTAGGGCTGATGCTATACCTAACCCTAACACTATCCTAGGGCTGATGCTAACCCTAACACTAACACTATCCTAGGGCTGATGCTAACCCTAACCCTAACCGTAACACTCTCCAAGGGCTGATGCTAACCCTAACCCTAACCCTAACACTATCCTAGGGCTGATGCTAACCCTAACCCTAACTCTACACTATCTTAGGGCTGAGGCTAACCCTAACCCTAACACTATCCTACGGCTGATGCTAACCCTAACACTAACCCTAACACTATCCTAGGGCTGATGCTAACCCTAACCCTAACACTATCCTAGGCCTGATGCTAACCCTAACCGTAACCCTAACACTATCCTAGGGCTGATGCTAACCCTAACCCTAACACTATCCTAGGGCTGATGCTAACCTTAACCCTAACCCTAACACTGTCCTAGAGCTGATGCTAACCCTAACCCTAACACTATCCTAGGCCTGATGATAACCCTAACACTAACCCTGACACTATCCTAGGGCTTATGCTAACCCTAACCCTAACGCTCTCCTAGGGCTGATGCTAACCCTAACCCTAAGCCTAACACTATGCTAGGCCTGATGCTAACCCTATCCCTAACCCTAACACTCTCCTAGGGCTGATGCTAACCCTAACCCTAACACTATCCTAGGGCTGATGCTAACCCTAACCCTAACCCTAACACTATCCTAGGGCTGATGCTAACCCTAACCCTAACACTATCCTAGGCCTGATGATAACCCTAACGCTAACCCTAACACTATCCAAGGGCTGATGCTAACCCTAACCCTAACACTATCCTAGGGCTGATGCTAACCCTAACCCTAACCCTAACACTATCCTAGAGCTGATGCTAACCCTAACCCTAACACTATCCTAGGCCTGATGATAACCCTAACACTAACCCTGACACTATCCTAGGGCTGATGCTAACCCTAACCCTAACACTATCCTAGGGCTGATGCTAACCCTAACCCTAACGCTAACACTATCCTAGGCCTGATGCTAACCCTATCCCTAACCCTAACACTCTCCTAGGGCTGAGGCTAACCCTAACAATAACACTATCCTAGGGCTGATGCTAACCCTAACCCTAACCCAAATACTATCCTAGGGTTGATGCTAACCCTAACCCTAACACTATCCTAGGGCTGATGCTAACCCTAACCCTAACTCTAACACTATCCTTGGACTGATGCTAACCCCAACCCTAACACTATCCTGGGCCTGATGCTAACCCTAACCCTAACCCTAACACTATCCTAGGGCTGATGCTAACCCTAACCCTAACACTATCCTTGGGCGGATGCTAACCCTAACCCTAACCCTAACAATATCCTAGGGCAGATGCTAACCCTAACCCTAACCCTAACACTATCCTTGGGCTGATGCTAACCCTAACCCTAACACTATCCAGGGCCTGATGCTAACCCTAACCCTAACCCTAACACTATCCTAGGGCTGATGCTAACCCTAACCCTAACACTATCCTTGGGCTGATGCTAACCCTAACCCTAACCCTAACAATATCCTAGGGCAGATGCTAACCCTAACGCTAACCCTAACACTATCCTTGAACTGTTGCTAACCCTAACACTAACCCTAACACTATCCTAGGCCTGATGATAACCCTAACCCAAACCCTAACACTATCCTAGGGTTTATGTTAACCCTAACCCTAACACTATCCTAGGGCTGATGCTAACCCTAACCCTAACCCTAACACTATCCTAGGGCGGATGCTAACCCTAACCCTAACCCTAACACTATCCTAGGGCTGATGCTAACCCTAACACTAACACTATCCTAGGGCTGATGCTAACCCTAACCCTAACCCTAACATTATCCTAGGGCTGATGCTAACCCTAACCCTAACTCTAACACTATCTTAGGTCTGAGGCTAACCCTAACCCTAACACTATCCTACGGCTGATGCTAACCCTAACCCTAACCCTAACACTATCCTAGGGCTGATGCTAACCCTAACCCTAACACTATCCTAGGGCTGATGCTAACCCTAACCCTAACCCTAACACTATCCTAGGGCTGATGCTAACCCTAACACTAACACTATCCTAGGGCTGATGCTAACCCTAACCCTAACCCTAACATTATCCTAGGGCTGATGCTAACCCTAACCCTAACTCTAACACTATCTTAGGGCTGAGGCTAACCCTAACCCTAACACTATCCTACGGCTGATGCTAACCCTAACCCTAACACTATCCTAGGGTTGATGCTAACCCTAACCCTAACACTATCCTAGGGCTGATGCTAACCCTAACCCTAACCCTAACACTATCCTAGGGCTGATGCTAACCCTAACCCTAACACTATCCTAGGGCTGATGCTAACCCTAACCCTAACCCTAACACTATCCTAGGGCTGATGCTAACCCTAACCCTAACCCTAACACTATCCTAGGGCGGATGCTAACCCTAACCCTAACCCTAACATTATCCTAGGGCTGATGCTAACCCTAACACTAACACTATCCTAGGGCTATTGCTAACCCTAACCCTAACCCTAACACTATCCTAGGCCTGATGCTAACCCTAACCCTAACACTATCCTAGGGCTGATGCTAACCCTAACCCTAACCCTAACACTGTCCTAGAGCTGACGCTAACCCTAACCCTAACACTATCCTAGGCCTGATGATAACCCTAACACTAACCCTGACACTATCCTAGGGCTTATGCTAACCCTAACCCTAACGCTATCCTAGGGCTGATGCTAACCCTAACCCTAACCCTAACACTATGCTAGGCCTGATGCTAACCCTATCCCTAACCCTAACACTCTCCTAGGGCTGATGCTAACCCTAACCCTAACACTATCCTAGGGCTGATGCTAACCCTAACCCTAACCCTAACACTATCCTAGGGCTGATGCTAACCCTAACCCTAACACTATCCTAGGCCTGATGATAACCCTAACCCTAACACTAACACTATCCTAGGGCTGATGCTAACCCTAACCCTAACACTATCCTAGGGCTGATGCTAACCCTAACCCTAACCCTAACACTATACTAAGTCTGATGCTAACCCTAGACCTCACACTATACTAGGCCTGATGATAACCATAACCCTAACCTTAACACTATCCTAGGGCTGATGCTAACCCTAACCCTAACCCTAACACTATCCTAGAGCTGATGCTAACCCAAACCCTAACACTATCCTAGGCCTGATGATAACCCTAACACTAACCCTGACACTATCCTAGGGCTGATGCTAACCCTAACCCTAACACTATCCTAGGGCTGATGCTAACCCTAACCCTAACGCTAACACTATCCTAGGCCTGATGCTAACCCTATCACTAACCCTAACACTCTCCTAGGGCTGAGGCTAACCCTAACCCTAACACTATCCTAGGGCTGATGCTAACCCTAACCCTAACCCAAATACTATCCTAGGGTTGATGCTAACCCTAACCCTAACACTATCCTACGGCTGATGCTAACCCTAACCCTAACCCTAACACTATCCTAGGGCTGATGCTAACCCTAACCCTAACACTATCCTAGGGCTGATGCTAACCCTAACCCTAACCCTAACACTATCCTAGGGCTGATGCTAACCCTAA
This sequence comes from Lemur catta, assembly GCF_020740605.2. Classification (NCBI taxonomy): domain Eukaryota; kingdom Metazoa; phylum Chordata; class Mammalia; order Primates; family Lemuridae; genus Lemur; species Lemur catta. The sequence continues at coordinate 896,442 of NW_025423742.1, read as the reverse complement.
CCCTAACACTATCCTAGGGTTGATGCTAACCATAACCCTAACCCTAACACTATCCTAGGGCTGATGCTAACCCTAACCCTAACCCTAACACTATCCTAGGGCGGATGCTAACCCTAACCCTAACCCTAACATTATCCTAGGGCTGATGCTAACCCTAACACTAATAATATCCTAGGGCTATTGCTAACCCTAACCCTAACCCTAACACTATCCTAGGGCTGATGCTAACCCTAACCCTAACTCTAACACTATCTTAGGGCTGAGGCTAACCCTAACCCTAACACTATCCTACGGCTGATGCTAACCCTAACCCTAACCCTAAGACTATCCTAGGGATGATGCTAACCCTAACCCTAACACTATCCTAGGCCTGATGCTAACCCTAAGCCTAACCCTAACACTATCGTAGGGCTGATGCTAACCCTAACCCTAACACTATCCTAGGGCTGATGCTAACCTAACCCTAACCCTAACACTATCCTAGGGCTGATGCTAACCCTAACCCTAACACTATCCTAGGCCTGATGATAACCCTAACCCTAACCCTAACACCATCCTAGGGCTGATGCTAACCCTAAGCCTAACACTATCCTAGGACTGATGCTAACCCTAACCCTAACCCTAACACTATCCTAGGGCTGATGCTAACCCTAACCCTAACAGTATCCTAGGCCTGATGCTAACCCTAACCCTAACCCTAACACTATCCTAGGGCTGATGCTAACCCTAACCCTAACACTAACACTAACCTAGAGCTGATGCTAACCCTAACCCTAACCCTAACCCTAACCCTAATACTATCCTAGGGCTGATGCTAACTCTAACCCTAACCCTAACACTATCCTAGGGCTGATGCTAACCCTAACCCTAACTCTAACACTATCCTAGGGCTAAGGCTAACCCTAACCCTAACACTATCCTACGGCTGATGCTAACCCTAACCCTAACCCTAACACTATCCTAAGGCTGATGCTAACCCTAATACTAACACTATCCTAGGCCTGGTGCTAACCCTAACCCTAACCTTAACACTATTCTAGGGCTGATGCTAACCCTAACCCTAATAATATCCTAGGGCTGATGCTAACCCTAACCCTAACCCTAACACTATCCTAGGGCTGATGCTATCTCTAACCCTAACCCTAACACTATCCTAGGGCTGATGCTAACCCTAACCCTAAACCTAATACTATCCTAGGGCTGATGCTAACCCTAACCCTAACAATATCCTAGGCCTGATGTTAACCCTAACCCTAACCCTAACACTATCCTAGGGCTGATGCTATACCTAACCCTAACACTATCCTAGGGCTGATGCTAACCCTAACACTAACACTATCCTAGGGCTGATGCTAACCCTAACCCTAACCGTAACACTCTCCAAGGGCTGATGCTAACCCTAACCCTAACCCTAACACTATCCTAGGGCTGATGCTAACCCTAACCCTAACTCTACACTATCTTAGGGCTGAGGCTAACCCTAACCCTAACACTATCCTACGGCTGATGCTAACCCTAACCCTAACCCTAACACTATCCTAGGGCTGATGCTAACCCTAACCCTAACACTATCCTAGGCCTGATGCTAACCCTAACCGTAACCCTAACACTATCCTAGGGCTGATGCTAACCCTAACCCTAACACTATCCTAGGGCTGATGCTAACCCTAACCCTAACCCTAACACTGTCCTAGAGCTGATGCTAACCCTAACCCTAACACTATCCTAGGCCTGATGATAACCCTAACACTAACCCTGACACTATCCTAGGGCTTATGCTAACCCTAACCCTAACGCTATCCTAGGGCTGATGCTAACCCTAACCCTAACCCTAACACTATGCTAGGCCTGATGCTAACCCTATCCCTAACCCTAACACTCTCCTAGGGCTGATGCTAACCCTAACCCTAACACTATCCTAGGGCTGATGCTAACCCTAACCCTAACCCTAACACTATCCTAGGGCTGATGCTAACCCTAACCCTAACACTATCCTAGGCCTGATGATAACCCTAACCCTAACCCTAACACTATCCTAGGGCTGATGCTAACCCTAACCCTAACACTATGCTAGGGCTGATGCTAACCCTAACCCTAACCCTAACACTATACTAAGTCTGATGCTAACCCTAGACCTCACACTATACTAGGCCTGATGATAACCATAACCCTAACCTTAACACTATCCTAGGGCTGATGCTAACCCTAACCCTAACCCTAACACTATCCTAGAGCTGATGCTAACCCTAACCCTAACACTATCCTAGGCCTGATGATAACCCTAACACTAACCCTGACACTATCCTAGGGCTGATGCTAACCCTAACCCTAACACTATCCTAGGGCTGATGCTAACCCTAACCCTAACGCTAACACTATCCTAGGCCTGATGCTAACCCTATCCCTAACCCTAACACTCTCCTAGGGCTGAGGCTAACCCTAACCCTAACACTATCCTAGGGCTGATGCTAACCCTAACCCTAACCCAAATACTATCCTAGGGTTGATGCTAACCCTAACCCTAACACTATCCTAGGGCTGATGCTAACCCTAACCCTAACCATAACACTATCCTTGGACTGATGCTAACCCCAACCCTAACACTATCCTGGGCCTGATGCTAACCCTAACCCTAACCCTAACACTATCCTAGGGCTGATGCTAACCCTAACCCTAACACTATCCTTGGGCGGATGCTAACCCTAACCCTAACCCTAACAATATCCTAGGGCAGATGCTAACCCTAACCCTAACCCTAACACTATCCTTGGGCTGATGCTAACCCTAACCCTAACACTATCCTGGGCCTGATGCTAACCCTAACCCTAACCCTAACACTATCCTAGGGCTGATGCTAACCCTAACCCTAACACTATCCTTGGGCTGATGCTAACCCTAACCCTAACCCTAGCAATATCCTAGGGCAGATGCTAACCCTAACGCTAACCCTAACACTATCCTTGAACTGTTGCTAACCCTAACACTAACCCTAACACTATCCTAGGCCTGATGATAACCCTAACCCAAACCCTAACACTATCCTAGGGTTTATGTTAACCCTAACCCTAACACTATCCTAGGGCTGATGCTAACCCTAACCCTAACCCTAACACTATCCTAGGGCGGATGCTAACCCTAACCCTAACCCTAACACTATCCTAGGGCTGATGCTAACCCTAACACTAACACTATCCTAGGGCTGATGCTAACCCTAACCGTAACCCTAACATTATCCTAGGGCTGATGCTAACCCTAACCCTAACTCTAACACTATCTTAGGTCTGAGGCTAACCCTAACCCTAACACTATCCTACGGCTGATGCTAACCCTAACCCTAACCCTAACACTGTCCTAGGGCTGATGCTAACCCTAACCCTAACACTATCCTAGGGCTGATGCTAACCCTAACCCTAACCCTAACACTATCCTAGGGCTGATGCTAACCCTAACACTAACACTATCCTAGGGCTGATGCTAACCCTAACCCTAACCCTAACATTATCCTAGGGCTGATGCTAACCCTAACCCTAACTCTAACACTATCTTAGGGCTGAGGCTAACCCTAACCCTAACACTATCCTACGGCTGATGCTAACCCTAACCCTAACACTATCCTAGGGTTGATGCTAACCCTAACCCTAACACTATCCTAGGGCTGATGCTAACCCTAACCCTAACCCTAACACTATCCTAGGGCGGATGCTAACCCTAAGCCTAACCCTAACACTATCCTAGGGCTGATGCTAACCCTAACACTAACACTATCCTAGGGCTGATGCTAACCCTAACACTAACCCTAACATTAACCTAGGGCGGATGCTAACCCTAACCCTAACCCTAACACTCTCCTAGGCCTGATGCTAACCCTAACCCTAACCCTAATACTATCCTAGGGCTGATGCTAACCCTAACCCTAACACTATCCTAGGGCTGATGCTAACCCTAACCCTAACCCTAACACTATCCTAGGGTTGATGCTAACCCTAACCCTAACACTATCCTAGGGCTGATGCTAACCCTAACCCTAACCCTAACACTGTCCTTGGACTGATGCCAACCCCAACCCTAACACTATCCTGGGCCTGATGCTAACCCTAACCCTAACCCTAACACTATCCTAGGGCTGATGCTAACCCTAACCCTAACACTATCCTTGGGCTGATGCTAACCCTAACCCTAACCCTAACAATATCCTAGGGCAGATGCTAACCCTAACCCTAACCCTAACACTATCCTTGGGCTCATGCTAACCCTAACCCTAACACTATCCTGGGCCTGATGCTAACCCTAACCCTAACCCTAACACTATCCTAGGGCTGATGCTAACCCTAACCCTAACACTATCCTTGGGCTGATGCTAACCCTAACCCTAACCCTAACAATATCCTAGGGCAGATGCTAACCCTAACGCTAACCCTAACACTATCCTTGAACTGATGCTAACCCTAACCCTAACCCTAACACTATCCTAGGCCTGATGATAACCCTAACCCTAACCCTAACACTATCCTAGGGTTTATGTTAACCCTAAACCTAACACTATCCTAGGGCTGATGCTAACCCTAACCCTAACCCTAACACTATCCTAGGGCGGATGCTAACCCTAACCCTAACCCTAACACTATCCTAGGGCTGATGCTAACCCTAACACTAACACTATCCTAGGGCTGATGCTAACCCTAACCCTAACCCTAACATTATCCTAGGGCTGATGCTAACCCTAACACTAACACTATCCTAGGGCTATTGCTAACCCTAACCCTAACCCTAACACTATCCTAGGGCTGATGCTAACCCTAACCCTAACTCTAACACTATCTTAGGGCTGAGGCTAACCCTAACCCTAACACTATCCTACGGCTGATGCTAACCCTAACCCTAACCCTAAGACTATCCTAGGGATGATGCTAACCCTAACCCTAACACTATCCTAGGCCTGATGATAACCCTAAGCCTAACCCTAACACTATCGTAGGGCTGATGCTAACCCTAACCCTAACACTATCCTAGGGCTGATGCTAACCTAACCCTAACCCTAACACTATACTAGGGCTGATGCTAACCCTAACCCTAACACTATCCTAGGCCTGATGATAACCCTAACCCTAACCCTAACACCATCCTAGGGCTGATGCTAACCCTAAGCCTAACACTATCCTAGGGCTGATGCTAACCCTAACCCTAACCCTAACACTATCCGAGGGCTGATGCTAACCCTAACCCTAACACTATCCTAGGCCTGATGCTAACCCTAACCTTAACCCTAACACTATCCTAGGGCTGATGCTAACCCTAACCCTAACCCTAACACTAACCTAGAGCTGATGCTAACCTTAACCCTAACCCTAACCCTAACCCTAATACTATCCTAGGGCAGATGCTAACCCTAACCCTAACTCTAACACTATCCTAGGGCTGAGGCTAACCCTAACCCTAACACTATCCTACGGCTGATGCTAACCCTAACCTTAACCCTAACACTATCCTAAGGCTGATGCTAACCCTAATACTAACACTATCCTAGGCCTGGTGCTAACCCTAACCCTAACCCTAACACTATTCTAGGGCTGATGCTAACCCTAACCCTAATAATATCCTAGGGCTGATGCTAACCCTAACCCTAACCCTAACACTATCCTAGGGCTGATGCTATCCCTAACCCTAACCCTAACACTATCCTAGGGCTGATGCTAACCCTAACCCTAACCCTAATACTATCCTAGGGCTGATGCTAACCCTAACCCTAACAATATCCTAGGCCTGATGATAACCCTAACCCTAACCCTAACACTATCCTAGGGCTGATGCTAAACCTAACCCTAACACTATCCTAGGGCTGATGCTAACCCTAACACTAACACTATCCTAGGGCTGATGCTAACCCTAACCCTAACCCTAACACTCTCCAAGGGCTGATGCTAACCCTAACCCTAACCCTAACACTATCCTAGGGCTGATGCTAACCCTAACCGTAACTCTACACTATCTTAGGGCTGAGGCTAACCCTAACCCTAACACTATCCTACGGCTGATGCTAACCCTAACCCTAACCCTAACACTATCCTAGGGCTGATGCTAACCCTAAACCTAACACTATCCTAGGCCTGATGCTAACCCTAACCCTAACCCTAACACTATCCTAGGGCTGATGCTAACCCTAACCCTAACACTATCCTAGGGCTGATGCTAACCCTAACCCTAACCCTAACAGTATCCTAGGGCTGATGCTAACCCTAACCCTAACACTATCCTAGGGCTGATGCTAACCCTAACCCTAACACTATCCTAGTCCTGATGCTAACCCTAACCCTAACCCTAACACTATCCTAGGGCTGATGCTAACCCTAACCCTAACACTATCCTAGGGCTGATGCTAACCCTAACCCTAACCCTAACACTATCCTAGGGCTGATGCTAACCCTAACCCTAACACTATCCTAGGCCTGATGATAACCCTAACCCTAACCCTAACACTATCCTAGGGCTGATGCTAACCCTAACCCTAACACTATCCTAGGGCTGATGCTAACCCTAACCCTAACCCAAACACTATCCTAGGGTTGATGCTAACCCTAACCCTAACCCTAACACTATCCTAGGGCGGATGCTAACCCTAACCCTAACCCTAACACTATCCTAGGGCTGATGCTAACCCTAACACTAACCCTAACATTATCCTAGGGCTGATGCTAACCCTAACCCTAACTCTAACACTATCTTAGGGCTGAGGCTAACCCTAACCAAACACTATCCTACGGCTGATGCTAACCCTAACCCTAACCCTAACACTATCCTAGGGCTGATGCTAACCCTAACCCTAACACTATCCTAGGGCTGATGCTAACCCTAACCCTAACCCTAACACTATCCTAGGGCTGATGCTAACTCTAACCCTAAAACTATCCTAGGGCTGATGCTAACCCTAACCCTAACCCTAACACTATCATAGGGCTGATGCTAACCCTAACCCTAACCCTAACACTATCCTAGGGTGGATGCTAACCCTAACCCTAACCCTAACATTATCCTAGGGCTGATGCTAACCCTAACACTAACACTATCCTAGGGCTATTGCTAACACTAACCCTAACCCTAACACTATCCTAGGGCTGATGCTAACCCTAACCCTAACACTATCCTAGGCCTGATGCTAACCCTAACCGTAACCCTAACACTATCCTAGGGCTGATGCTAACCCTAACCCTAACACTATCCTAGGGCTGATGCTAACCCTAACCCTAACCCTAACACTATACTAAGTCTGATGCTAACCCTAGACCTCACACTATACTAGGCCTGATGATAACCATAACCCTAACCTTAACACTATCCTAGGGCTGATGCTAACCCTAACCCTAACCCTAACACTATCCTAGAGCTGATGCTAACCCTAACCCTAACACTATCCTAGGCCTGATGATAACCCTAACACTAACCCTGACACTATCCTAGGGCTGATGCTAACCCTAACCCTAACACTATCCTAGGGCTGATGCTAACCCTAACCCTAACGCTAACACTATCCTAGGCCTGATGCTAACCCTATCCCTAACCCTAACACTCTCCTAGGGCTGAGGCTAACCCTAACCCTAACACTATCCTAGAGCTGATGCTAACCCTAACCCTAACCCAAATACTATCCTAGGGTTGATGCTAACCCTAACCCTAACACTATCCTAGGGCTGATGCTAACCCTAACCCTAACCCTAACACTATCCTTGGACTGATGCTAACCCCAACCCTAACACTATCCTGGGCCTGATGCTAACCCTAACCCTAACCCTAACACTATCCTAGGGCTGATGCTAACCCTAACCCTAACACTATCCTTGGGCGGATGCTAACCCTAACCCTAACCCTAACAATATCCTAGGGCAGATGCTAACCCTAACCCTAACCCTAACACTATCCTTGGGCTGATGCTAACCCTAACCCTAACACTATCCTGGGCCTGATGCTAACCCTAACCCTAACCCTAACACTATCCTAGGGCTGATGCTAACCCTAACCCTAACACTATCCTTGGGCTGATGCTAACCCTAACCCTAACCCTAACAATATCCTAGGGCAGATGCTAACCCTAACGCTAACCCTAACACTATCCTTGAACTGTTGCTAACCCTAACACTAACCCTAACACTATCCTAGGCCTGATGATAACCCTAACCCAAACCCTAACACTATCCTAGGGTTTATGTTAACCCTAACCCTAACACTATCCTAGGGCTGATGCTAACCCTAACCCTAACCCTAACACTATCCTAGGGCGGATGCTAACCCTAACCCTAACCCTAACACTATCCTAGGGCTGATGCTAACCCTAACACTAACACTATCCTAGGGCTGATGCTAACCCTAACCCTAACCCTAACATTATCCTAGGGCTGATGCTAACCCTAACCCTAACTCTAACACTATCTTAGGTCTGAGGCTAACCCTAACCCTAACACTATCCTACGGCTGATGCTAACCCTAACCCTAACCCTAACACTGTCCTAGGGCTGATGCTAACCCTAACCCTAACACTATCCTAGGGCTGATGCTAACCCTAACCCTAACCCTAACACTATCCTAGGGCTGATGCTAACCCTAACACTAACACTATCCTAGGGCTGATGCTAACCCTAACCCTAACCCTAACATTATCCTAGGGCTGATGCTAACCCTAACCCTAACTCTAACACTATCTTAGGGCTGAGGCTAACCCTAACCCTAACACTATCCTACGGCTGATGCTAACCCTAACCCTAACACTATCCTAGGGTTGATGCTAACCCTAACCCTAACACTATCCTAGGGCTGATGCTAACCCTAACCCTAACCCTAACACTATCCTAGGGCGGATGCTAACCCTAAGCCTAACCCTAACACTATCCTAGGGCTGATGCTAACCCTAACACTAACACTATCCTAGGGCTGATGCTAACCCTAACACTAACCCTAACATTAACCTAGGGCGGATGCTAACCCTAACCCTAACCCTAACACTCTCCTAGGCCTGATGCTAACCCTAACCCTAACCCTAACACTATCCTAGGGCTGATGCTAACCCTAACCCTAACACTATCCTAGGGCTGATGCTAACCCTAACCCTAACCCTAACACTATCCTAGGGTTGATGCTAACCCTAACCCTAACACTATCCTAGGGCTGATGCTAACCCTAACCCTAACCCTAACACTGTCCTTGGACTGATGCCAACCCCAACCCTAACACTATCCTGGGCCTGATGCTAACCCTAACCCTAACCCTAACACTATCCTAGGGCTGATGCTAACCCTAACCCTAACACTATCCTTGGGCTGATGCTAACCCTAACCCTAACCCTAACAATATCCTAGGGCAGATGCTAACCCTAACCCTAACCCTAACACTATCCTTGGGCTCATGCTAACCCTAACCCTAACACTATCCTGGGCCTGATGCTAACCCTAACCCTAACCCTAACACTATCCTAGGGCTGATGCTAACCCTAACCATAACACTATCCTTGGGCTGATGCTAACCCTAACCCTAACCCTAACAATATCCTAGGGCAGATGCTAACCCTAACGCTAACCCTAACACTATCCTTGAACTGATGCTAACCCTAACCCTAACCCTAACACTATCCTAGGCCTGATGATAACCCTAACCCTAACCCTAACACTATCCTAGGGTTTATGTTAACCCTAACCCTAACACTATCCTAGGGCTGATGCTAACCCTAACCCTAACCCTAACACTATCCTAGGGCGGATGCTAACCCTAACCCTAACCCTAACACTATCCTAGGGCTGATGCTAACCCTAACCCTAACCCTAACACTATCCTAGGGCGGATGCTAACCCTAACCCTAACCCTAACACTATCCTAGGGCTGATGCTAACCCTAACACTAACACTATCCTAGGGCTGATGCTAACCCTAACCCTAACCCTAACATTATCCTAGGGCTGATGCTAACCCTAACACTAACACTATCCTAGGGCTATTGCTAACCCTAACCCTAACCCTAACACTATCCTAGGGCTGATGCTAACCCTAACCCTAACTCTAACACTATCTTAGGGCTGAGGCTAACCCTAACCCTAACACTATCCTACGGCTGATGCTAACCCTAACCCTAACCCTAAGACTATCCTAGGGATGATGCTAACCCTAACCCTAACACTATCCTAGGCCTGATGATAACCCTAAGCCTAACCCTAACACTATCGTAGGGCTGATGCTAACCCTAACCCTAACACTATCCTAGGGCTGATGCTAACCTAACCCTAACCCTAACACTATACTAGGGCTGATGCTAACCCTAACCCTAACACTATCCTAGGCCTGATGATAACCCTAACCCTAACCCTAACACCATCCTAGGGCTGATGCTAACCCTAAGCCTAACACTATCCTAGGGCTGATGCTAACCATAACCCTAACCCTAACACTATCCTAGGGCTGATGCTAACCCTAACCCTAACACTATCCTAGGCCTGATGCTAACCCTAACCCTAACCCTAACACTATCCTAGGGCTGATGCTAACCCTAACCCTAACCCTAACACTAACCTAGAGCTGATGCTAACCTTAACCCTAACCCTACCCCTAACCCTAATACTATCCTAGGGCTGATGCTAACCCTAACCCTAACCCTAACACTCTCCTAGGGCTGATGCTAACCCTAACCCTAACTCTAACACTATCCTAGGGCTGAGGCTAACCCTAACCCTAACACTATCCTACGGCTGATGCTAACCCTAACCTTAACCCTAACACTATCGTAAGGCTGATGCTAACCCTAATACTAACACTATCCTAGGCCTGGTGCTAACCCTAACCCTAACCCTAACACTATTCTAGGGCTGATGCTAACCCTAACCCTAATAATATCCTAGGGCTGATGCTAACCCTAACCCTAACCCTAACACTATCCTAGGGCTGATGCTATCCCTAACCCTAACCCTAACACTATCCTAGGGCTGATGCTAACCCTAACCCTAAACCTAATACTATCCTAGGGCTGATGCTAACCCTAACCCTAACAATATCCTAGGCCTGATGATAACCCTAACCCTAACCCTAACACTATCCTAGGGCTGATGCTAAACCTAACCCTAACACTATCCTAGGGCTGATGCTAACCCTAACACTAACACTATCCTAGGGCTGATGCTAACCCTAACCCTAACCCTAACACTCTCCAAGGGCTGATGCTAACCCTAACCCTAACCCTAACACTATCCTAGGGCTGATGCTAACCCTAACCGTAACTCTACACTATCTTAGGGCTGAGGCTAACCCTAACCCTAACACTATCCTACGGCTGATGCTAACCCTAACCCTAACCCTAACACTATCCTAGGGCTGATGCTAACCCTAAACCTAACACTATCCTAGGCCTGATGCTAACCCTAACCCTAACCCTAACACTATCCTAGGGCTGATGCTAACCCTAACCCTAACACTATCCTAGGGCTGATGCTAACCCTAACCCTAACCCTAACACTATCCTAGGGCTGATGCTAACCCTAACCCTAACACTATCCTAGGCCTGATGATAACCCTAACCCTAACCCTAACACTATCCTAGGGCTGATGCTAACCCTAACCCTAACACTATCCTAGGGCTGATGCTAACCCTAACCCTAACCCTAACACTATCCTAAGTCTGATGCTAACCCTAGACCTCACACTATACTAGGCCTGATGATATCCATAACCCTAACCTTAACACTATCCTAGGGCTGATGCTAACCCTAACACTAACCCTAACATTATCCTAGGGCGGATGCTAACCCTAACCCTAACCCTAACACTATCCTAGGGCTGATGCTAACCCTAACACTAACACTATCCTAGGCCTGATGCTAACCCTAACCCTAACCCTAACAGTATCCTAGGGCTGATGCTAACCCTAACCCTAACACTATCCTAGGGCTGATGCTAACCCTAACCCTAACTCTAACACTATCTTAGGGCTGAAGCTAACCCTAACCCTAACACTATCCTACGGCTGATGCTAACCCTAACCCTAACCCTAACACTATCCTAGGGCTGATGCTAACCCTAACCCTAACACTATCCTAGTCCTGATGCTAACCCTAACCCTAACCCTAACACTATCCTAGGGCTGATGCTAACCCTAACCCTAACACTATCCTAGGGCTGATGCTAACCCTAACCCTAACCCTAACACTATCCTAGGGCTGATGCTAACCCTAACCCTAACACTATCCTAGGCCTGATGATAACCCTAACCCTAACCCTAACACTATCCTAGGGCTGATGCTAACCCTAACCCTAACACTATCCTAGGGCTGATGCTAACCCTAACCCTAACCCAAACACTATCCTAGGGTTGATGCTAACAATAACCCTAACCCTAACACTATCCTAGGGCGGATGCTAACCCTAACCCTAACCCTAACACTATCCTAGGGCTGATGCTAACCCTAACACTAACACTATCCTAGGGCTGATGCTACCCCTAACCCTAACCCTAACATTATCCTAGGGCTGATGCTAACCCTAACCCTAACTCTAACACTATCTTAGGGCTGAGGCTAACCCTAACCAAACACTATCCTACGGCTGATGCTAACCCTAACCCTAACCCTAACACTATCCTAGGGCTGATGCTAACCCTAACCCTAACACTATCCTAGGGCTGATGCTAACCCTAACCCTAACCCTAACACTATCCTAGGGCTGATGCTAACTCTAACCCTAAAACTATCCTAGGGCTGATGCTAACCCTAACCCTAACCCTAACACTATCATAGGGCTGATGCTAACCCTAACCCTAACCCTAACACTATCCTAGGGTGGATGCTAACCCTAACCCTAACCCTAACATTATCCTAGGGCTGATGCTAACCCTAACACTAACACTATCCTAGGGCTATTGCTAACACTAACCCTAACCCTAACACTATCCTAGGGCTGATGCTAACCCTAACCCTAACTCTAACACTATCTTAGGGCTGAGGCTAACCCTAACCCTAACACTATCCTACGGCTGATGCTAACCCTAACCCTAACCCTAAGACTATCCTAGGGATGATGCTAACGCTAACCCTAACACTATCCTAGGCCTGATGCTAACCCTAAGCCTAACCCTAACACTATCGTAGGGCTGATGCTAACCCTAACCCTAACACTATCCTAGGGCTGATGCTAACCTAACCCTAACCCTAACACTATCCTAGGACTGATGCTAACCCTAACCCTAACACTATCCTAGGCCTGATGATAACCCTAACCCTAACCCTAACACCATCCTAGGGCTGATGCTAACCCTAAGCCTAACACTATCCTAGGGCTGATGCTAACCCTAACCCTAACCCTAACACTATCCTAGGGCTGATGCTAACCCTAACCCTAACACTATCCTAGGCCTGATGCTAACCCTAACCCTAACCCTAACACTATCCTAGGGCTGATGCTAACCCTAACCCTAACCCTAACACTAACCTAGAGCTGATGCTAACCTTAACCCTAACCCTAACCCTAACCCTAATACTATCCTAGGGCTGATGCTAACCCTAACCCTAACCCTAACACTATCCTAGGGCTGATGCTAACCCTAACCCTAACTCTAACACTATCCTAGGGCTGAGGCTAACCCTAACCCTAACACTATCCTACGGCTGATGCTAACCCTAACCCTAACCCTAACACTATCCTAAGGCTGATGCTAACCCTAATACTAACACTATCCTAGGCCTGGTGCTAACCCTAACCCTAACCCTAACACTATTCTAGGGCTGATGCTAACCCTAACCCTAATAATATCCTAGGGCTGATGCTAACCCTAACCCTAACCCTAACACTATCCTAGGGCTGATGCTACCCCTAACCCTAACCCTAACACTATCCTAGGGCTGATGCTAACACTAACCCTAACCCTAATACTATCCTAGGGATGATGCTAACCCTAACCCTAACAATATCCTAGGCCTGATGATAACCCTAACCCTAACCCTAACACTATCCTAGGGCTGATGCTAAACCTAACCCTAACACTATCCTAGGGCTGATGCTAACCCTAACACTAACACTATCCTAGGGCTCATGCTAACCCTAACCCTAACCCTAACACTCTCCAAGGGCTGATGCTAACCCTAACCCTAACCCTAACACTATCCTAGGGCTGATGCTAACCCTAACCGTAACTCTACACTATCTTAGGGCTGAGGCTAACCCTAACCCTAACACTATCCTACGGCTGATCCTAACCCTAACCCTAACCCTAACACTATCCTAGGGCTGATGCTAACCCTAAACCTAACACTATCCTAGGCCTGATGCTAACCCTAACCCTAACCCTAACACTATCCTAGGGCTGATGCTAACCCTAACCCTAACACTATCCTAGGGCTGATGCTAACCCTAACCCTAACCCTAACACTATCCTAGGGCTGATGCTAACCCTAACCCTAACACTATCCTAGGCCTGATGATAACCCTAACCCTAACCCTAACACTATCCTAGGGCTGATGCTAACCCTAACCCTAACACTATCCTAGGGCTGATGCTAACCCTAACCCTAACCCTAACATTATCCTAAGTCTGATGCTAACCCTAGACCTCACACTATACTAGGCCTGATGATATCCATAACCCTAACCTTAACACTATCCTAGGGCTGATGCTAACCCTAACACTAACCCTAACATTATCCTAGGGCGGATGCTAACCCTAACCCTAACCCTAACACTATCCTAGGGCTGATGCTAACCCTAACACTAACACTATCCTAGGCCTGATGCTAACCCTAACCCTAACCCTAACACTATCCTAGGGCTGATGCTAACCCTAACCCTAACACTATCCTAGGGCTGATGCTAACCCTAACCCTAACTCTAACACTATCTTAGGGCTGAGGCTAACCCTAACCCTAACACTATCCTACGGCTGATGCTAACCCTAACCCTAACCCTAACACTATCCTAGGGCTGATGCTAACCCTAACCCTAACACTATCCTAGTCCTGATGCTAACCCTAACCCTAACCCTAACACTATCCTAGGGCTGATGCTAACCCTAACCCTAACACTATCCTAGGGCTGATGCTAACCCTAACCCTAACCCTAACACTATCCTAGGGCTGATGCTAACCCTAACCCTAACACTATCCTAGGCCTGATGATAACCCTAACCCTAACCCTAACACTATCCTAGGGCTGATGCTAACCCTAACCCTAACACTATCCTAGGGCTGATGCTAACCCTAACCCTAACCCAAACACTATCCTAGGGTTGATGCTATCCCTAACCCTAACACTATCCTAAGGCTGATGCTAACCCTAACCCTAACCCTAACACTATCCTTGGACTGATGCTAACCCCAACCCTAACACTATCCTGGGCCTGATGCTAAGCCTAACCCTAACCCTAACACTATCCTAGGGCTGATGCTAACCCTAACACTAACACTATCGTTGGGCTGATGCTAACCCTAACCCTGACCCTAACAATATCCTAGGGCAGATGCTAACCCTAACCCTAACCCTAACACTATCCTTGGGCTGATGCTAACCCTAACCCTAACACTATCCTGGGCCTGATGCTAACCCTAACCCTAACCCTAACCCTAACACTATCCTAGGGCTGATGCTAACCCTAACCCTAAGACTATCCTTGGGCTGATGCTAACCCTAACCCTAACCCTAACAATATCCTAGGGCAGATGCTAACCCTAACGCTAACCCTAACACTATCCTTGAACTGATGCTAACCCTAACCCTAACCCTAACACTATCCTAGGCCTGATGATAACCCTAACCCTAACCCTAACACTATCCTAGGGTTTATGTTAACCCTAACCCTAACACTATCCTAGGGCTGATGCTAACCCTAACCCTAACCCTAACACTATCCTAGGGCGGATGCTAACCCTAACCCTAACCCTAACACTATCCTAGGGCTGATGCTAACCCTAACACTAACACTATCCTAGGGCTGATGCTAACCCTAACCCTAACCCTAACATTATCCTAGGGCTGATGCTAACCCTAACCCTAACTCTAACACTATCTTAGGGCTGAGGCTAACCCTAACCCTAACACTATCCTACGGCTGATGCTAACCCTAACCCTAACCCTAACACTATCCTAGGGCTGATGCTAACCCTAACCCTAACACTATCCTAGGGCTGATGCTAACCCTAACCCTAACCCTAACACTATCCTAGGGCTGATGCTAACCCTAACCCTAACACTATCCTAGGGTTGATGCTAACCATAACCCTAACCCTAACACTATCCTGGGGCTGATGCTAACCCTAACCCTAACCCTAACACTATCCTAGGGCGGATGCTAACCCTAACCCTAACCCTAACATTATCCTAGGGCTGATGCTAACCCTAACACTAATAATATCCTAGGGCTATTGCTAACCCTAACCCTAACCCTAACACTATCCTAGGGCTGATGCTAACCCTAACCCTAACTCTAACACTATCTTAGGGCTGAGGCTAACCCTAACCCTAACACTATCCTACGGCTGATGCTAACCCTAACCCTAACCCTAAGACTATCCTAGGGATGATGCTAACCCTAACCCTAACACTATCCTAGGCCTGATGCTAACCCTAAGCCTAACCCTAACACTATCGTAGGGCTGATGCTAACCCTAACCCTAACACTATCCTAGGGCTGATGCTAACCTAACCCTAACCCTAACACTATCCTAGGGCTGATGCTAACCCTAACCCTAACACTATCCTAGGCCTGATGATAACCCTAACCCTAACCCTAACACCATCCTAGGGCTGATGCTAACCCTAAGCCTAACACTATCCTAGGACTGATGCTAACCCTAACCCTAACCCTAACACTATCCTAGGGCTGATGCTAACCCTAACCCTAACAGTATCCTAGGCTTGATGCTAACCCTAACCCTAACCCTAACACTATCCTAGGGCTGATGCTAACCCTAACCCTAACACTAACACTAACCTAGAGCTGATGCTAACCCTAACCCTAACCCTAACCCTAACCCTAATACTATCCTAGGGCTGATGCTAACTCTAACCCTAACCCTAACACTATCCTAGGGCTGATGCTAACCCTAACCCTAACTCTAACACTATCCTAGGGCTAAGGCTAACCCTAACCCTAACACTATCCTACGGCTGATGCTAACTCTAACCCTAACCCTAACACTATCCTAAGGCTGATGCTAACCCTAATACTAACACTATCCTAGGCCTGGTGCTAACCCTAACCCTAACCCTAAAACTATTCTAGGGCTGATGCTAACCCTAACCCTAATAATATCCTAGGGCTGATGCTAACCCTAACCCTAAACCTAACACTATCCTAGGGCTGATGCTATCTCTAACCCTAACACTAACACTATCCTAGGGCTGATGCTAACCCTAACCCTAAACCTAATACTATCCTAGGGCTGATGCTAACCCTAACGCTAACAATATCCTAGGCCTGATGTTAACCCTAACCCTAACCCTAACACTATCCTAGGGCTGATGCTATACCTAACCCTAACACTATCCTAGGGCTGATGCTAACCCTAACACTAACACTATCCTAGGGCTGATGCTAACCCTAACCCTAACCGTAACACTCTCCAAGGGCTGATGCTAACCCTAACCCTAACCCTAACACTATCCTAGGGCTGATGCTAACCCTAACCCTAACTCTACACTATATTAGGGCTGAGGCTAACCCTAACCCTAACACTATCCTACGGCTGATGCTAACCCTAACCCTAACCCTAACACTATCCTAGGGCTGATGCTAACCCTAACCCTAACACTATCCTAGGCCTGATGCTAACCCTAACCCTAACCCTAACACTATCCTAGGGCTGATGCTAACCCTAACCCTAACACTATCCTAGGGCTGATGCTAACCCTAACCCTAACCCTAACACTATCCTAGGGCTGATGCTAACCCTAACCCTAACACTATCCTAGGCCTGATGATAACCCTAACCCTAACCCTAACACTATCCTAGGGCTGATGCTAACCCTAACCCTAACACTATCCTAGGGCTGATGCTAACCCTAACCCTAACCCTAACACTATCCTAAGTCTGATGCTAACCCTAGACCTCACACTATACTAGGCCTGATGATATCCATAACCCTAACCTTAACACTATCCTAGGGCTGATGCTAACGCTAACCCTAACCCTAACACTGTCCTAGAGCTGATGCTAACCCTAACCCTAACACTATCCTAGGCCTGATGATAACCCTAACACTAACCCTGACACTATCCTAGGGCTTATGCTGACCCTAACCCTAACGCTATCCTAGGGCTGATGCTAACCCTAACCCTAACCCTAACACTATGCTAGGCCTGATGCTAACCCTATCCCTAACCCTAACACTCTCCTAGGGCTGAGGCTAACCCTAACCCTAACACTATCCTAGGGCTGATGCTATCCCTAACCCTAACCCAAACGCTATCCTAGGGTTGATGCTAACCCTAACCCTAACACTCTCCTAGGGCTGATGCTAACCCTAACCCTAACCCTAAGACTATCCTAAGGCTGATGCTAACCCTAACCCTAACACTATCCTAGGGCTGATGCTTACCCTAACACTAACACTATCCTAGGGCTGATGCTAACCCTAACCCTAACCCTAACACTCTCCAAGGGCTGATGCTAACCCTAACCCTAACCCTAACACTATCCTAGGGCTGATGCTAACCCTAACCCTAACTCTAACACTATCCTAGGGCTGAGGCTAACCCTAACCCTAACACTATCCTAGGGCTGATGCTAACCCTAACCCTAACCCTAACACTATCCTAAGGCTGATGCTAACCCTAATACTAACACTATCCTAGGCCTGGTGCTAACCCTAACCCTAACACTAACACTATTCTAGGGCTGATGCTAACCCTAACCCTAATAATATCCTAGGGCTGATGCTAACCCTAACCCTAACCCTAACACTATCCTAGGGCTGATGCTATCCCTAACCCTAACCCTAACACTATCCTAGGGCTGATGCTAACACTAACCCTAACCCTAATACTATCCTAGGGATGATGCTAACCCTAACCCTAACAATATCCTAGGCCTGATGATAACCCTAACCCTAACCCTAACACTATCCTAGGGCTGATGCTAAACCTAACCCTAACACTATCCTAGGGCTGATGCTAACCCTAACACTAACACTATCCTAGGGCTCATGCTAACCCTAACCCTAACCCTAACACTCTCCAAGGGCTGATGCTAACCCTAACCCTAACCCTAACACTATCCTAGGGCTGATGCTAACCCTAACCGTAACTCTACACTATCTTAGGGCTGAGGCTAACCCTAACCCTAACACTATCCTACGGCTGATGCTAACCCTAACCCTAACCCTAACACTATCCTAGGGCTGATGCTAACCCTAAACCTAACACTATCCTAGGCCTGATGCTAACCCTAACCCTAACACTATCCTAGGGCTGATGCTAACCCTAACCCTAACACTATCCTAGGGCTGATGCTAACCCTAACCCTAACCCTAACACTATCCTAGGGCTGATGCTAACCCTAACCCTAACACTATCCTAGGCCTGATGATAACCCTAACCCTAACCCTAACACTATCCTAGGGCTGATGCTAACCCTAACCCTAACACTATCCTAGGGCTGATGCTAACCCTAACCCTAACCCTAACACTATCCTAAGTCTGATGCTAACCCTAGACCTCACACTATACTAGGCCTGATGATATCCATAACCCTAACCTTAACACTATCCTAGGGCTGATGCTAACCCTAACACTAACCCTAACATTATCCTAGGGCGGATGCTAACCCTAACCCTAACCCTAACACTATCCTAGGGCTGATGCTAACCCTAACACTAACACTATCCTAGGCCTGATGCTAACCCTAACCCTAACCCTAACACTATCCTAGGGCTGATGCTAACCCTAACCCTAACACTATCCTAGGGCTGATGCTAACCCTAACCCTAACTCTAACACTATCTTAGGGCTGAGGCTAACCCTAACCCTAACACTATCCTACGGCTGATGCTAACCCTACTCCTAACCCTAACACTATCCTAGGGCTGATGCTAACCCTAACCCTAACACTATCCTAGTCCTGATGCTAACCCTAACCCTAACCCTAACACTATCCTAGGGCTGATGCTAACCCTAACCCTAACACTATCCTAGGGCTGATGCTAACCCTAACCCTAACCCTAACACTATCCTAGGGCTGATGCTAACCCTAACCCTAACACTATCCTAGGCCTGATGATAACGCTAACCCTAACCCTAACACTATCCTAGGGCTGATGCTAACCCTAACCCTAACACTATCCTAGGGCTGATGCTAACCCTAACCCTAACCCAAACACTATCCTAGGGCTGATGCTAACCCTAACCCTAACACTATCCTAGGCCTGATGATAACCCTAACCCTAACCCTAACACCATCCTAGGGCTGATGCTAACCCTAAGCCTAACACTATCCTAGGACTGATGCTAACCCTAACCCTAACCCTAACACTATCCTAGGGCTGATGCTAACCCTAACCCTAACAGTATCCTAGGCTTGATGCTAACCCTAACCCTAACCCTAACACTATCCTAGGGCTGATGCTAACCCTAACCCTAACACTAACACTAACCTAGAGCTGATGCTAACCCTAACCCTAACCCTAACCCTAACCCTAATACTATCCTAGGGCTGATGCTAACTCTAACCCTAACCCTAACACTATCCTAGGGCTGATGCTAACCCTAACCCTAACTCTAACACTATCCTAGGGCTGAGGCTAACCCTAACCCTAACACTATCCTAGGGCTGATGCTAACCCTAACCCTAACCCTAACACTATCCTAAGGCTGATGCTAACCCTAATACTAACACTATCCTAGGCCTGGTGCTAACCCTAACCCTAACACTAACACTATTCTAGGGCTGATGCTAACCCTAACCCTAATAATATCCTAGGGCTGATGCTAACCCTAACCCTAACCCTAACACTATCCTAGGGCTGATGCTATCCCTAACCCTAACCCTAACACTATCCTAGGGCTGATGCTAACACTAACCCTAACCCTAATACTATCCTAGGGATGATGCTAACCCTAACCCTAACAATATCCTAGGCCTGATGATAACCCTAACCCTAACCCTAACACTATCCTAGGGCTGATGCTAAACCTAACCCTAACACTATCCTAGGGCTGATGCTAACCCTAACACTAACACTATCCTAGGGCTCATGCTAACCCTAACCCTAACCCTAACACTCTCCAAGGGCTGATGCTAACCCTAACCCTAACCCTAACACTATCCTAGGGCTGATGCTAACCCTAAACCTAACACTATCCTAGGCCTGATGCTAACCCTAACCCTAACCCTAACACTATCCTAGGGCTGATGCTAACCCTAACCCTAACACTATCCTAGGGCTGATGCTAACCCTAACCCTAACCCTAACACTATCCTAGGGCTGATGCTAACCCTAACCCTAACACTATCCTAGGCCTGATGATAACCCTAACCCTAACCCTAACACTATCCTAGGGCTGATGCTAACCCTAACCCTAACACTATCCTAGGGCTGATGCTAACCCTAACCCTAACCCTAACACTATCCTAAGTCTGATGCTAACCCTAGACCTCACACTATACTAGGCCTGATGATATCCATAACCCTAACCTTAACACTATCCTAGGGCTGATGCTAACCCTAACACTAACCCTAACATTATCGTAGGGCGGATGCTAACCCTAACCCTAACCCTAACACTATCCTAGGGCTGATGCTAACCCTAACACTAACACTATCCTAGGCCTGATGCTAACCCTAACCCTAACCCTAACACTATCCTAGGGCTGATGCTAACCCTAACCCTAACACTATCCTAGGGCTGATGCTAACCCTAACCCTAACTCTAACACTATCTTAGGGCTGAGGCTAACCCTAACCCTAACACTATCCTACGGCTGATGCTAACCCTAACCCTAACCCTAACACTATCCTAGGGCTGATGCTAACCCTAACCCTAACACTATCCTAGTCCTGATGCTAACCCTAACCCTAACCCTAACACTATCCTAGGGCTGATGCTAACCCTAACCCTAACACTATCCTAGGGCTGATGCTAACCCTAACCCTAACCCTAACACTATCCTAGGGCTGATGCTAACCCTAACCCTAACACTATCCTAGGCCTGATGATAACGCTAACCCTAACCCTAACACTATCCTAGGGCTGATGCTAACCCTAACCCTAACACTATCCTAGGGCTGATGCTAACCCTAACCCTAACCCAAACACTATCCTAGGGTTGATGCTAACCCTAACCCTAACACTATCCTAAGGCTGATGCTAACCCTAACCCTAACCCTAACAGTATCCTTGGACTGATGCTAACCCCAACCCTAACACTATCCTGGGCCTGATGCTAACCCTAACCCTAACCCTAACACTATCCTAGGGCTGATGCTAACCCTAACCCTAACACTATCGTTGGGCTGATGCTAACCCTAACCCTAACCCTAACAATATCCTAGGGCAGATGCTAACCCTAACCCTAACCCTAACACTATCCTTGGGCTGATGCTAACCCTAACCCTAACACTATCCTGGGCCTGATGCTAACCCTAACCCTAACCCTAACACTATCCTAGGGCTGATGCTAACCCTAACCCTAAGACTATCCTTGGGCTGATGCTAACCCTAACCCTAACCCTAACAATATCCTAGGGCAGATGCTAACCCTAACGCTAACCCTAACACTATCCTTGAACTGATGCTAACCCTAACCCTAACCCTAACACTATCCTAGGCCTGATGATAACCCTAACCCTAACCCTAACACTATCCTAGGGTTTATGTTAACCCTAACCCTAACACTATCCTAGGGCTGATGCTAACCCTAACCCTAACCCTAACACTATCCTAGGGCGGATGCTAACCCTAACCCTAACCCTAACACTATCCTAGGGCTGATGCTAACCCTAACACTAACACTATCCTAGGGCTGATGCTAACCCTAACTCTAACCCTAACATTATCCTAGGGCTGATGCTAACCCTAACCCTAACTCTAACACTATCTTAGGGCTGAGGCTAACCCTAACCCTAACACTATCCTACGGCTGATGCTAACCCTAACCCTAACCCTAACACTATCCTAGGGCTGATGCTAACCCTAACCCTAACCCTAACACTATCCTAGGGCTGATGTTAACCCTAACCCTAACACTATCCTAGGGTTGATGCTAACCATAACCCTAACCCTAACACTATCCTAGGGCTGATGCTAACCCTAACCCTAACCCTAACACTATCCTAGGGCGGATGCTAACCCTAACCCTAACCCTAACATTATCCTAGGGCTGATGCTAACCCTAACACTAATAATATCCTAGGGCTATTGCTAACCCTAACCCTAACCCTAACACTATCCTAGGGCTGATGCTAACCCTAACCCTAACTCTAACACTATCTTAGGGCTGAGGCTAACCCTAACCCTAACACTATCCTACGGCTGATGCTAACCCTAACCCTAACCCTAAGACTATCCTAGGGATGATGCTAACCCTAACCCTAACACTATCCTAGGCCTGATGCTAACCCTAAGCCTAACCCTAACACTATCGTAGGGCTGATGCTAACCCTAACCCTAACACTATCCTAGGGCTGATGCTAACCTAACCCTAACCCTAACACTATCCTAGGGCTGATGCTAACCCTAACCCTAACACTATCCTAGGCCTGATGATAACCCTAACCCTAACCCTAACACCATCCTAGGGCTGATGCTAACCCTAAGCCTAACACTATCCTAGGACTGATGCTAACCCTAACCCTAACCCTAACACTATCCTAGGGCTGATGCTAACCCTAACCCTAACAGTATCCTAGGCTTGATGCTAACCCTAACCCTAACCCTAACACTATCCTAGGGCTGATGCTAACCCTAACCCTAACACTAACACTAACCTAGAGCTGATGCTAACCCTAACCCTAACCCTAACCCTAACCCTAATACTATCCTAGGGCTGATGCTAACTCTAACCCTAACCCTAACACTATCCTAGGGCTGATGCTAACCCTAACCCTAACTCTAACACTATCCTAGGGCTAAGGCTAACCCTAACCCTAACACTATCCTACGGCTGATGCTAACTCTAACCCTAACCCTAACACTATCCTAAGGCTGATGCTAACCCTAATACTAACACTATCCTAGGCCTGGTGCTAACCCTAACCCTAACCCTAACACTATTCTAGGGCTGATGCTAACCCTAACCCTAATAATATCCTAGGGCTGATGCTAACCCTAACCCTAACCCTAACACTATCCTAGGGCTGATGCTATCTCTAACCCTAACCCTAACACTATCCTAGGGCTGATGCTAACCCTAACCCTAAACCTAATACTATCCTAGGGCTGATGCTAACCCGAACGCTAACAATATCCTAGGCCTGATGTTAACCCTAACCCTAACCCTAACACTATCCTAGGGCTGATGCTATACCTAACCCTAACACTATCCTAGGGCTGATGCTAACCCTAACACTAACACTATCCTAGGGCTGATGCTAACCATAACCCTAACCTTAACACTATCCTAGGGCTGATGCTAACGCTAACCCTAACCCTAACACTGTCCTAGAGCTGATGCTAACCCTAACCCTAACACTATCCTAGGCCTGATGATAACCCTAACACTAACCCTGACACTATCCTAGGGCTTATGCTCACCCTAACCCTAACGCTATCCTAGGGCTGATGCTAACCCTAACCCTAACCCTAACACTATGCTAGGCCTGATGCTAACCCTATCCCTAACCCTAACACTCTCCTAGGGCTGAGGCTAACCCTAACCCTAACACTATCCTAGGGCTGATGCTATCCCTAACCCTAACCCAAACGCTATCCTAGGGTTGATGCTAACCCTAACCCTAACACTCTCCTAGGGCTGATGCTAACCCTAACCCTAACCCTAAGACTATCCTAAGGCTGATGCTAACCCTAACCCTAACACTATCCTAGGGCTGATGCTTACCCTAACACTAACACTATCCTAGGGCTGATGCTAACCCTAACCCTAACCCTAACACTCTCCAAGGGCTGATGCTAACCCTAACCCTAACCCTAACACTATCCTAGGGCTGATGCTAACCCTAACCCTAACTCTAACACTATCCTAGGGCTGAGGCTAACCCTAACCCTAACACTATCCTACGGCTGATGCTAACCCTAACCCTAACCCTAACACTATCCTAAGGCTGATGCTAACCCTAATACTAACACTATCCTAGGCCTGGTGCTAACCCTAACCCTAACACTAACACTATTCTAGGGCTGATGCTAACCCTAACCCTAATAATATCCTAGGGCTGATGCTAACCCTAACCCTAACCCTAACACTATCCTAGGGCTGATGCTATACCTAACCCTAACCCTAACACTATCCTAGGGCTGATGCTAACACTAACCCTAACCCTAATACTATCCTAGGGATGATGCTAACCCTAACCCTAACAATATCCTAGGCCTGATGATAACCCTAACCCTAACCCTAACACTATCCTAGGGCTGATGCTAAACCTAACCCTAACACTATCCTAGGGCTGATGCTAACCCTAACACTAACACTATCCTAGGGCTCATGCTAACCCTAACCCTAACCCTAACACTCTCCAAGGGCTGATGCTAACCCTAACCCTAACCCTAACACTATCCTAGGGCTGATGCTAACCCTAACCGTAACTCTACACTATCTTAGGGCTGAGGCTAACCCTAACCCTAACACTATCCTACGGCTGATGCTAACCCTAACCCTAACCCTAACACTATCCTAGGGCTGATGCTAACCCTAAACCTAACACTATCCTAGGCCTGATGCTAACCCTAACCCTAACCCTAACACTATCCTAGGGCTGATGCTAACCCTAACCCTAACACTATCCTAGGGCTGATGCTAACCCTAACCCTAACCCTAACACTATCCTAGGGCTGATGCTAACCCTAACCCTAACACTATCCTAGGCCTGATGATAACCCTAACCCTAACCCTAACACTATCCTAGGGCTGATGCTAACCCTAACCCTAACACTATCCTAGGGCTGATGCTAACCCTAACCCTAACCCTAACACTATCCTAAGTCTGATGCTAACCCTAGACCTCACACTATACTAGGCCTGATGATATCCATAACCCTAACCTTAACACTATCCTAGGGCTGATGCTAACCCTAACACTAACCCTAACATTATCCTAGGGCGGATGCTAACCCTAACCCTAACCCTAACACTATCCTAGGGCTGATGCTAACCCTAACACTAACACTATCCTAGGCCTGATGCTAACCCTAACCCTAAACCTAACACTATCCTAGGGCTGATGCTAACCCTAACCCTAACACTATCCTAGGGCTGATGCTAACCCTAACCCTAACTCTAACACTATCTTAGGGCTGAGGCTAACCCTAACCCTAACACTATCCTACGGCTGATGCTAACCCTAACCCTAACACTATCCTAGGCCTGATGATAACCCTAACCCTAACCCTAACACTATCCTAGGGCTGATGCTAACCCTAACCCTAACACTATCCTAGGGCTGATGCTAACCCTAACCCTAACCCTAACACTATCCTAAGTCTGATGCTAACCCTAGACCTCACACTATACTAGGCCTGATGATATCCATAACCCTAACCTTAACACTATCCTAGGGCTGATGCTAACCCTAACACTAACCCTAACATTATCCTAGGGCGGATGCTAACCCTAACCCTAACCCTAACACTATCCTAGGGCTGATGCTAACCCTAACACTAACACTATCCTAGGCCTGATGCTAACCCTAACCCTAAACCTAACACTATCCTAGGGCTGATGCTAACCCTAACCCTAACACTATCCTAGGGCTGATGCTAACCCTAACCCTAACTCTAACACTATCTTAGGGCTGAGGCTAACCCTAACCCTAACACTATCCTACGGCTGATGCTAACCCTAACCCTAACCCTAACACTATCCTAGGGCTGATGCTAACCCTAACCCTAACACTATCCTAGTCCTGATGCTAACCCTAACCCTAACCCTAACACTATCCTAGGGCTGATGCTAACCCTAACCCTAACACTATCCTAGGGCTGATGCTAACCCTAACCCTAACCCTAACACTATCCTAGGGCTGATGCTAACCCTAACCCTAACACTATCCTAGGCCTGATGATAACGCTAACCCTAACCCTAACACTATCCTAGGGCTGATGCTAACCCTAACCCTAACACTATCCTAGGGCTGATGCTAACCCTAACCCTAACCCAAACACTATCCTAGGGTTGATGCTAACCCTAACCCTAACACTATCCTAAGGCTGATGCTAACCCTAACCCTAACCCTAACAGTATCCTTGGACTGATGCTAACCCCAACCCTAACACTATCCTGGGCCTGATGCTAACCCTAACCCTAACCCTAACACTATCCTAGGGCTGATGCTAACCCTAACCCTAACACTATCGTTGGGCTGATGCTAACCCTAACCCTAACCCTAACAATATCCTAGGGCAGATGCTAACCCTAACCCTAACCCTAACACTATCCTTGGGCTGATGCTAACCCTAACCCTAACACTATCCTGGGCCTGATGCTAACCCTAACCCTAACCCTAACACTATCCTAGGGCTGATGCTAACCCTAACCCTAAGACTATCCTTGGGCTGATGCTAACCCTAACCCTAACCCTAACAATATCCTAGGGCAGATGCTAACCCTAACGCTAACCCTAACACTATCCTTGAACTGATGCTAACCCTAACCCTAACCCTAACACTATCCTAGGCCTGATGATAACCCTAACCCTAACCCTAACACTATCCTAGGGTTTATGTTAACCCTAACCCTAACACTATCCTAGGGCTGATGCTAACCCTAACCCTAACCCTAACACTATCCTAGGGCGGATGCTAACCCTAACCCTAACCCTAACACTATCCTAGGGCTGATGCTAACCCTAACACTAACACTATCCTAGGGCTGATGCTAACCCTAACTCTAACCCTAACATTATCCTAGGGCTGATGCTAACCCTAACCCTAACTCTAACACTATCTTAGGGCTGAGGCTAACCCTAACCCTAACACTATCCTACGGCTGATGCTAACCCTAACCCTAACCCTAACACTATCCTAGGGCTGATGCTAACCCTAACCCTAACCCTAACACTATCCTAGGGCTGATGTTAACCCTAACCCTAACACTATCCTAGGGCTGATGCTAACCCTAACCCTAACCCTAACACTATCCTAAGGCTGATGCTAACCCTAATACTAACACTATCCTAGGCCTGGTGCTAACCCTAACCCTAACCCTAACACTATCCTAGGGCTGATGCTAACCCTAACCCTAACACTATCCTAGGCCTGATGATAACCCTAACCCTAACCCTAACACCATCCTAGGGCTGATGCTAACCCTAAGCCTAACACTATCCTAGGACTGATGCTAACCCTAACCCTAACCCTAACACTATCCTAGGGCTGATGCTAACCCTAACCCTAACAGTATCCTAGGCTTGATGCTAACCCTAACCCTAACCCTAACACTATCCTAGGGCTGATGCTAACCCTAACCCTAACACTAACACTAACCTAGAGCTGATGCTAACCCTAACCCTAACCCTAACCCTAACCCTAATACTATCCTAGGGCTGATGCTAACTCTAACCCTAACCCTAACACTATCCTAGGGCTGATGCTAACCCTAACCCTAACTCTAACACTATCCTAGGGCTAAGGCTAACCCTAACCCTAACACTATCCTACGGCTGATGCTAACTCTAACCCTAACCCTAACACTATCCTAAGGCTGATGCTAACCCTAATACTAACACTATCCTAGGCCTGGTGCTAACCCTAACACTAACCCTAACACTATTCTAGGGCTGATGCTAACCCTAACCCTAATAATATCCTAGGGCTGATGCTAACCCTAACCCTAACCCTAACACTATCCTAGGGCTGATGCTATCTCTAACCCTAACCCTAACACTATCCTAGGGCTGATGCTAACCCTAACCCTAAACCTAATACTATCCTAGGGCTGATGCTAACCCGAACGCTAACAATATCCTAGGCCTGATGTTAACCCTAACCCTAACCCTAACACTATCCTAGGGCTGATGCTATACCTAACCCTAACACTATCCTAGGGCTGATGCTAACCCTAACACTAACACTATCCTAGGGCTGATGCTAACCATAACCCTAACCTTAACACTATCCTAGGGCTGATGCTAACGCTAACCCTAACCCTAACACTGTCCTAGAGCTGATGCTAACCCTAACCCTAACACTATCCTAGGCCTGATGATAACCCTAACACTAACCCTGACACTATCCTAGGGCTTATGCTCACCCTAACCCTAACGCTATCCTAGGGCTGATGCTAACCCTAACCCTAACCCTAACACTATGCTAGGCCTGATGCTAACCCTATCCCTAACCCTAACACTCTCCTAGGGCTGAGGCTAACCCTAACCCTAACACTATCCTAGGGCTGATGCTATCCCTAACCCTAACCCAAACGCTATCCTAGGGTTGATGCTAACCCTAACCCTAACACTCTCCTAGGGCTGATGCTAACCCTAACCCTAACCCTAAGACTATCCTAAGGCTGATGCTAACCCTAACCCTAACACTATCCTAGGGCTGATGCTTACCCTAACACTAACACTATCCTAGGGCTGATGCTAACCCTAACCCTAACCCTAACACTCTCCAAGGGCTGATGCTAACCCTAACCCTAACCCTAACACTATCCTAGGGCTGATGCTAACCCTAACCCTAACTCTAACACTATCCTAGGGCTGAGGCTAACCCTAACCCTAACACTATCCTACGGCTGATGCTAACCCTAACCCTAACCCTAACACTATCCTAAGGCTGATGCTAACCCTAATACTAACACTATCCTAGGCCTGGTGCTAACCCTAACCCTAACACTAACACTATTCTAGGGCTGATGCTAACCCTAACCCTAATAATATCCTAGGGCTGATGCTAACCCTAACCCTAACCCTAACACTATCCTAGGGCTGATGCTATACCTAACCCTAACCCTAACACTATCCTAGGGCTGATGCTAACACTAACCCTAACCCTAATACTATCCTAGGGATGATGCTAACCCTAACCCTAACAATATCCTAGGCCTGATGATAACCCTAACCCTAACCCTAACACTATCCTAGGGCTGATGCTAAACCTAACCCTAACACTATCCTAGGGCTGATGCTAACCCTAACACTAACACTATCCTAGGGCTCATGCTAACCCTAACCCTAACCCTAACACTCTCCAAGGGCTGATGCTAACCCTAACCCTAACCCTAACACTATCCTAGGGCTGATGCTAACCCTAACCGTAACTCTACACTATCTTAGGGCTGAGGCTAACCCTAACCCTAACACTATCCTACGGCTGATGCTAACCCTAACCCTAACCCTAACACTATCCTAGGGCTGATGCTAACCCTAAACCTAACACTATCCTAGGCCTGATGCTAACCCTAACCCTAACCCTAACACTATCCTAGGGCTGATGCTAACCCTAACCCTAACACTATCCTAGGGCTGATGCTAACCCTAACCCTAACCCTAACACTATCCTAGGGCTGATGCTAACCCTAACCCTAACACTATCCTAGGCCTGATGATAACCCTAACCCTAACCCTAACACTATCCTAGGGCTGATGCTAACCCTAACCCTAACACTATCCTAGGGCTGATGCTAACCCTAACCCTAACCCTAACACTATCCTAAGTCTGATGCTAACCCTAGACCTCACACTATACTAGGCCTGATGATATCCATAACCCTAACCTTAACACTATCCTAGGGCTGATGCTAACCCTAACACTAACCCTAACATTATCCTAGGGCGGATGCTAACCCTAACCCTAACCCTAACACTATCCTAGGGCTGATGCTAACCCTAACACTAACACTATCCTAGGCCTGATGCTAACCCTAACCCTAAACCTAACACTATCCTAGGGCTGATGCTAACCCTAACCCTAACACTATCCTAGGGCTGATGCTAACCCTAACCCTAACTCTAACACTATCTTAGGGCTGAGGCTAACCCTAACCCTAACACTATCCTACGGCTGATGCTAACCCTAACCCTAACCCTAACACTATCCTAGGGCTGATGCTAACCCTAACCCTAACACTATCCTAGTCCTGATGCTAACCCTAACCCTAACCCTAACACTATCCTAGGGCTGATGCTAACCCTAACCCTAACACTATCCTAGGGCTGATGCTAACCCTAACCCTAACCCTAACACTATCCTAGGGCTGATGCTAACCCTAACCCTAACACTATCCTAGGCCTGATGATAACGCTAACCCTAACCCTAACACTATCCTAGGGCTGATGCTAACCCTAACCCTAACACTATCCTAGGGCTGATGCTAACCCTAACCCTAACCCAAACACTATCCTAGGGTTGATGCTAACCCTAACCCTAACACTATCCTAAGGCTGATGCTAACCCTAACCCTAACCCTAACAGTATCCTTGGACTGATGCTAACCCCAACCCTAACACTATCCTGGGCCTGATGCTAACCCTAACCCTAACCCTAACACTATCCTAGGGCTGATGCTAACCCTAACCCTAACACTATCGTTGGGCTGATGCTAACCCTAACCCTAACCCTAACAATATCCTAGGGCAGATGCTAACCCTAACCCTAACCCTAACACTATCCTTGGGCTGATGCTAACCCTAACCCTAACACTATCCTGGGCCTGATGCTAACCCTAACCCTAACCCTAACACTATCCTAGGGCTGATGCTAACCCTAACCCTAAGACTATCCTTGGGCTGATGCTAACCCTAACCCTAACCCTAACAATATCCTAGGGCAGATGCTAACCCTAACGCTAACCCTAACACTATCCTTGAACTGATGCTAACCCTAACCCTAACCCTAACACTATCCTAGGCCTGATGATAACCCTAACCCTAACCCTAACACTATCCTAGGGTTTATGTTAACCCTAACCCTAACACTATCCTAGGGCTGATGCTAACCCTAACCCTAACCCTAACACTATCCTAGGGCGGATGCTAACCCTAACCCTAACCCTAACACTATCCTAGGGCTGATGCTAACCCTAACACTAACACTATCCTAGGGCTGATGCTAACCCTAACTCTAACCCTAACATTATCCTAGGGCTGATGCTAACCCTAACCCTAACTCTAACACTATCTTAGGGCTGAGGCTAACCCTAACCCTAACACTATCCTACGGCTGATGCTAACCCTAACCCTAACCCTAACACTATCCTAGGGCTGATGCTAACCCTAACCCTAACCCTAACACTATCCTAGGGCTGATGTTAACCCTAACCCTAACACTATCCTAGGGCTGATGCTAACCCTAACCCTAACCCTAACACTATCCTAAGGCTGATGCTAACCCTAATACTAACACTATCCTAGGCCTGGTGCTAACCCTAACCCTAACACTAACACTATTCTAGGGCTGATGCTAACCCTAACCCTAATAATATCCTAGGGCTGATGCTAACCCTAACCCTAACCCTAACACTATCCTAGGGCTGATGCTATCCCTAACCCTAACCCTAACACTATCCTAGGGCTGATGCTAACACTAACCCTAACCCTAATACTATCCTAGGGATGATGCTAACCCTAACCCTAACAATATCCTAGGCCTGATGATAACCCTAACCCTAACCCTAACACTATCCTAGGGCTGATGCTAAACCTAACCCTAACACTATCCTAGGGCTGATGCTAACCCTAACACTAACACTATCCTAGGGCTCATGCTAACCCTAACCCTAACCCTAACACTCTCCAAGGGCTGATGCTAACCCTAACCCTAACCCTAACACTATCCTAGGGCTGATGCTAACCCTAACCGTAACTCTACACTATCTTAGGGCTGAGGCTAACCCTAACCCTAACACTATCCTACGGCTGATGCTAACCCTAACCCTAACCCTAACACTATCCTAGGGCTGATGCTAACCCTAAACCTAACACTATCCTAGGCCTGATGCTAACCCTAACCCTAACCCTAACACTATCCTAGGGCTGATGCTAACCCTAACCCTAACACTATCCTAGGGCTGATGCTAACCCTAACCCTAACCCTAACACTATCCTAGGGCTGATGCTAACCCTAACCCTAACACTATCCTAGGCCTGATGATAACCCTAACCCTAACCCTAACACTATCCTAGGGCTGATGCTAACCCTAACCCTAACACTATCCTAGGGCTGATGCTAACCCTAACCCTAACAATAACACTATCCTAAGTCTGATGCTAACCCTAGACCTCACACTATACTAGGCCTGATGATATCCATAACCCTAACCTTAACACTATCCTAGGGCTGATGCTAACCCTAACACTAACCCTAACATTATCCTAGGGCGGATGCTAACCCTAACCCTAACCCTAACACTATCCTAGGGCTGATGCTAACCCTAACACTAACACTATCCTAGGCCTGATGCTAACCCTAACCCTAACCCTAACACTATCCTAGGGCTGATGCTAACCCTAACCCTAACACTATCCTAGGGCTGATGCTAACCCTAACCCTAACTCTAACACTATCTTAGGGCTGAGGCTAACCCTAACCCTAACACTATCCTACGGCTGATGCTAACCCTAACCCTAACCCTAACACTATCCTAGGGCTGATGCTAACCCTAACCCTAACACTATCCTAGTCCTGATGCTAACCCTAACCCTAACCCTAACACTATCCTAGGGCTGATGCTAACCCTAACCCTAACACTATCCTAGGGCTGATGCTAACCCTAACCCTAACCCTAACACTATCCTAGGGCTGATGCTAACCCTAACCCTAACACTATCCTAGGCCTGATGATAACGCTAACCCTAACCGTAACACTATCCTAGGGCTGATGCTAACCCTAACCCTAACACTATCCTAGGGCTGATGCTAACCCTAACCCTAACCCAAACACTATCCTAGGGTTGATGCTAACCCTAACCCTAACACTATCCTAAGGCTGATGCTAACCCTAACCCTAACCCTAACAGTATCCTTGGACTGATGCTAACCCCAACCCTAACACTATCCTGGGCCTGATGCTAACCCTAACCCTAACCCTAACACTATCCTAGGGCTGATGCTAACCCTAACCCTAACACTGTCGTTGGGCTGATGCTAACCCCAACCCTAACACTATCCTGGGCCTGATGCTAACCCTAACCCTAACCCTAACACTATCCTACGGCTGATGCTAACCCTAACCCTAACCCTAACACTATCCTAGGGCTGATGCTAACCCTAACCCTAACACTATCCTAGTCCTGATGCTAACCCTAACCCTAACCCTAACACTATCCTAGGGCTGATGCTAACCCTAACCCTAACACTATCCTAGGGCTGATGCTAACCCTAACCCTAACCCTAACACTATCCTAGGGCTGATGCTAACCCTACCCCTAACACTATCCTAGGCCTGATGATAACGCTAACCCTAACCCTAACACTATCCTAGGGCTGATGCTAACCCTAACCCTAACACTATCCTAGGGCTGATGCTAACCCTAACCCTAACCCAAACACTATCCTAGGGTTGATGCTAACCCTAACCCTAACACTATCCTAAGGCTGATGCTAACCCTAACCCTAACCCTAACAGTATCCTTGGACTGATGCTAACCCCAACCCTAACACTATCCTGGGCCTGATGCTAACCCTAACCCTAACCCTAACACTATCCTAGGGCTGATGCTAACCCTAACCCTAACACTATCGTTGGGCTGATGCTAACCCTAACCCTAACCCTAACAATATCCTAGGGCAGATGCTAACCCTAACCCTAACCCTAACACTATCCTTGGGCTGATGCTAACCCTAACCCTAACACTATCCTGGGCCTGATGCTAACCCTAACCCTAACCCTAACACTATCCTAGGGCTGATGCTAACCCTAACCCTAAGACTATCCTTGGGCTGATGCTAACCCTAACCCTAACCCTAACAATATCCTAGGGCAGATGCTAACCCTAACGCTAACCCTAACACTATCCTTGAACTGATGCTAACCCTAACCCTAACCCTAACACTATCCTAGGCCTGATGATAACCCTAACCCTAACCCTAACACTATCCTAGGGTTTATGTTAACCCTAACCCTAACACTATCCTAGGGCTGATGCTAACCCTAACCCTAACCCTAACACTATCCTAGGGCGGATGCTAACCCTAACCCTAACCCTAACACTATCCTAGGGCTGATGCTAACCCTAACACTAACACTATCCTAGGGCTGATGCTAACCCTAACTCTAACCCTAACATTATCCTAGGGCTGATGCTAACCCTAACCCTAACTCTAACACTATCTTAGGGCTGAGGCTAACCCTAACCCTAACACTATCCTACGGCTGATGCTAACCCTAACCCTAACCCTAACACTATCCTAGGGCTGATGCTAACCCTAACCCTAACCCTAACACTATCCTAGGGCTGATGTTAACCCTAACCCTAACACTATCCTAGGGCTGATGCTAACCCTAACCCTAACCCTAACACTATCCTAAGGCTGATGCTAACCCTAATACTAACACTATCCTAGGCCTGGTGCTAACCCTAACTCTAACACTAACACTATTCTAGGGCTGATGCTAACCCTAACCCTAATAATATCCTAGGGCTGATGCTAACCCTAACCCTAACCCTAACACTATCCTAGGGCTGATGCTATCCCTAACCCTAACCCTAACACTATCCTAGGGCTGATGCTAACACTAACCCTAACCCTAATACTATCCTAGGGATGATGCTAACCCTAACCCTAACAATATCCTAGGCCTGATGATAACCCTAACCCTAACCCTAACACTATCCTAGGGCTGATGCTAAACCTAACCCTAACACTATCCTAGGGCTGATGCTAACCCTAACACTAACACTATCCTAGGGCTCATGCTAACCCTAACCCTAACCCTAACACTCTCCAAGGGCTGATGCTAACCCTAACCCTAACCCTAACACTATCCTAGGGCTGATGCTAACCCTAACCGTAACTCTACACTATCATAGGGCTGAGGCTAACCCTAACCCTAACACTATCCTACGGCTGATGCTAACCCTAACCCTAACCCTAACACTATCCTAGGGCTGATGCTAACCCTAAACCTAACACTATCCTAGGCCTGATGCTAACCCTAACCCTAACCCTAACACTATCCTAGGGCTGATGCTAACCCTAACCCTAACACTATCCTAGGGCTGATGCTAACCCTAACCCTAACCCTAACACTATCCTAGGGCTGATGCTAACCCTAACCCTAACACTATCCTAGGCCTGATGATAACCCTAACCCTAACCCTAACACTATCCTAGGGCTGATGCTAACCCTAACCCTAACACTATCCTAGGGCTGATGCTAACCCTAACCCTAACCCTAACACTATCCTAAGTCTGATGCTAACCCTAGACCTCACACTATACTAGGCCTGATGATATCCATAACCCTAACCTTAACACTATCCTAGGGCTGATGCTAACCCTAACACTAACCCTAACATTATCCTAGGGCGGATGCTAACCCTAACCCTAACCCTAACACTATCCTAGGGCTGATGCTAACCCTAACACTAACACTATCCTAGGCCTGATGCTAACCCTAACCCTAACCCTAACACTATCCTAGGGCTGATGCTAACCCTAACCCTAACACTATCCTAGGGCTGATGCTAACCCTAACCCTAACTCTAACACTATCTTAGGGCTGAGGCTAACCCTAACCCTAACACTATCCTACGGCTGATGCTAACCCTAACCCTAACCCTAACACTATCCTAGGGCTGATGCTAACCCTAACCCTAACACTATCCTAGTCCTGATGCTAACCCTAACCCTAACCCTAACACTATCCTAGGGCTGATGCTAACCCTAACCCTAACACTATCCTAGGGCTGATGCTAACCCTAACCCTAACCCTAACACTATCCTAGGGCTGATGCTAACCCTAACCCTAACACTATCCTAGGCCTGATGATAACGCTAACCCTAACCCTAACACTATCCTAGGGCTGATGCTAACCCTAACCCTAACACTATCCTAGGGCTGATGCTAACCCTAACCCTAACCCAAACACTATCCTAGGGTTGATGCTAACCCTAACCCTAACACTATCCTAAGGCTGATGCTAACCCTAACCCTAACCCTAACAGTATCCTTGGACTGATGCTAACCCCAACCCTAACACTATCCTGGGCCTGATGCTAACCCTAACCCTAACCCTAACACTATCCTAGGGCTGATGCTAACCCTAACCCTAACACTGTCGTTGGGCTGATGCTAACCCTAACCCTAACCCTAACAATATCCTAGGGCAGATGCTAACCCTAACCCTAACCCTAACACTATCCTTGGGCTGATGCTAACCCTAACCCTAACACTATCCTGGGCCTGATGCTAACCCTAACCCTAACCCTAACACTATCCTAGGGCTGATGCTAACCCTAACCCTAAGACTATCCTTGGGCTGATGCTAACCCTAACCCTAACCCTAACAATATCCTAGGGCAGATGCTAACCCTAACGCTAACCCTAACACTATCCTTGAACTGATGCTAACCCTAACCCTAACCCTAACACTATCCTAGGCCTGATGATAACCCTAACCCTAACCCTAACACTATCCTAGGGTTTATGTTAACCCTAACCCTAACACTATCCTAGGGCTGATGCTAACCCTAACCCTAACCCTAACACTATCCTAGGGCGGATGCTAACCCTAACCCTAACCCTAACACTATCCTAGGGCTGATGCTAACCCTAACACTAACACTATCCTAGGGCTGATGCTAACCCTAACTCTAACCCTAACATTATCCTAGGGCTGATGCTAACCCTAACCCTAACTCTAACACTATCTTAGGGCTGAGGCTAACCCTAACCCTAACACTATCCTACGGCTGATGCTAACCCTAACCCTAACCCTAACACTATCCTAGGGCTGATGCTAACCCTAACCCTAACCCTAACACTATCCTAGGGCTGATGCTAACCCTAACCCTAACCCTAACACTATCCTAGGGCTGATGTTAACCCTAACCCTAACACTATCCTAGGGTTGATGCTAACCATTACCCTAACCCTAACACTATCCTAGGGCTGATGCTAACCCTAACCCTAACCCTAACACTATCCTAGGGCGGATGCTAACCCTAACCCTAACCCTAACATTATCCTAGGGCTGATGCTAACCCTAACACTAATAATATCCTAGGGCTATTGCTAACCCTAACCCTAACCCTAACACTATCCTAGGGCTGATGCTAACCCTAACCCTAACTCTAACACTATCTTAGGGCTGAGGCTAACCCTAACCCTAACACTATCCTACGGCTGATGCTAACCCTAACCCTAACCCTAAGACTATCCTAGGGATGATGCTAACCCTAACCCTAACACTATCCTAGGCCTGATGCTAACCCTAAGCCTAACCCTAACACTATCGTAGGGCTGATGCTAACCCTAACCCTAACACTATCCTAGGGCTGATGCTAACCTAACCCTAACCCTAACACTATCCTAGGGCTGATGCTAACCCTAACCCTAACACTATCCTAGGCCTGATGATAACCCTAACCCTAACCCTAACACCATCCTAGGGCTGATGCTAACCCTAAGCCTAACACTATCCTAGGACTGATGCTAACCCTAACCCTAACCCTAACACTATCCTAGGGCTGATGCTAACCCTAACCCTAACAGTATCCTAGGCTTGATGCTAACCCTAACCCTAACCCTAACACTATCCTAGGGCTGATGCTAACCCTAACCCTAACACTAACACTAACCTAGAGCTGATGCTAACCCTAACCCTAACCCTAACCCTAACCCTAATACTATCCTAGGGCTGATGCTAACCCTAACCCTAACCCTAACACTATCCTAGGGCTGATGCTAACCCTAACCCTAACTCTAACACTATCCTAGGGCTAAGGCTAACCCTAACCCTAACACTATCCTACGGCTGATGCTAACTCTAACCCTAACCCTAACACTATCCTAAGGCTGATGCTAACCCTAATACTAACACTATCCTAGGCCTGGTGCTAACCCTAACCCTAACCCTAACACTATTCTAGGGCTGATGCTAACCCTAACCCTAATAATATCCTAGGGCTGATGCTAACCCTAACCCTAACCCTAACACTATCCTAGGGCTGATGCTATCTCTAACCCTAACCCTAACACTATCCTAGGGCTGATGCTAACCCTAACCCTAAACCTAATACTATCCTAGGGCTGATGCTAACCCGAACGCTAACAATATCCTAGGCCTGATGTTAACCCTAACCCTAACCCTAACACTATGCTAGGGCTGATGCTATACCTAACCCTAACACTATCCTAGGGCTGATGCTAACCCTAACACTAACACTATCCTAGGGCTGATGCTAACCCTAACCCTAACCGTAACACTCTCCAAGGGCTGATGCTAACCCTAACCCTAACCCTAACACTATCCTAGGGCTGATGCTAACCCTAACCCTAACTGTACACTATATTAGGGCTGAGGCTAACCCTAACCCTAACACTATCCTACGGCTGATGCTAACCCTAACCCTAACACTAACACTATCCTAGGGCTGATGCTAACCCTAACCCTAACACTATCCTAGGCCTGATGCTAACCCTAACCCTAACCCTAACACTATCCTAGGGCTGATGCTAACCCTAACCCTAACACTATCCTAGGGCTGATGCTAACCCTAACCCTAACCCTAACACTATCCTAGGGCTGATGCTAACCCTAACCCTAACACTATCCTAGGCCTGATGATAACCCTAACCCTAACCCTAACACTATCCTAGGGCTGATGCTAACCCTAACCCTAACACTATCCTAGGGCTGATGCTAACCCTAACCCTAACCCTAACACTATCCTAAGCCTGATGCTAACCCTAGACCTCACACTATACTAGGCCTGATGATATCCATAACCCTAACCTTAACACTATCCTAGGGCTGATGCTAACGCTAACCCTAACCCTAACACTGTCCTAGAGCTGATGCTAACCCTAACCCTAACACTATCCTAGGCCTGATGATAACCCTAACACTAACCCTGACACTATCCTAGGGCTTATGCTAACCCTAACCCTAACGCTATCCTAGGGCTGATGCTAACCCTAACCCTAACCCTAACACTATGCTAGGCCTGATGCTAACCCTATCCCTAACCCTAACACTCTCCTAGGGCTGAGGCTAACCCTAACCCTAACACTATCCTAGGGCTGATGCTATCCCTAACCCTAACCCAAACACTATCCTAGGGTTGATGCTAACCCTAACCCTAACACTCTCCGAGGGCTGATGCTAACCCTAACCCTAACCCTAAGACTATCCTAAGGCTGATGCTAACCCTAACCCTAACACTATCCTAGGGCTGATGTTTACCCTAACACTAACACTATCCTAGGGCTGATGCTAACCCTAACCCTAACCCTAACACTCTCCAAGGGCTGATGCTAACCCTAACCCTAACCCTAACACTATCCTAGGGCTGATGCTAACCCTAACCCTAACTCTAACACTATCTTAGGGCTGAGGCTAACCCTAACCCTAACACTATCCTACGGCTGATGCTAACCCTAACCCTAACCCTAACACTATCCTAGGGCTGATGCTAACCCTAACCCTAACACTATCCTAGGCCTGATGCTAACCCTAACCCTAACCCTAACACTATCCTAGGGCTGATGCTAACCCTAACCCTAACACTATCCTAGGGCTGATGCTAACCCTAACCCTAACCCTAACACTATCCTAGGGCTGATGCTAACCCTAACCCTAACACTATCCTAGGCCTGATGATAACCCTAACCCTAACCCTAACACTATCCTAGGGCTGATGCTAACTCTAACCCTAACACTATCCTAGGGCTGATGCTAACCCTAACCCTAACCCTAACACTATCCTAAGTCTGATGCTAACCCTAGACCTCACACTATACTAGGCCTGATGATAACCATAACCCTAACCTTAACACTATCCTAGGGCTGATGCTAACCCTAACCCTAACCCTAACACTATCCTAGAGCTGATGCTAACCCTAACCCTAACACTATCCTAGGCCTGATGATAACCCTAACACTAACCCTGACACTATCCTAGGGCTGATGCTAACCCTAATCCTAACACTATCCTAGGGCTGATGCTAACCCTAACCCTAACCCTAACACTATCCTAGGCCTGATGCTAACCCTATCCCTAACCCTAACACTCTCCTAGGGCTGAGGCTAACCCTAACCCTAACACTATCCTAGGGCTGATGCTAACCCTAACCCTAACCCAAACACTATCCTAGGGTTGATGCTAACCCTAACCCTAACACTATCCTAGGGCTGATGCTAACCCTAACCCTAACCCTAACACTATCCTTGGACTGATGCTAACCCCAACCCTAACACTATCCTGGGCCTGATGCTAACCCTAACCCTAACCCTAACACTTTCCTAGGGCTGATGCTAACCCTAACCCTAACACTATCCTTGGGCGGATGCTAACCCTAACCCTAACCCTAACAATATCCTAGGGCAGATGCTAACCCTAACCCTAACCCTAACACTATCCTTGGGCTGATGCTAACCCTAACCCTAACACTATCCTGGGCCTGATGCTAACCCTAACCCTAACCCTAACACTATCCTAGGGCTGATGCTAACCCTAACCCTAACACTATCCTTGGGCTGAAGCTAACCCTAACCCTAACCCTAACAATATCCTAGGGCAGATGCTAACCCTAACGCTAACCCTAACACTATCCTTGAACTGATGCTAACCCTAACCCTAACCCTAACACTATCCTAGGCCTGATGATAACCCTAACCCAAACCCTAACACTATCCTAGGGTTTATGTTAACCCTAACCCTAACACTATCCTAGGGCTGATGCTAACCCTAACCCTAACCCTAA
The DNA here is from genome assembly GCF_020740605.2 of Lemur catta. Lineage (NCBI taxonomy): Eukaryota > Metazoa > Chordata > Mammalia > Primates > Lemuridae > Lemur > Lemur catta. Next base: position 854,456 of record NW_025423742.1, on the reverse strand, counting down.
CACTATCCTAGGGCGGATGCTAACACTAACCCTAACCCTAACACTATCCTAGGGCTGATGCTAACCCTAACACTAACACTATCCTAGGGCTGATGCTAACCCTAACCCTAACCCTAATATTATCCTATGGCTGATGCTAACCCTAACCCTAACTCTAACACTATCTTAGGTCTGAGGCTAACCCTAACCCTAACACTATCCTACGGTGATGCTAACCCTAACCCTAACCCTAACACTATCCTAGGGCTGATGCTAACCCTAACCCTAACACTATCCTAGGGCTGATGCTAACCCTAACCCTATCCCTAACACTATCCTAGGGCTGATGCTAACCCTAACCCTAACACTATCCTAGGGCTGATGCTAACCCTAACCCTAACCCTAACACTATCCTAGGGCTGATGCTAACCATAACCCTAACCCTAACACTATCCTAGGGCGGATGCTAACCCTAACCCTAACCCTAACATTATCCTAGGGCTGATGCTAACCCTAACACTAACACTATCCTAGGGCTATTGCTAACCCTAACCCTAACCCTAACACTATCCTAGGGCTGATGCTAACCCTAACCCTAACTCTAACACTATCTTAGGGCTGAGGCTAACTCTAACCCTAACACTATCCTACGGCTGATGCTAACCCTAACCCTAACCCTAAGACTATCCTAGGGCTGTTGCTAACCCTAACCCTAACACTATCCTAGGCCTGATGCTAACCCTAAGCCTAACACTAACACTATCGTAGGGCTGATGCTAACCCAACCCTAACACTATCCTAGGGCTGATGCTAACCTAACCCTAACCCTAACACTATCCTAGGGCTGATGCTAACCCTAACCCTAACACTATCCTAGGCCTGATGATAACCCTAACCCTAACCCTAACACCATCCTAGGGCTGATGCTAACCCTAAGCCTAACACTATCCTAGGGCTGATGCTAACCCTAACCCTAACCCTAACACTATCCTAGGGCTGATGCTAACACTAACCCTAACACTATCCCAGGCCTGATGCTAACCCTAACCCTAACCCTAACACTATGCTAGGGCTGATGCTAACCCTAACCCTAACCCTAACACTAACCTAGAGCTGATGCTAACCCTAACCCTAACCCTAACCCTAACCCTAACCCTAATACTATCCTACGGCTGATGCTAACCCTAACCCTAACCCTAACACTATCCTAGGGCTGATGCTAACCCTAACCCTAACTCTAACACTATCCTAGGGCTGAGGCTAACCCTAACCCTAACACTATCCTACGGCTGATGCTAACCCTAACCGTAACCCTAACACTATCCTAAGGCTGATGCTAACCCTAATACTAACACTATCCTAGGCCTGGTGCTAACCCTAACCCTAACCCTAACACTATTCTAGGGCTGATGCTAACCCTAACCCTAATAATATCCTAGGGCTGATGCTAACCCTAACCCTAACCCTAACACTATCCTAGGGCTGATGCTATCCCTAACCCTAACCCTAACACTATCTTAGGGCTGAGGCTAACTCTAACCCTAACACTATCCTACGGCTGATGCTAACCCTAACCCTAACCCTAAGACTATCCTAGGGCTGTTGCTAACCCTAACCCTAACACTATCCTAGGGCTGATGCTAACCCTAACCCTAACAATATCCTAGGCCTGATGATAACCCTAACCCTAACCCTAACACTATCCTAGGGCTGATGCTAAACCTAACCCTAACACTATCCTAGGGCTGATGCTAACCCTAACACTAACACTATCCTAGGGCTGATGCTAACCCTAACCCTAACCCTAACACTCTCCAAGGGCTGATGCTAACCCTAACCCTAACTCTAACACTATCCTAGGGCTGATGCTAACCCTAACCCTAACTCTACACTATCTTAGGGCTGAGGCTAACCCTAACCCTAACACTATCCTACGGCTGATGCTAACCCTAACCCTAACCCTAACACTATCCTAGGGCTGATGCTAACCCTAACCCTAACACTATCCTAGGCCTGATGCTAACCCTAACCCTAACCCTAAGACTATCCTAGGGCTGATGCTAACCCTAACCCTAACACTATCCTAGGCCTGATGCTAACCCTAAGCCTAACACTAACACTATCCTAGGGCTGATGCTAACCCTAACACTAACACTATCCTAGGGCTGATGCTAACCCTAACCCTAACCCTAACACTCTCCAAGGGCTGATGCTAACCCTAACCCTAACCCTAACACTATCCTAGGGCTGATGCTAACCCTAACCCTAACTCTACACTATCTTAGGGCTGAGGCTAACCCTAACCCTAACACTATCCTACGGCTGATGCTAACCCTAACCCTAACCCTAACACTATCCTAGGGCTGATGCTAACCCTAACCCTAACACTATCCTACGGCTGATGCTAACCCTAACCCTAACCCTAAGACTATCCTAGGGCTGATGCTAACCCTAACCCTAACACTATCCTAGGCCTGATGCTAACCCTAAGCCTAACACTAACACTATCGTAGGGCTGATGCTAACCCTAACACTATCCTAGGGCTGATGCTAACCTAACCCTAACCCTAACACTATCCTAGGGCTGATGCTAACCCTAACCCTAACACTATACTAGGGCTGATGCTAACCCTAACCCTAACCCTAACACTATCCTAGGGCTGATGCTAACCCTAACCCTAACACTATCCTAGGGCTGATGCTAACCCTAACCCTAACCCTAACACTATCCTAGGGCTGATGCTAACCCTAACCGTAACTCTACACTATCTTAGGGCTGAGGCTAACCCTAACCCTAACACTATCCTACGGCTGATGCTAACCCTAACCCTAACCCTAACACTATCCTAGGGCTGATGCTAACCCTAAACCTAACACTATCCTAGGCCTGATGCTAACCCTAACCCTAACCCTAACACTATCCTAGGGCTGATGCTAACCCTAACCCTAACACTATCCTAGGGCTGATGCTAACCCTAACCCTAACCCTAACACTATCCTAGGGCTGATGCTAACCCTAACCCTAACACTATCCTAGGCCTGATGATAACCCTAACCCTAACCCTAACACTATCCTAGGGCTGATGCTAACCCTAACCCTAACACTATCCTAGGGCTGATGCTAACCCTAACCCTAACCCTAACACTATCCTAAGTCTGATGCTAACCCTAGACCTCACACTATACTAGGCCTGATGATATCCATAACCCTAACCTTAACACTATCCTAGGGCTGATGCTAACCCTAACACTAACCCTAACATTATCCTAGGGCGGATGCTAACCCTAACCCTAACCCTAACACTATCCTAGGGCTGATGCTAACCCTAACACTAACACTATCCTAGGCCTGATGCTAACCCTAACCCTAACCCTAACACTATCCTAGGGCTGATGCTAACCCTAACCCTAACACTATCCTAGGGCTGATGCTAACCCTAACCCTAACTCTAACACTATCTTAGGGCTGAGGCTAACCCTAACTCTAACACTATCCTACGGCTGATGCTAACCCTAACCCTAACCCTAACACTATCCTAGGGCTGATGCTAACCCTAACCCTAACACTATCCTAGTCCTGATGCTAACCCTAACCCTAACCCTAACACTATCCTAGGGCTGATGCTAACCCTAACCCTAACACTATCCTAGGGCTGATGCTAACCCTAACCCTAACCCTAACACTATCCTAGGGCTGATGCTAACCCTAACCCTAACACTATCCTAGGCCTGATGATAACCCTAACCCTAACCCTAACACTATCCTAGGGCTGATGCTAACCCTAACCCTAACACTATCCTAGGGCTGATGCTAACCCTAACCCTAACCCAAACACTATCCTAGGGTTGATGCTAACCCTAACCCTAACACTATCCTAAGGCTGATGCTAACCCTAACCCTAACCCTAACACTATCATTGGACTGATGCTAACCCCAACCCTAACACTATCCTGGGCCTGATGCTAACCCTAACCCTAACCCTAACACTATCCTAGGGCTGATGCTAACCCTAACCCTAACACTATCGTTGGGCTGATGCTAACCCTAACCCTAACCCTAACAATATCCTAGGGCAGATGCTAACCCTAACCCTAACCCTAACACTATCCTTGGGCTGATGCTAACCCTAACCCTAACACTATCCTGGGCCTGATGCTAACCCTAACCCTAACCCTAACACTATCTTAGGGCTGATGCTAACCCTAACCCTAAGACTATCCTTGGGCTGATGCTAACCCTAACCCTAACCCTAACAATATCCTAGGGCAGATGCTAACCCTAACGCTAACCCTAACACTATCCTTGAACTGATGCTAACCCTAACCCTAACCCTAACACTATCCTAGGCCTGATGATAACCCTAACCCTAACCCTAACACTATCCTAGGGGTTTATGTTAACCCTAACCCTAACACTATCCTAGGGCTGATGCTAACCCTAACCCTAACCCTAACACTATCCTAGGGCGGATGCTAACCCTAACCCTAACCCTAACACTATCCTAGGGCTGATGCTAACCCTAACACTAACACTATCCTAGGACTGATGCTAACCCTAACCCTAACCCTAACATTATCCTAGGGCTGATGCTAACCCTAACCCTAACTCTAACACTATCTTAGGGCTGAGGCTAACCCTAACCCTAACACTATCCTACGGCTGATGCTAACCCTAACCCTAACCCTAACACTATCCTACGGCTGATGCTAACCCTAACCCTAACCCTAACACTATCCTAGGGCTGATGCTAACCCTAACCCTAACACTATCCTAGGGCTGATGCTAACCCTAACCCTAACCCTAACACTATCCTAGGGCTGATGCTCACCCTAACCCTAACACTATCCTAGGGTTGATGCTAACCATAACCCTAACCCTAACACTATCCTAGGGCTGATGCTAACCCTAACCCTAACCCTAACACTATCCTAGGGCGGATGCTAACCCTAACCCTAACCCTAACATTATCCTAGGGCTGATGCTAACCCTAACACTAATAATATCCTAGGGCTATTGCTAACCCTAACCCTAACCCTAACACTATCCTAGGGCTGATGCTAACCCTAACCCTAACTCTAACACTATCTTAGGGCTGAGGCTAACCCTAACCCTAACACTATCATACGGCTGATGCTAACCCTAACCCTAACCCTAAGACTATCCTAGGGCTGATGCTAACCCTAACCCTAACACTATCCTAGGCCTGATGATAACCCTAACCCTAACCCTAACACCATCCTAGGGCTGATGCTAACCCTAAGCCTAACACTATCCTAGGACTGATGCTAACCCTAACCCTAACCCTAACACTATCCTAGGGCTGATGCTAACCCTAACCCTAACAGTATCCTAGGCCTGATGCTAACCCTAACCCTAACCCTAACACTATCCTAGGGCTGATGCTAACCCTAACCCTAACACTAACACTAACCTAGAGCTGATGCTAACCCTAACCCTAACCCTAACCCTAACCCTAATACTATCCTAGGGCTGATGCTAACTCTAACCCTAACCCTAACACTATCCTAGGGCTGATGCTAACCCTAACCCTAACTCTAACACTATCCTAGGGCTAAGGCTAACCCTAACCCTAACACTATCCTACGGCTGATGCTAACTCTAACCCTAACCCTAACACTATCCTAAGGCTGATGCTAACCCTAATACTAACACTATCCTAGGCCTGGTGCTAACCCTAACCCTAACCCTAACACTATTCTAGGGCTGATGCTAACCCTAACCCTAATAATATCCTAGGGCTGATGCTAACCCTAACCCTAACCCTAACACTATCCTAGGGCTGATGCTATCTCTAACCCTAACCCTAACACTATTCTAGGGCTGATGCTAACCCTAACCCTAAACCTAATACTATCCTAGGGCTGATGCTAACCCTAACCCTAACAATATCCTAGGCCTGATGTTAACCCTAACCCTAACCCTAACACTATCCTAGGGCTGATGCTATACCTAACCCTAACACTATCCTAGGGCTGATGCTAACCCTAACACTAACACTATCCTAGGGCTGATGCTAACCCTAACCCTAACCGTAACACTCTCCAAGGGCTGATGCTAACCCTAACCCTAACCCTAACACTATCCTAGGGCTGATGCTAACGCTAACCCTAACTCTACACTATCTTAGGGCTGAGGCTAACCCTAACCCTAACACTATCCTACGGCTGATGCTAACCCTAACCCTAACCCTAAAACTATCCTAGGGCTGATGCTAACCCTAACCCTAACACTATCCTAGGCCTGATGCTAACCCTAACCCTAACCCTAACACTATCCTAGGGCTGATGCTAACCCTAACCCTAACACTATCCTAGGGCTGATGCTAACCCTAACCCTAACCCTAACACTATCCTAGGGCTGATGCTAACCCTAACCCTAACACTATCCTAGGCCTGATGATAACCCTAACCCTAACCCTAACACTATCCTAGGGCTGATGCTAACCCTAACCCTAACACTATCCTAGGGCTGATGCTAACCCTAACCCTAACCCTAACACTATCCTAAGTCTGATGCTAACCCTAGACCTCACACTATACTAGGCCTGATGATATCCATAACCCTAACCTTAACACTATCCTAGGGCTGATGCTAACCCTAACCCTAACCCTAACACTGTCCTAGAGCTGATGCTAACCCTAACCCTAACACTATCCTAGGCCTGATGATAACCCTAACACTAACCCTGACACTATCCTAGGGCTGATGCTAACCCTAACCCTAACACTATCCTAGGGCTGATGCTAACCCTAACCCTAACGCTAACACTATCCTAGGCCTGATGCTAACCCTATCCCTAACCCTAACACTCTCCTAGGGCTGAGGCTAACCCTAACCCTAACACTATCCTAGGGCTGATGCTAACCCTAACCCTAACCCAAACACTATCCTAGGGTTGATGCTAACCCTGACCCTAACACTATCCTAGGGCTGATGCTAACCCTAACCCTAACCCTAACACTATCCTTGGACTGATGCTAACCCCAACCCTAACACTATCCTGGGCCTGATGCTAACCCTAACCCTAACCCTAACACTATCCTAGGGCTGATGCTAACCCTAACCCTAACACTATCCTTGGGCGGATGCTAACACTAACCCTAACCCTAACAATATCCTAGGGCAGATGCTAACCCTAACCCTAACCCTAACACTATCCTTGGGCTGATGCTAACCCTAACCCTAACACTATCCTGGGCCTCATGCTAACCCTAACCCTAACCCTAACACTATCCTAGGGCTGATGCTAACCCTAACCCTAACACTATCCTTGGGCTGATGCTAACCCTAACCCTAACCCTAACAATATCCTAGGGCAGATGCTAACCCTAACGCTAACCCTAACACTATCCTTGAACTGATGCTAACCCTAACCCTAACCCTAACACTATCCTAGGCCTGATGATAACCCTAACCCAAACCCTAACACTATCCTAGGGTTTATGTTAACCCTAACCCTAACACTATCCTAGGGCTGATGCTAACCCTAACCCTAACCCTAACACTATCCTAGGGCGGATGCTAACCCTAACCCTAACCCTAACACTATCCTAGGGCTGATGCTAACCCTAACACTAACACTATCCTAGGGCTGATGCTAACCCTAACCCTAACCCTAACATTATCCTAGGGCTGATGCTAACCCTAACCCTAACTCTAACACTATCTTAGGTCTGAGGCTAACCCTAACCCTAACACTATCCTACGGCTGATGCTAACCCTAACCCTAACCCTAACACTATCCTAGGGCTGATGCTAACCCTAACCCTAACCCTAACACTATCCTAGGGCTGATGCTAACCCTAACCCTAACACTATCCTAGGGCTGATGCTAACCCTAAACCTAACCCTAACACTATCCTAGGGCTGATGCTAACCATAACCCTAACCCTAACACTATCCTAGGGCGGATGCTAACCCTAACCCTAACCCTAACATTATCCTAGGGCTGATGCTAACCCTAACACTAACACTATCCTAGGGCTATTGCTAACCCTAACCCTAACCCTAACACTATCCTAGGGCTGATGCTAACCCTAACCCTAACTCTAACACTATCTTAGGGCTGAGGCTAACCCTAACCCTAACACTATCCTACGGCTGATGCTAACCCTAACCCTAACCCTAAGACTATCCTAGGGCTGTTGCTAACCCTAACCCTAACACTATCCTAGGCCTGATGCTAACCCTAAGCCTAACACTAACACTATCGTAGGGCTGATGCTAACCCTAACCCTAACACTATCCTAGGGCTGATGCTAACCTAACCCTAACCCTAACACTATCCTAGGGCTGATGCTAACCCTAACCCTAACACTATCCTAGGCCTGATGATAACCCTAACCCTAACCCTAACACCATCCTAGGGCTGATGCTAACCCTAAGCCTAACACTATCCTAGGGCTGATGCTAACCCTAACCCTAACCCTAACACTATCCTAGGGCTGATGCTAACACTAACCCTAACACTATCCTTGGACTGATGCTAACCCTAACCCTAACCCTAACACTATGCTAGGGCTGATGCTAACCCTAACCCTAACCCTAACACTAACCTAGAGCTGATGCTAACCCTAACCCTAACCCTAACCCTAACCCTAATACTATCCTACGGCTGATGCTAACCCTAACCCTAACCCTAACACTATCCTAGGGCTGATGCTAACCCTAACCCTAACTCTAACACTATCCTAGGGCTGAGGCTAACCCTAACCCTAACACTATCCTACGGCTGATGCTAACCCTAACCGTAACCCTAACACTATCCTAAGGCTGATGCTAACCCTAATACTAACACTATCCTAGGCCTGTTGCTAACCCTAACCCTAACCCTAACACTATTCTAGGGCTGATGCTAACCCTAACCCTAATAATATCCTAGGGCTGATGCTAACCCTAACCCTAACCCTAACACTATCCTAGGGCTGATGCTATCCCTAACCCTAACCCTAACACTATCCTAGGGCTGATGCTAACCCTAACCCTAACCCTAATACTATCCTAGGGCTGATGCTAACCCTAACCCTAACCCTAACACTATCCTAGGGCTGATGCTAACCCTAACCCTAACCCTAACACTATCCTAGGGCTGATGCTAACCCTAACCCTAACAATATCCTAGGCCTGATGATAACCCTAACCCTAACCCTAACACTATCCTAGGGCTGATGCTAAACCTAACCCTAACACTATCCTAGGGCTGATGCTAACCCTAACACTAACACTATCCTAGGGCTGATGCTAACCCTAACCCTAACCCTAACACTCTCCAAGGGCTGATGCTAACCCTAACCCTAACCCTAACACTATCCTAGGGCTGATGCTAACCCTAACCCTAACTCTACACTATCTTAGGGCTGAGGCTAACCCTAACCCTAACACTATCCTACGGCTGATGCTAACCCTAACCCTAACCCTAACACTATCCTAGGGCTGATGCTAACCCTAACCCTAACACTATCCTAGGCCTGATGCTAACCCTAACCCTAACCCTAAGACTATCCTAGGGCTGATGCTAACCCTAACCCTAACACTATCCTAGGCCTGATGCTAACCCTAAGCCTAACACTAACACTATCCTAGGGCTGATGCTAACCCTAACACTAACACTATCCTAGGGCTGATGCTAACCCTAACCCTAACCCTAACACTCTCCAAGGGCTGATGCTAACCCTAACCCTAAGCCTAACACTATCCTAGGGCTGATGCTAACCCTAACCCTAACCCTAACACTATCCTAGGGCTGATGCTAACCCTAACCCTAACACTATCCTAGGCCTGATGCTAACCCTAACCCTAACCCTAACACTATGCTAGGGCTGATGCTAACCCTAACCCTAACCCTAACACTAACCTAGAGCTGATGCTAACCCTAACCCTAACCCTAACCCTAACCCTAATACTATCCTAGGGCTGATGCTAACCCTAACCCTAACCCTAGCACTATCCTAGGGCTGATGCTAACCCTAACCCTAACTCTAACACTATCCCAGGGCTGAGGCTAACCCTAACCCTAACACTATCCTACGGCTGATGCTAACCCTAACCCTAACACTAACAATATCCTAGGGCAGATGCTAACCCTAACCCTAACCCTAACACTATCCTTGGGCTGATGCTAACCCTAACCCTAACACTATCCTGGGCCTGATGCTAACCCTAACCCTAACCCTAACACTATCCTAGGGCTGAGGATAACCCTAACCCTAACACTATCCTTGGGCTGATGCTAACCCTAACCCTAACCCTAACAATATCCTAGGGCAGATGCTAACCCTAACGCTAACCCTAACACTATCCTTGAACTGATGCTAACCCTAACCCCAACCCTAACACTATCCTAGGCCTGATGATAACCGCAATCCTAACCCTAACACTATCCTAGGGTTTATGTTAACCCTAACCCTAACACTATCCTAGGGCTGATGCTAACCCTAACCCTAACCCTAACACTATCCTAGGGCGGATGCTAACCCTAACCCTAACCCTAACACTATCCTAGGGCTGATGCTAACCCTAACACTAACAGTATCCTAGGGCTGATGCTAACCCTAACCCTAACCCTAACATTATCCTGGGGCTGATGCTAACCCTAACCCTAACTCTAACACTATCTTAGGGCTGAGGCTAACCCTAACCCTAACACTATCCTACGGCTGATGCTAACCCTAACCCTAACCCTAACACTATCCTAGGGCTGATGCTAACCCTAACCCTAACACTATCCTAGGGCTGATGCTAACCCTAACCCTAACCCTAACACTATCCTAGGGCTGATGCTAACCCTAACCCTAACACTATCCTAGGGCTGATGCTAACCATAACCCTAACCCTAACACTATCCTAGGGCTGATGCTAACCCTAACCCTAACCCTAACACTATCCTAGGGCGGATGCTAACCCTAACCCTAACCCTAACATTATCCTAGTGCTGATGCTAACCCTAACACTAACAATATCCTAGGGCTATTGCTAACCCTAACCCTAACCCTAACACTATCCTAGGGCTGATGCTAACCCTAACCCTAACTCTAACACTATCTTAGGGCTGAGGCTAACCCTAACCCTAACACTATCCTACGGCTGATGCTAACCCTAACCCTAACCCTAAGACTATCCTAGGGATGATGCTAACCCTAACCCTAACACTATCCTAGGCCTGATGCTAACCCTAAGCCTAACCCTAACACTATCGTAGGGCTGATGCTAACCCTAACCCTAACACTATCCTAGGGCTGATGCTAACCTAACCCTAACCCTAACACTATCCTAGGCCTGATGATAACCCTAACCCTAACCCTAACACCATCCTAGGGCTGATGCTAACCCTAAGCCTAACACTATCCTAGGACTGATGCTAACCCTAACCCTAACCCTCACACTATCCTAGGGCTGATGCTAACCCTAACCCTAACAGTATCCTAGGCCTGATGCTAACCCTAACCCTAACCCTAACACTATCCTAGGGCTGATGCTAACCCTAACCCTAACCCTAACACTAACCTAGAGCTGATGCTAACCCTAACCCTAACCCTAACCCTAACCCTAATACTATCCTAGGGCTGATGCTAACCCTAACCCTAACCCTAACACTATCCTAGGGCTGATGCTAACCCTAACCCTAACTCTAACACTATCCTAGGGCTAAGGCTAACCCTAACCCTAACACTATCCTACGGCTGATGCTAACCCTAACCCTAACCCTAACACTATCCTAAGGCTGATGCTAACCCTAATACTAACACTATCCTAGGCCTGGTGCTAACCCTAACCCTAACCCTAACACTATTCTAGGGCTGATGCTAACCCTAACCCTAATAATATCCTAGGGCTGATGCTAACCCTAACCCTAACCCTAACACTATCCTAGGGCTGATGCTATCTCTAACCCTAACCCTAACACTATCCTAGGGCTGATGCTAACCCTAACCCTAACCCTAATACTATCCTAGGGCTGATGCTAACCTTAACCCTAACAATATCCTAGGCCTGATGATAACCCTAACCCTAACCCTAACACTATCCTAGGGCTGATGCTATACCTAACCCTAACACTATCCTAGGGCTGATGCTAACCCTAACACTAACACTATCCTAGGGCTAATGCTAACCCTAACCCTAACCGTAACACTCTCCAAGGGCTGATGCTAACCCTAACCCTAACCCTAACACTATCCTAGGGCTGATGCTAACCCTAACCCTAACTCTACACTATCTTAGGGCTGAGGCTAACCCTAACCCTAACACTATCCTACGGCTAATGCTAACCCTAACCCTAACCCTAACACTATCCTAGGGCTTATGCTAACCCTAACCCTAACACTATCCTAGGCCTGATGCTAACCCTAACCCTAACCCTAACACTATCCTAGGGCTGATGCTAACCCTAACCCTAACACTATCCTAGGGCTGATGCTAACCCTAACCCTAACCCTAACACTATCCTAGGGCTGATGCTAACCCTAACCCTAACACTATCCTAGGCCTTATGATAACCCTAACCCTAACCCTAACACTATCCTAGGGCTGATGCTAACCCTAACCCTAACACTATCCTAGGGCTGATGCTAACCCTAACCCTAACCCTAACACTATCCTAAGTCTGATGCTAACCCTAGACCTCACACTATACTAGGCCTGATGATATCCGTAACCCTAAACTTAACACTATCCTAGGGCTGATGCTAACCCTAACCCTAACCCTAACACTGTCCTAGAGCTGATGCTAACCCTAACCCTAACACTATCCTAGGCCTGATGATAACCCTAACACTAACCCTGACACTATCCTAGGGCTGATGCTAACCCTAACCCTAACGCTATCCTAGGGCTGATGCTAACCCTAACCCTAACCCTAACACTATCCTAGGCCTGATGCTAACCCTATCCCTAACCCTAACACTCTCCTAGGGCTGAGGCTAACCCTAACCCTAACACTATCCTAGGGCTGATGCTATCCCTAACCCTAAGCCAAACACTATCCTAGGGTTGATGCTAACCCTAACTCTAACACTCTCCTAGGGCTGATGCTAACCCTAACCCTAACCCTAAGACTATCCTAAGGCTGATGCTAACCCTAACCCTAACACTATCCTAGGGCTGATGCTTACCCTAACACTAACACTATCCTAGGGCTGATGCTAACCCTAACCCTAACCCTAACACTCTCCAAGGGCTGATGCTAACCCTAACCCTAACCCTAACACTATCCTAGGGCTGATGCTAACCCTAACCCTAACTCTAACACTATCTTAGGGCTGAGGCTAACCCTAACCCTAACACTATCCTACGGCTGATGCTAACCCTAACCCTAACCCTAACACTATCCTAGGGCTGATGCTAACCCTAACCCTAACGCTAACACTATCCTAGGCCTGATGCTAACCCTATCCCTAACCCTAACACTCTCCTAGGGCTGAGGCTAACCCTAACCCTAACACTATCCTAGGGCTGATGCTAACCCTAACCCTAACCCAAACACTATCCTAGGGTTGATGCTAACCCTAACCCTAACACTATCCTAGGGCTGATGCTAACCCTAACCCTAACCCTAACACTATCCTTGGACTGATGCTAACCCCAACCCTAACACTATCCTGGGCCTGATGATAACCCTAACCCTAACCCAAACACTATCCTAGGGCTGATGCTAACCCTAACCCTAACACTATCCTTGGGCGGATGCTAACACTAACCCTAACCCTAACAATATCCTAGGGCAGATGCTAACCCTAACCCTAACCCTAACACTATCCTTGGGCTGATGCTAACCCTAACCCTAACACTATCTTGGGCCTGATGCTAACCCTAACCCTAACCCTAACACTATCCTAGGGCTGATGCTAACCCTAACCCTAACACTATCCTTGGGCTGATGCTAACCCTAACCCTAACCCTAACAATATCCTAGGGCAGATGCTAACCCTAACGCTAACCCTAACACTATCCTTGAACTGATGCTAACCCTAACCCTAACCCTAACACTATCCTAGGCCTGATGATAACCCTAACCCAAACCCTAACACTATCCTAGGGTTTATGTTAACCCTAACCCTAACACTATCCTAGGGCTGATGCTAACCCTAACCCTAACCCTAACACTATCCTAGGGCGGATGTTAACCCTAACCCTAACCCTAACACTATCCTAGGGCTGATGCTAACCCTAACACTAACACTATCCTAGGGCTGATGCTAACCCTAACCCTAACCCTAACATTATCCTAGGGCTGATGCTAACCCTAACCCTAACTCTAACACTATCTTAGGGCTGAGGCTAACCCTAACCCTAACACTATCCTACGGCTGATGCTAACCCTAACCCTAACCCTAACACTATCCTAGGGCTGATGCTAACCCTAACCCTAACACTATCCTAGGGCTGATGCTAACCCTAACCCTAACCCTAACACTATCCTAGGGCTGATGCTAACCCTAACCCTAACACTATCCTAGGGCTGATGCTAACCCTAACCCTAACCCTAACACTATCCTAGGGCTGATGCTAACCATAACCCTAACCCTAACACTATCCTAGGGCGGATGCTAACCCTAACCCTAACCCTAACATTATCCTAGGGCTGATGCTAACCCTAACACTAACACTATCCTAGGGCTATTGCTAACCCTAACCCTAACCCTAACACTATCCTAGGGCTGATGCTAACCCTAACCCTAACTCTAACACTATCTTAGGGCTGAGGCTAACCCTAACCCTAACACTATCCTATGGCTGATGCTAACCCTAACCCTAACCCTAAGACTATCCTAGGGCTGATGCTAACCCTAACCCTAACACTATCCTAGGCCTGATGCTAACCCTAAGCCTAACACTAACACTATCGTAGGGCTGATGCTAACCCTAACCCTAACACTATCCTAGGGCTGATGCTAACCTAACCCTAACCCTAACACTATCCTAGGGCTGATGCTAACCCTAACCCTAACACTATCCTAGGCCTGATGATAACCCTAACCCTAACCCTAACACCATCCTAGGGCTGATGCTAACCCTAAGCCTAGCACTATCCTTGGGCTGATGCTAACCCTAACCCTAACCCTAACACTATCCTAGGGCTGATGCTAACCCTAACCCTAACACTATCCTAGGCCTGATGCTAACCCTAACCCTAACCCTAACACTATGCTAGGGCTGATGCTAACCCTAACCCTAACCCTAACACTAACCTAGAGCTGATGCTAACCCTAACCCTAACCCTAACCCTAACCCTAATACTATCCTACGGCTGATGCTAACCCTAACCCTAACCCTAACACTATCCTAGGGCTGATGCTAACCCTAACCCTAACTCTAACACTATCCTAGGGCTGAGGCTAACCCTAACCCTAACACTATCCTACGGCTGATGCTAACCCTAACCCTAACCCTAACACTATCCTAAGGCTGATGCTAACCCTAATACTAACACTATCCTAGGCCTGGTGCTAACCCTAACCCTAACCCTAACACTATTCTAGGGCTGATGCTAACCCTAACCCTAATAATATCCTAGGGTTGATGCTAACCCTAACCCTAACCCTAACACTATCCTAGGGCTGATGCTATCCCTAACCCTAACCCTAACAGTATCCTAGGGCTGATGCTAACCCTAACCCTAACCCTAATACTATCCTAGGGCTGATGCTAACCCTAACCCTAACCCTAACACTATCCTAGGGCTGATGCTAACCCTAACCCTAACCCTAACACTATCCTAGGGCTGATGCTAACCCTAACCCTAACAATATCCTAGGCCTGATGATAACCCTAACCCTAACCCTAACACTATCCTAGGGCTGATGCTAAACCTAACCCTAACACTATCCTAGGGCTGATGCTAACCCTAACACTAACACTATCCTAGGGCTGATGCTAACCCTAACCCTAACCCTAACACTCTCCAAGGGCTGATGCTAACCCTAACCCTTACCCTAACACTATCCTAGGGCTGATGCTAACCCTAACCCTAACTCTACACTATCTTAGGGCTGAGGCTAACCCTAACCCTAACACTATCCTACGGCTGATGCTAACCCTAACCCTAACCCTAACACTATCCTAGGGCTGATGCTAACCCTAACCCTAACACTATCCTAGGCCTGATGCTAACCCTAACCCTAACCCTAAGACTATCCTAGGGCTGATGCTAACCCTAACCCTAACACTATCCTAGGCCTGATGGTAACCCTAAGCCTAACACTAACACTATCCTAGGGCTGATGCTAACCCTAACACTAACACTATCCTAGGGCTGATGCTAACCCTAACCCTAACCCTAACACTCTCCAAGGGCTGATGCTAACCCTAACCCTAACCCTAACACTATCCTCTGGCTGATGCTAACCCTAACCCTAACTCTACACTATCTTAGGGCTGAGGCTAACCCTAACCCGAACACTATCCTACGGCTGATGCTAACCCTAACCCTAACCCTAACACTATCCTAGGGCTGATGCTAACCCTAACCCTAACACTATCCTACGGCTGATGCTAACCCTAACCCTAACCCTAAGACTATCCTAGGGCTGATGCTAACCCTAACCCTAACACTATCCTAGGCCTGATGCTAACCCTAAGCCTAACACTAACACTATCGTAGGGCTGATGCTAACCCTAACCCTAACACTATCCTAGGGCTGATGCTAACCTAACCCTAACCCTAACACTATCCTAGGGCTGATGCTAACCCTAACCCTAACACTATCCTAGGCCTGATGATAACCCTAACCCTAACCCTAACACCATCCTAGGGCTGATGCTAACCCTAAGCCTAACACTATCCTAGGGCTGATGCTAACCCTAACCCTAACCCTAACACTATCCTAGGGCTGATGCTAACCCTAACCCTAACACTATCCTAGCCCTGATGCTAACCCTAACCCTAACCCTAACACTATGCTAGGGCTGATGCTAACCCTAACCCTAACCCTAACACTAACCTAGAGCTGATGCTAACCCTAACCCTAACCCTAACCCTAACCCTAACCCTAATACTATCCTAGGGCTGATGCTAACCCTAACCCTAACCCTAACACTATCCTAGGGCTGATGCTAACCCTAACCCTAACTCTAACACTATCCTAGGGCTGAGGCTAACCCTAACCCTAACACTATCCTACGGCTGATGCTAACCCTAACCCTAACACTAACACTATCCTAAGGCTGATGCTAACCCTAATACTAACACTATCCTAGGCCTGGTGCTAACCCTAACCCTAACCCTAACACTATTCTAGGGCTGATGCTAACCCTAACCCTAATAATATCCTCGGGCTGATGCTAACCCTAACCCTAACCCTAACACTATCCTAGGGCTGATGCTATCCCTAACCCTAACCCTAACACTATCCTAGGGCTGATGCTAACCCTAACCCTAACCCTAATACTATCCTAGGGCTGATGCTAACCCTAACCCTAACCCTAACACTATCCTAGGGCTGATGCTAACCCTAACCCTAACCCTAACACTATCCTAGGGCTGATGCTAACCCTAACCCTAAAAATATCCTAGGCCTGATGATATCCCTAACCCTAACCCTAACACTATCCTAGGGCTGATGCTAAACCTAACCCTAACACTATCCTAGGGCTGATGCTAACCCTAACACTAACACTATCCTAGGGCTGATGCTAACCCTAACCCTAACCCTAACACTCTCCAAGGGCTGATGCTAACCCTAACCCTAACCCTAACACTATCCTAGGGCTGATGCTAACCCTAACCCTAACTCTACACTATCTTAGGGCTGAGGCTAACCCTAACCCTAACACTATCCTACGGCTGATGCTAACCCTAACCCTAACCGTAACACTATCCTAGGGCTGATGCTAACCCTAACCCTAACACTATCCTAGGCCTGATGCTAACCCTAACCCTAACCCTAACACTATCCTAGGGCTGATGCTAACCCTAACCCTAACACTATCCTAGGGCTGATGCTAACCCTAACCCTAACCCTAAAACTATCCTAGGGCTGATGCTAACCCTAACCCTAACACTATCCTAGGCCTGATGATAACCCTAACCCTAACCCTAACACTATCCTAGGGCTGATGCTAACCCTAACCCTAACACTATCCTAGGGCTGATGCTAACCCTAACCCTAACCCTGACACTATCCTAAGTCTGATGCTAACCCTAGACCTCACACTATACTAGGCCTGATGATATCCATAACCCTAACCTTAACACTATCCTGGGGCTGATGCTAACCCTAACCCTAACCCTAACACTGTCCTAGAGCTGATGCTAACCCTAACCCTAACACTATCCTAGGCCTGATGATAACCCTAACACTAACCCTGACACTATCCTAGGGCTGATGCTAACCCTAACCCTAACGCTATCCTAGGGCTGATGCTAACCCTAACCCTAACCCTAACACTATCCTAGGCCTGATGCTAACCCTATCCCTAACCCTAACACTCTCCTAGGGCTGAGGCTAACCCTAACCCTAACACTATCCTAGGGCTGATGCTATCCCTAACCCTAACCCAAACACTATCCTAGGGTTGATGCTAACCCTAACCCTAACACTATCCTAGGGCTGATGCTAACCCTAACCTTAACCCTAAGACTATCCTAGGGCTGATGCTAACCCTAACCCTAACACTATCCTAGGCCTGATGCTAACCCTAAGCCTAACCCTAACACTATCGTAGGGCTGATGCTAACCCTAACCCTAACACTATCCTAGGGCTGATGCTAACCTAACCCTAACCCTAACACTATCCTAGGGCTGATGCTAACCCTAACCCTAACACTATCCTAGGCCTGATGATAACCCTAACCCTAACCCTAACACCATCCTAGGGCTGATGCTAACCCTAAGCCTAACACTATCCTAGGGCTGATGCTAACCCTAACCATAACCCTAACACTATCCTAGGGCTGATGCTAACCCTAACCCTAACACTATCCTAGGCCTGATGCTAACCCTAACGCTAACCCTGACACTATCCTAGGGCTGATGCTAACCCTAACCCTAACCCTAACACTATCCTAGAGCTGATGCTAACACTAACCCTATCCCTAACCCTAACCCTAATACTATCCTAGGGCTGATGCTAACCCTAAACCTAACCCTAACACTATCCTAGGGCTGATGGTAACCCTAACCCTAACTCTAACACTATCCTAGGGCTGAGGCTAACCCTAACCCTAACACTATCCTACGGCTGATGCTAACCCTAACCCTAACCCTAACACTATCCTAGGGCTGATGCTAACCCTAACCCTAACCCTAATACTATCCTAGGGCTGATGCTAACCCTAACCCTAACCCTAACACTATCCTAGGGCTGATGCTAACCCTAACCCTAACCCTAACACTATCCTAGGGCTGATGCTAACCCTAACCCTAACAATATCCTAGTCCTGATGATAACCCTAACCCTAACCCTAACACTATCCTAGGGCTGATGCTAAACCTAACCCTAACACTATCCTAGGGCTGATGCTAACCCTAACCCTAACCCTAACACTATCCTAAGTCTGATGCTAACCCTAGCCCTCACACTATCCTAGTCCTGATGATAACCCTAACCCTAATCTTAACACTATCCTAGGGCTGATGCTAACCCTAACCATAACCCTAACTCTATCCTAGAGCTGATGCTAACCCTAACCCTAACACTATCCTAGGCCTGATGATAACCCTAACCCTAACCCTGACACTATCCTAGGGCTGATGCTAACCCTAACCCTAACACTATCCTAGGGCTGATGCTAACCCTAACCCTAACGCTAACACTATCCTAGGCCTGATGCTAACCCTATCCCTAACCCTAACACTCTCCTAGGGCTGAGGGTAACCCTAACCCTAACACTATCCTAGGGCTGATGCTAACCCTAACCCTAACCCAAACACTATCCTAGGGTTGATGCTAACCCTAACCCTGACACTATCCTAGGGCTGATGCTAACCCTAACCCTAACCCTAACACTATCCTTGGGTTGATGCTAACCCTAACCCTAACACTATCCTGGTCCTGATGCTAACCCTAACCCTAACCCTAACACTATCCTAGGGCTGATGCTAACCCTAACCCTAACACTATCCTTGGGCTGATGCTAACCCTAACCCTAACCCTAACACTATCCTAGGGCAGATGCTAACCCTAATGCTAACCGTAACACTATCCTTGAACTGATGCTAACCCTAACCCTAACCCTAACACTATCCTAGGCCTGATGATAACCCTAACCCTAACCCTAACACTATCCTAGGATTTATGTTAACCCTAACCCTAACACTATCGTAGGGCTGATGCTAACCCTAACCCTAACCCTAACACTATCCTAGGGCGGATGCTAACCCTAACCCTAACCCTAACACTATCCTAGGGCTGATGCTAACCCTAACACTAGCACTATCCTAGGGCTGATGCTAACCCTAACCCTAACCCTAACATTATCCTAGGGCGGATGCTAACCCTAACCCTAACCCTAACACTATCCTAGGGCTGATGCTAACCCTAACCCTAACACTATCCTAGGGCTGATGCTAACCCTAACACTAACACTATCCTAGGGCTGATGCTAACCCGAACCCTAAACCTAACACTCTCCAAGGGCTGATGCTAACCCTAACCCTAACCCTAACACTATCCTAGGGCTGATCCTAACCCTAACCCTAACTCTACAGTATCTTAGGGCTGAGGCTAACCCTAACCCTAACACTATCCTATGGCTGATGCTAACCCTAACCCTAACCCTAACACTATCCTAGGGCTGATGCTAACCCTAACCCTAACACTATCCTAGGCCTGATGCTAACCCTAACCCTAACCCTAACACTATCCTAGGCCTGATGCTAACCCTAACCCTAACACTATCCTAGGGCTGATGCTAACCCTAACCCTAACCCTAACACTATCCTAAGTCTGATGCTAACCCTAGACCTCACACTATACTAGGCCTGATGATAACCATAACCCTAACCTTAACACTATCCTAGGGCTGATGCTAACCCTAACCCTAACCCTAACACTATCCTAGAGCTGATGCTAACCCTAACCCTAACACTATCCTAGGCCTGATGATAACCCTAACACTAACCCTGACACTATCCTAGGGCTGATGCTAACCCTAGCCCTAACGCTATCCTAGGGCTGATGCTAACCCTAACCCTAACCCTAACACTATCCTAGGCCTGATGCTAACCCTATCCCTAACCCTAACACTCTCCTAGGGCTGAGGCTAACCCTAACCCTAACACTATCGTAGGGCAGATGCTAACCCTAACCCTAACCCAAACACTATCCTAGGGTTGATGCTAAACCTAACCCTAACACTATCCTACGGCTGATGCTAACCCTAACCCTAACCCTAACACTATCCTAGGGCTGATGCTAACCCTAACCCTAACCCTAATACTATCCTAGGGCTGATGCTAACCCTAACCCTAACCCTAACACTATCCTAGGGCTGATGCTAACCCTAACCCTAACCCTAACACTATCCTAGGGCTGATGCTAACCCTAACCCTAACACTATCCTAGGCCTGATGATAACCCTAACCCTAACCCTAACACTATCCTATGGCTGATGCTAACCCTAACCCTAACACTATCCTAGGGCTGATGCTAACCCTAACCCTAACCCTAACACTATCCTAAGTCTGATGCTAACCCTAGACCTCACACTATACTAGGCCTGATGATATCCGTAACCCTAACCTTAACACTATCCTAGGGCTGATGCTAACCCTAACCCTAACCCTAACACTGTCCTAGAGCTGATGCTAACCCTAACCCTAACACTATCCTAGGCCTGATGATAACCCTAACACTAACCCTGACACTATCCTAGGGCTGATGCTAACCCTAACCCTAACGCTATCCTAGGGCTGATGCTAACCCTAACCCTAACCCTAACACTATCCTAGGCCTGATGCTAACCCTATCCCTAACCCTAACACTCTCCTAGGGCTGAGGCTAACCCTAACCCTAACACTATCCTAGGGCTGATGCTATCCCTAACCCTAAGCCAAACACTATCCTAGGGTTGATGCTAACCCTGACCCTAACACTCTCCTAGGGCTGATGCTAACCCTAACCCTAACCCTAAGACTATCCTAAGGCTGATGCTAACCCTAACCCTAACACTATCCTAGGGCTGATGCTTACCCTAACACTAACACTATCCTAGGGCTGATGCTAACAATAACCCTAACCCTAACACTCTCCAAGGGCTGATGCTAACCCTAACCCTAACCCTAACACTATCCTAGGGCTGATGCTAACCCTAACCCTAACTCTAACACTATCTTAGGGCTGAGGCTAACCCTAACCCTAACACTATCCTACGGCTGATGCTAACCCTAACCCTAACCCTAACACTATCCTAGGGCTGATGCTAACCCTAACCCTAACGCTAACACTATCCTAGGCCTGATGCTAACCCTATCCCTAACCCTAACACTCTCCTAGGGCTGAGGCTAACCCTAACCCTAACACTATCCTAGGGCTGATGCTAACCCTAACCCTAACCCAAACACTATCCTAGGGTTGATGCTAACCCTAACCCTAACACTATCCTAGGGCTGATGCTAACCCTAATTCTAACCCTAACACTATCCTTGGACTGATGCTAACCCCAACCCTAACACTATCCTGGGCCTGATGCTAACCCTAACCCTAACCCTAACACTATCCTAGGGCTGATGCTAACCCTAACCCTAACACTATCCTTGGGCGGATGCTAACCCTAACCCTAACCCTAACAATATCCTAGGGCAGATGCTAACCCTAACCCTAACCCTAACACTATCCTTGGGCTGATGCTAACCCTAACCCTAACACTATCCTGGGCCTGATGCTAACCCTAACCCTAACCCTAACACTATCCTAGGGCTGATGCTAACCCTAACCCTAACACTATCCTTGGGCTGATGCTAACCCTAACCCTAACCCTAACAATATCCTAGGGCAGATGCTAACCCTAACGCTAACCCTAACACTATCCTTGAACTGATGCTAACCCTAACCCTAACCCTAACACTATCCTAGGCCTGATGATAACCCTAACCCAAACCCTAACACTATCCTAGGGTTTATGTTAACCCTAACCCTAACACTATCCTAGGGCTGATGCTAACCCTAACCCTAACCCTAACACTATCCTAGGGCTGATGCTAACCCTAACCCTAACACTATCCTACGGCTGATGCTAACCCTAACCCTAACCCTAACACTATCCTAGGGCTGATGCTAACCCTAACCCTAACACTATCCTAGGGCTGATGCTAACCCTAACCCTAACCCTAACACTATCCTAGGGCTGATGCTAACCCTAACCCTAACACTATCCTAGGGCTGATGCTAACCCTAACCCTAACCCTAACACTATCCTAGGGCTGATGCTAACCATAACCCTAACCCTAACACTATCCTAGGGCGGATGCTAACCCTAACCCTAACCCTAACATTATCCTAGGGCTGATGCTAACCCTAACACTAACACTATCCTAGGGCTATTGCTAACCCTAACCCTAACCCTAACACTATCCTAGGGCTGATGCTAACCCTAACCCTAACTCTAACACTATCTTAGGGCTGAGGCTAACCCTAACCCTAACACTATCCTATGGCTGATGCTAACCCTAACCCTAACCCTAAGACTATCCTAGGGCTGATGCTAACCCTAACCCTAACACTATCCTAGGCCTGATGCTAACCCTAAGCCTAACACTAACACTATCGTAGGGCTGATGCTAACCCTAACCCTAACACTATCCTAGGGCTGATGCTAACCTAACCCTAACCCTAACACTATCCTAGGGCTGATGCTAACCCTAACCCTAACACTATCCTAGGCCTGATGATAACCCTAACCCTAACCCTAACACCATCCTAGGGCTGATGCTAACCCTAAGCCTAGCACTATCCTTGGGCTGATGCTAACCCTAACCCTAACCCTAACACTATCCTAGGGCTGATGCTAACCCTAACCCTAACACTATCCTAGGCCTGATGCTAACCCTAACCCTAACCCTAACACTATGCTAGGGCTGATGCTAACCCTAACCCTAACCCTAACACTAACCTAGAGCTGATGCTAACCCTAACCCTAACCCTAACCCTAACCCTAATACTATCCTACGGCTGATGCTAACCCTAACCCTAACCCTAACACTATCCTAGGGCTGATGCTAACCCTAACCCTAACTCTAACACTATCCTAGGGCTGAGGCTAACCCTAACCCTAACACTATCCTAAGGCTGATGCTAACCCTAACCCTAACCCTAACACTATCCTAAGGCTGATGCTAACCCTAATACTAACACTATCCTAGGCCTGGTGCTAACCCTAACCCTAACCCTAACACTATTCTAGGGCTGATGCTAACCCTAACCCTAATAATATCCTAGGGCTGATGCTAACCCTAACCCTAACCCTAACACTATCCTAGGGCTGATGCTATCCCTAACCCTAACCCTAGGAGTATCCTAGGGCTGATGCTAACCCTAACCCTAACCCTAATACTATCCTAGGGCTGATGCTAACCCTAACCCTAACCCTACCACTATCCTAGGGCTGATGCTAACCCTAACCCTAACCCTAACACTATCCTAGGGCTGATGCTAACCCTAACCCTAACAATATCCTAGGCCTGATGATAACCCTAACCCTAACCCTAACACTATCCTAGGGCTGATGCTAAACCTAACCCTAACACTATCCTAGGGCTGATGCTAACCCTAACACTAACACTATCCTCGGGCTGATGCTAACCCTAACCCTAACCCTAACACTCTCCAAGGGCTGATGCTAACCCTAACCCTTACCCTAACACTATCCTAGGGCTGATGCTAACCCTAACCCTAACTCTACACTATCTTAGGGCTGAGGCTAACCCTAACCCTAACACTATCCTACGGCTGATGCTAACCCTAACCCTCACCCTAACACTATCCTAGGGCTGATGCTAACCCTAACCCTAACACTATCCTAGGCCTGATGCTAACCCTAACCCTAACCCTAAGACTATCCTAGGGCTGATGCTAACCCTAACCCTAACACTATCCTAGGCCTGATGGTAACCCTAAGCCTAACACTAACACTATCCTAGGGCTGATGCTAACCCTAACACTAACACTATCCTAGGGCTGATGCTAACCCTAACCCTAACCCTAACACTCTCCAAGGGCTGATGCTAACCCTAACCCTAACCCTAACACTATCCTCTGGCTGATGCTAACCCTAACCCTAACTCTACACTATCTTAGGGCTGAGGCTAACCCTAACCCGAACACTATCCTACGGCTGATGCTAACCCTAACCCTAACCCTAACACTATCCTAGGGCTGATGCTAACCCTAACCCTAACACTATCCTACGGCTGATGCTAACCCTAACCCTAACCCTAAGACTATCCTAGGGCTGATGCTAACCCTAACCCTAACACTATCCTAGGCCTGATGCTAACCCTAAGCCTAACACTAACACTATCGTAGGGCTGATGCTAACCCTAACCCTAACAGTATCCTAGGGCTGATGCTAACCTAACCCTAACCCTAACACTATCCTAGGGCTGATGCTAACCCTAACCCTAACACTATCCTAGGCCTGATGATAACCCTAACCCTAACCCTAACACCATCCTAGGGCTGATGCTAACCCTAAGCCTAACACTATCCTAGGGCTGATGCTAACCCTAACCCTAACCCTAACACTATCCTAGGGCTGATGCTAACCCTAACCCTAACACTATCCTAGGCCTGATGCTAACCCTAACCCTAACCCTAACACTATGCTAGGGCTGATGCTAACCCTAACCCTAACCCTAACACTAACCTAGAGCTGATGCTAACCCTAACCCTAACCCTAACCCTAACCCTAACCCTAATACTATCCTAGGGCTGATGCTAACCCTAACCCTAACCCTAACACTATCCTAGGGCTGATGCTAACCCTAACCCTAACTCTAACACTATCCTAGGGCTGAGGCTAACCCTAACCCTAACACTATCCTACGGCTGATGCTAACCCTAACCCTAACACTAACACTATCCTAAGGCTGATGCTAACCCTAATACTAACACTATCCTAGGCCTGGTGCTAACCCTAACCCTAACCCTAACACTATTCTAGGGCTGATGCTAACCCTAACCCTAATAATATCCTCGGGCTGATGCTAACCCTAACCCTAACCCTAACACTATCCTAGGGCTGATGCTATCCCTAACCCTAACCCTAACACTATCCTAGGGCTGATGCTAACCCTAACCCTAACCATAATACTATCCTAGGGCTGATGCTAACCCTAACCCTAACCCTAACACTATCCTAGGGCTGATGCTAACCCTAACCCTAACCCTAACACTATCCTAGGGCTGATGCTAACCCTAACCCTAACAATATCCTAGGCCTGATGATATCCCTAACCCTAACCCTAACACTATCCTAGGGCTGATGCTAAACCTAACCCTAACACTATCCTAGGGCTGATGCTAACCCTAACACTAACACTATCCTAGGGCTGATGCTAACCCTAACCCTAACCCTAACACTCTCCAAGGGCTGATGCTAACCCTAACCCTAACCCTAACACTATCCTAGGGCTGATGCTAACCCTAACCCTAACTCTACACTATCTTAGGGCTGAGGCTAACCCTAACCCTAACACTATCCTACGGCTGATGCTAACCCTAACCCTAACCCTAACACTATCCTAGGGCTGATGCTAACCCTAACCCTAACACTATCCTAGGCCTGATGCTAACCCTAACCCTAACCCTAACACTATCCTAGGGCTGATGCTAACCCTAACCCTAACACTATCCTAGGGCTGATGCTAACCCTAACCCTAACCCTAAAACTATCCTAGGGCTGATGCTAACCCTAACCCTAACACTATCCTAGGCCTGATGATAACCCTAACCCTAACCCTAACACTATCCTAGGGCTGATGCTAACCCTAACCCTAACACTATCCTAGGGCTGATGCTAACCCTAACCCTAACCCTGACACTATCCTAAGTCTGATGCTAACCCTAGACCTCACACTATACTAGGCCTGATGATATCCATAACCCTAACCTTAACACTATCCTGGGGCTGATGCTAACCCTAACCCTAACCCTAACACTGTCCTAGAGCTGATGCTAACCCTAACCCTAACACTATCCTAGGCCTGATGATAACCCTAACACTAACCCTGACACTATCCTAGGGCTGATGCTAACCCTAACCCTAACGCTATCCTAGGGCTGATGCTAACCCTAACCCTAACCCTAACACTATCCTAGGCCTGATGCTAACCCTATCCCTAACCCTAACACTCTCCTAGGGCTGAGGCTAACCCTAACCCTAACACTATCCTAGGGCTGATGCTATCCCTAACCCTAACCCAAACACTATCCTAGGGTTGATGCTAACCCTAACCCTAACACTATCCTAGGGCTGATGCTAACCCTAATCCTAACCCTAAGACTATCCTAGGGCTGATGCTAACCCTAACCCTAACACTATCCTAGGCCTGATGCTAACCCTAAGCCTAACCCTAACACTATCGTAGGGCTGATGCTAACCCTAACCCTAACACTATCCTAGGGCTGATGCTAACCTAACCCTAACCCTAACACTATCCTAGGGCTGATGCTAACCCTAACCCTAACACTATCCTAGGCCTGATGATAACCCTAACCCTAACCCTAACACCATCCTAGGGCTGATGCTAACCCTAAGCCTAACACTATCCTAGGGCTGATGCTAACCCTAACCCTAACCCTAACACTATCCTAGGGCTGATGCTAACCCTAACCCTAACACTATCCTAGGCCTGATGCTAACCCTAACGCTAACCCTGACACTATCCTAGGGCTGATGCTAACCCTAACCCTAACCCTAACACTATCCTAGAGCTGATGCTAACACTAACCCTAACCCTAACCCTAACCCTAATACTATCCTAGGGCTGATGCTAACCCTAACCCTAACCCTAACACTATCCTAGGGCTGATGGTAACCCTAACCCTAACTCTAACACTATCCTAGGATTGAGGCTAACCCTAACCCTAACACTATCCTACGGCTGATGCTAACCCTAACCCTAACCCTAACACTATCCTAGGGCTGATGCTAACCCTAACCCTAACCCTAATACTATCCTAGGGCTGATGCTAACCCTAACCCTAACCCTAACACTATCCTAGGGCTGATGCTAACCCTAACCCTAACACTAACACTATCCTAGGGCTGATGCTAACCCTAACCCTAACAATATCCTAGTCCTGATGATAACCCTAACCCTAACCCTAACACTATCCTAGGGCTGATGCTAAACCTAACCCTAACACTATCCTAGGGCTGATGCTAACCCTAACCCTAACCCTAACACTATCCTAAGTCTGATGCTAACCCTAGCCCTCACACTATCCTAGGCCTGATGATAACCCTAACCCTAATCTTAACACTATCCTAGGGCTGATGCTAACACTAACCATTACCCTAACTCTATCCTAGAGCTGATGCTAACCCTAACCCTAACACTATCCTAGGCCTGATGATAACCCTAACCCTAACCCTGACACTATCCTAGGGCTGATGCTAACCCTAACCCTAACACTATCCTAGGGCTGATGCTAACCCTAACCCTAACGCTAACACTATCCTAGGCCTGATGCTAACCCTATCCCTAACCCTAACACTCTCCTAGGGCTGAGGGTAACCCTAACCCTAACACTATCCTAGGGCTGATGCTAACCCTAACCCTAACCCAAACACTATCCTAGGGTTGATGCTAACCCTAACCCTGACACTATCCTAGGGCTGATGCTAACCCTAACCCTAACCCTAACACTATCCTTGGGCTGATGCTAACCCTAACCCTAACACTATCCTGGTCCTGATGCTAACCCTAACCCTAACCCTAACACTATCCTAGGGCTGATGCTAACCCTAACCCTAACACTATCCTTGGGCTGATGCTAACCCTAACCCTAACCCTAACACTATCCTAGGGCAGATGCTAACCCTAATGCTAACCGTAACACTATCCTTGAACTGATGCTAACCCTAACCCTAACCCTAACACTATCCTAGGCCTGATGATAACCCTAACCCTAACCCTAACACTATCCTAGGATTTATGTTAACCCTAACCCTAACACTATCGTAGGGCTGATGCTAACCCTAACCCTAACCCTAACACTATCCTAGGGCGGATGCTAACCCTAACCCTAACCCTAACACTATCCTAGGGCTGATGCTAACCCTAACACTAACACTATCCTAGGGCTGATGCTAACCCTAACCCTAACCCTAACATTATCCTAGGGCGGATGCTAACCCTAACCCTAACCCTAACACTATCCTAGGGCTGATGCTAACCCTAACCCTAACACTATCCTAGGGCTGATGCTAACCCTAACACTAACACTATCCTAGGGCTGATGCTAACCCTAACCCTAACCCTAACACTCTCCAAGGGCTGATGCTAACCCTAACCCTAACCCTAACACTATCCTAGGGCTGATGCTAACCCTAACCCTAACTCTACAGTATCTTAGGGCTGAGGCTAACCCTAACCCTAACACTATCCTATGGCTGATGCTAACCCTAACCCTAACCCTAACACTATCCTAGGGCTGATGCTAACCCTAACCCTAACACTATCCTAGGCCTGATGCTAACCCTAACCCTAACCCTAACACTATCCTAGGCCTGATGCTAACCCTAACCCTAACACTATCCTAGGGCTGATGCTAACCCTAACCCTAACCCTAACACTATCCTAAGTCTGATGCTAACCCTAGACCTCACACTATACTAGGCCTGAAGATAACCATAACCCTAACCTTAACACTATCCTAGGGCTGATGCTAACCCTAACCCTAACCCTAACACTATCCTAGAGCTGATGCTAACCCTAACCCTAACACTATCCTAGGCCTGATGATAACCCTAACACTAACCCTGACACTATCCTAGGGCTGATGCTAACCCTAGCCCTAACGCTATCCTAGGGCTGATGCTAACCCTAACCCTAACCCTAACACTCTCCTAGGGCTGAGGCTAACCCTAACCCTAACACTATCCTAGGGCTGATGCTAACCCTAACCCTAACCCAAACACTATCCTAGGGTTGATGCTAAACCTAACCCTAACACTATCCTAGGGCTGATGCTAACCCTA
This sequence comes from Lemur catta, assembly GCF_020740605.2. Classification (NCBI taxonomy): domain Eukaryota; kingdom Metazoa; phylum Chordata; class Mammalia; order Primates; family Lemuridae; genus Lemur; species Lemur catta. The sequence continues at coordinate 824,316 of NW_025423742.1, read as the reverse complement.
ACCCTAACCCTAACACTATCCTTGGACTGATGCTAACCCTAACCCTAACACTATCCTGGGCCTGATGCTAACCCTAACCCTAACCCTAACACTATCATAGGGCTGATGCTAACCCTAACCCTAACACTATTTCTTGGGCTGATGCTAACCCTAACCCTAACCCTAACAATATCCTAGGGCAGATGCTAACCATAACCCTACCCCTAACACTATACTTCGGCTGATGCTAACCCTAACCCTAACACTATCCTGGGCCTGATTCTAACCCTAACCCTAACCCTAACACTATCCTAGGGCTGATGCTAACCCTAACCCTAACACTATCCTTGGGCTGATGCTAACCTTAACCCTAACCCTAACAATATCCTATGGCAGATGCTAACCCTAACGCTAACCCTAACACTATCCTTGAACTGATGCTAACCCTAACCCTAACCCTAACACTCTCCTAGGGTTTATGTTAACCCTACCCCTAACACTATCCTAGGGCTGATGCTAACCCTAACCCTAACCCTAACACTATCCTAGGGCGGATGCTAACCCTAACCCTAACCCTAACACTATCCTAGGGCTGATGCTAACCCTAACACTAACACTATCCTAGGGCTGATGCTAACCCTAACCCTAACCCTAACATTATCCTAGGGCTGATGCTAACCCTAACCCTAACTCTAACACTATCTTAGGGCTGAGGCTAACCCTAACCCTAACACTATCCTACGGCTGATGCTAACCCTAACCCTAACCCTAACACTATCCTAGGGCTGATGCTAACCCTAACCCTAACACTATCCTAGGGCTGATGCTAACCCTAACCCTAACCCTAACACTATCCTAGGGCTGATGCTAACCCTAACCCTAACACTATCCTAGGGCTGATGCTAACCCTAACCCTAACCCTAACACTATCCTAGGGCTGATGCTAACCCTAACCCTAACACTATCCTAGGGCTGATGCTAACCCTAACCCTAACGCTAACACTATCTTAGGGCTGAGGCTAACCCTAACCCTAACACTATCCTACGGCTGATGCTAACCCTAACCCTAACCCTAAGACTATCCTAGGGCTGATGCTAACCCTAACCCTAACACTATCCTAGGCCTGATGCTAACCCTAAGCCTAACCCTAACACTATGGTAGGGCTAATGCTAACCCTAACCCTAACACTATCCTAGGGCTGATGCTAACCTAACCCTAACCCTAACACTATCCTAGGGCTGATGCTAACCCTAACCCTAACACTATCCTAGGCCTGATGATAACCCTAACCCTAACCCTAACACCATCCTAGGGCTGATGCTAACCCTAAGCCTAACACTATCCTAGGGCTGATGCTAACCCTAACCCTAACCCTAACACTATCCTAGGGCTGATGCTAACCCTAACCCTAACACTATCCTAGGCCTGATGCTAACCCTATCCCTAACCCTAACACTATCCTAGGGCTGATGCTAACCCAAACCCTAAACCTAACACTATCCTAGAGCTGATGCTAACCCTAACCCTAACCCTAACCCTAACCCTAATACTATCCTAGGGCTGATGCTAACCCTAACACTAACCCTAACACTATCCTAGGGCTGATGCTAACCCTAACCCTAACTCTAACACTATCCTAGGGCTGAGGCTAACCCTAACCCTAACACTATCCTACGGCTGATGCTAACCCTAACCCTAACCCAAACACTATCCTAAGGCTGATGCTAACCCTAACACTAACACTATCCTAGGCCTGGTGCTAACCCTAACCCTAACCCAAACACAATTCTAGGGCTGATGCTAACCCTAACCCTAATAATATCCTAGGGCTGATGCTAACCCTAACCCTAACCCTAACACTATCCTAGGGCTGATGCTATCCCTAACCCTAACCCTAACACTATCCTAGGGCTGATGCTAACCCTAACCCTAACACTAATACTATCCTAGGGCTGATGCTAACCCTAACCCTAACCCTAACACTATCCTAGGGCTAATGCTAACCGTAACCCTAACCCTAACACTATCCTAGGGCTGATTCTAACCGTAACCCTAACACTATCCTAGGCCTGATGCTAACCCTAACCCTTACCCTAACACTATCCTAGGGCTGATGCTAACCCTAACCCTAAACCTAACACTATCCTAGGGCTGATGCTAACCCTAACCCTAACACTAACACTATCCTAGGGCTGATACTAACCCTAACCCTAACACTAACACTATCCTAGGGCTGATGCTAACCCTAACCCTAACACTCTCCTAGGCCTGATGCTAACCCTAACCCTAACACTATCCTAGGGCTGATGCTAACCCTAACCCTAACGCTATCCTAGGGCTGATGCTAACCCTAACCCTAACCCTAACAGTATCCTAGGCCTGATGCTAACCCTATCCCTAACCCTAACACTCTCCTAGGGCTGAGGCTAACCCTAACCCTAACACTATCCTAGGGCTGATGCTAACCCTAACCCTAACACAAACACTATCCTAGGGTTGATGCTAACCCTAACCCTAACACTATCCTAGGGCTGATGCTAACCCTAACCCTAACCCTAACACTATCCTTGGACTGATGCTAACCCTAACCCTAACACTATCCTGGGCCTGATGCTAACCCTAACCCTAACCCTAACACTATCCTAGGGCTGATGCTAACCCTAACCCTAACACTATCCTTGGGCTGATGCTAACCCTAACCCTAACCCTAACAATATCCTAGGGCAGATGCTAACCCTAACCATAACCCTAACACTATACTTCGGCTGATGCTATCCCTAACCCTAACACTATCCTGGGCCTGATTCTAACCCTAACCCTAACCCTAACACTATCCTAGGGCTGATGCTAACCCTAACCCTAACACTATCCTTGGGCTGATGCTAACCTTAACCCTAACCCTAACAATATCCTATGGCAGATGCTAACCCTAACGCTAACCCTAACACTATCCTTGAACTGATGCTAACCCTAACCCTAACCCTAACACTCTCCTAGGGTTTATGTTAACCCTACCCCTAACACTATCCTAGGGCTGATGCTAACCCTAACCCTAACCCTAACACTATCCTAGGGCGAATGCTAACCCTAACCCTAACCCTAACACTATCCTAGGTCTGATGCTAACCCTAACACTAACACTATCCTAGGGCTGATGCTAACCCTAACCCTAACGCTAACATTATCCTAGGGCTGATGCTAACCCTAACCCTAACTCTAACACTATCTTAGGGCTGAGGCTAACCCTAACCCTAACACTATCCTACGGCTGATGCTAACCCTAACCCTAACCCTAACACTATCCTAGGGCTGATGCTAACCCTAACCCTAACACTATCCTAGGGCTGATGCTAACCCTAACCCTAACCCTAACACTATCCTAGGCCTGATGCTAACCCTATCCCTAACCCTAACACTCTCCTAGGGCTGATGCTATCCCTAACCCTAAGCCAAACACTATCCTAGGGTTGATGCTAACCCTAACCCTAACACTCTCCTAGGGCTGATGCTAACCCTAACCCTAACCCTAAGACTATCCTAAGGCTGATGCTAACCCTAACCCTAACACTATCCTAGGGCTGATGCTTACCCTAACACTAACACTATCCTAGGGCTGATGCTAACAATAACCCTAACCCTAACACTCTCCAAGGGCTGATGCTAACCCTAACCCTAACCCTAACACTATCCTAGGGCTGATGCTAACCCTAACCCTAACTCTAACACTATCTTAGGGCTGAGGCTAACCCTAACCCTAACACTATCCTACGGCTGATGCTAACCCTAACCCTAACCCTAACACTATCCTAGGGCTGATGCTAACCCTAACCCTAACGCTAACACTATCCTAGGCCTGATGCTAACCCTATCCCTAACCCTAACACTCTCCTAGGGCTGAGGCTAACCCTAACCCTAACACTATCCTAGGGCTGATGCTAACCCTAACCCTAACCCAAACACTATCCTAGGGTTGATGCTAACCCTAACCCTAACACTATCCTAGGGCTGATGCTAACCCTAATTCTAACCCTAACACTATCCTTGGACTGATGCTAACCCCAACCCTAACACTATCCTGGGCCTGATGCTAACCCTAACCCTAACCCTAACACTATCCTAGGGCTGATGCTAACCCTAACCCTAACACTATCCTTGGGCGGATGCTAACCCTAACCCTAACCCTAACAATATCCTAGGGCAGATGCTAACCCTAACCCTAACCCTAACACTATCCTTGGGCTGATGCTAACCCTAACCCTAACACTATCCTGGGCCTGATGCTAACCCTAACCCTAACCCTAACACTATCCTAGGGCTGATGCTAACCCTAACCCTAACACTATCCTTGGGCTGATGCTAACCCTAACCCTAACCCTAACAATATCCTAGGGCAGATGCTAACCCTAACGCTAACCCTAACACTATCCTTGAACTGATGCTAACCCTAACCCTAACCCTAACACTATCCTAGGCCTGATGATAACCCTAACCCAAACCCTAACACTATCCTAGGGTTTATGTTAACCCTAACCCTAACACTATCCTAGGGCTGATGCTAACCCTAACCCTAACCCTAACACTATCCTAGGGCTGATGCTAACCCTAACCCTAACACTATCCTACGGCTGATGCTAACCCTAACCCTAACCCTAACACTATCCTAGGGCTGATGCTAACCCTAACCCTAACACTATCCTAGGGCTGATGCTAACCCTAACCCTAACCCTAACACTATCCTAGGGCTGATGCTAACCCTAACCCTAACACTATCCTAGGGCTGATGCTAACCCTAACCCTAACCCTAACACTATCCTAGGGCTGATGCTAACCATAACCCTAACCCTAACACTATCCTAGGGCGGATGCTAACCCTAACCCTAACCCTAACATTATCCTAGGGCTGATGCTAACCCTAACACTAACACTATCCTAGGGCTATTGCTAACCCTAACCCTAACCCTAACACTATCCTAGGGCTGATGCTAACCCTAACCCTAACTCTAACACTATCTTAGGGCTGAGGCTAACCCTAACCCTAACACTATCCTATGGCTGATGCTAACCCTAACCCTAACCCTAAGACTATCCTAGGGCTGATGCTAACCCTAACCCTAACACTATCCTAGGCCTGATGCTAACCCTAAGCCTAACACTAACACTATCGTAGGGCTGATGCTAACCCTAACCCTAACACTATCCTAGGGCTGATGCTAACCTAACCCTAACCCTAACACTATCCTAGGGCTGATGCTAACCCTAACCCTAACACTATCCTAGGCCTGATGATAACCCTAACCCTAACCCTAACACCATCCTAGGGCTGATGCTAACCCTAAGCCTAGCACTATCCTTGGGCTGATGCTAACCCTAACCCTAACCCTAACACTATCCTAGGGCTGATGCTAACCCTAACCCTAACACTATCCTAGGCCTGATGCTAACCCTAACCCTAACCCTAACACTATGCTAGGGCTGATGCTAACCCTAACCCTAACACTATCCTTGGGCTGATGCTAACCCTAACCCTAACCCTAACAATATCCTAGGGCAGATGCTAACCCTAACCATAACCCTAACACTATACTTCGGCTGATGCTATCCCTAACCCTAACACTATCCTGGGCCTGATTCTAACCCTAACCCTAACCCTAACACTATCCTAGGGCTGATGCTAACCCTAACCCTAACACTATCCTTGGGCTGATGCTAACCTTAACCCTAACCCTAACAATATCCTATGGCAGATGCTAACCCTAACGCTAACCCTAACACTATCCTTGAACTGATGCTAACCCTAACCCTAACCCTAACACTCTCCTAGGGTTTATGTTAACCCTACCCCTAACACTATCCTAGGGCTGATGCTAACCCTAACCCTAACCCTAACACTATCCTAGGGCGAATGCTAACCCTAACCCTAACCCTAACACTATCCTAGGTCTGATGCTAACCCTAACACTAACACTATCCTAGGGCTGATGCTAACCCTAACCCTAACGCTAACATTATCCTAGGGCTGATGCTAACCCTAACCCTAACTCTAACACTATCTTAGGGCTGAGGCTAACCCTAACCCTAACACTATCCTACGGCTGATGCTAACCCTAACCCTAACCCTAACACTATCCTAGGGCTGATGCTAACCCTAACCCTAACACTATCCTAGGGCTGATGCTAACCCTAACCCTAACCCTAACACTATCCTAGGCCTGATGCTAACCCTATCCCTAACCCTAACACTCTCCTAGGGCTGATGCTATCCCTAACCCTAAGCCAAACACTATCCTAGGGTTGATGCTAACCCTAACCCTAACACTCTCCTAGGGCTGATGCTAACCCTAACCCTAACCCTAAGACTATCCTAAGGCTGATGCTAACCCTAACCCTAACACTATCCTAGGGCTGATGCTTACCCTAACACTAACACTATCCTAGGGCTGATGCTAACAATAACCCTAACCCTAACACTCTCCAAGGGCTGATGCTAACCCTAACCCTAACCCTAACACTATCCTAGGGCTGATGCTAACCCTAACCCTAACTCTAACACTATCTTAGGGCTGAGGCTAACCCTAACCCTAACACTATCCTACGGCTGATGCTAACCCTAACCCTAACCCTAACACTATCCTAGGGCTGATGCTAACCCTAACCCTAACGCTAACACTATCCTAGGCCTGATGCTAACCCTATCCCTAACCCTAACACTCTCCTAGGGCTGAGGCTAACCCTAACCCTAACACTATCCTAGGGCTGATGCTAACCCTAACCCTAACCCAAACACTATCCTAGGGTTGATGCTAACCCTAACCCTAACACTATCCTAGGGCTGATGCTAACCCTAATTCTAACCCTAACACTATCCTTGGACTGATGCTAACCCCAACCCTAACACTATCCTGGGCCTGATGCTAACCCTAACCCTAACCCTAACACTATCCTAGGGCTGATGCTAACCCTAACCCTAACACTATCCTTGGGCGGATGCTAACCCTAACCCTAACCCTAACAATATCCTAGGGCAGATGCTAACCCTAACCCTAACCCTAACACTATCCTTGGGCTGATGCTAACCCTAACCCTAACACTATCCTGGGCCTGATGCTAACCCTAACCCTAACCCTAACACTATCCTAGGGCTGATGCTAACCCTAACCCTAACACTATCCTTGGGCTGATGCTAACCCTAACCCTAACCCTAACAATATCCTAGGGCAGATGCTAACCCTAACGCTAACCCTAACACTATCCTTGAACTGATGCTAACCCTAACCCTAACCCTAACACTATCCTAGGCCTGATGATAACCCTAACCCAAACCCTAACACTATCCTAGGGTTTATGTTAACCCTAACCCTAACACTATCCTAGGGCTGATGCTAACCCTAACCCTAACCCTAACACTATCCTAGGGCTGATGCTAACCCTAACCCTAACACTATCCTACGGCTGATGCTAACCCTAACCCTAACCCTAACACTATCCTAGGGCTGATGCTAACCCTAACCCTAACACTATCCTAGGGCTGATGCTAACCCTAACCCTAACCCTAACACTATCCTAGGGCTGATGCTAACCCTAACCCTAACACTATCCTAGGGCTGATGCTAACCCTAACCCTAACCCTAACACTATCCTAGGGCTGATGCTAACCATAACCCTAACCCTAACACTATCCTAGGGCGGATGCTAACCCTAACCCTAACCCTAACATTATCCTAGGGCTGATGCTAACCCTAACACTAACACTATCCTAGGGCTATTGCTAACCCTAACCCTAACCCTAACACTATCCTAGGGCTGATGCTAACCCTAACCCTAACTCTAACACTATCTTAGGGCTGAGGCTAACCCTAACCCTAACACTATCCTATGGCTGATGCTAACCCTAACCCTAACCCTAAGACTATCCTAGGGCTGATGCTAACCCTAACCCTAACACTATCCTAGGCCTGATGCTAACCCTAAGCCTAACACTAACACTATCGTAGGGCTGATGCTAACCCTAACCCTAACACTATCCTAGGGCTGATGCTAACCTAACCCTAACCCTAACACTATCCTAGGGCTGATGCTAACCCTAACCCTAACACTATCCTAGGCCTGATGATAACCCTAACCCTAACCCTAACACCATCCTAGGGCTGATGCTAACCCTAAGCCTAGCACTATCCTTGGGCTGATGCTAACCCTAACCCTAACCCTAACACTATCCTAGGGCTGATGCTAACCCTAACCCTAACACTATCCTAGGCCTGATGCTAACCCTAACCCTAACCCTAACACTATGCTAGGGCTGATGCTAACCCTAACCCTAACCCTAACACTAACCTAGAGCTGATGCTAACCCTAACCCTAACCCTAACCCTAACCCTAATACTATCCTACGGCTGATGCTAACCCTAACCCTAACCCTAACACTATCCTAGGGCTGATGCTAACCCTAACCCTAACTCTAACACTATCCTAGGGCTGAGGCTAACCCTAACCCTAACACTATCCTAAGGCTGATGCTAACCCTAACCCTAACCCTAACACTATCCTAAGGCTGATGCTAACCCTAATACTAACACTATCCTAGGCCTGGTGCTAACCCTAACCCTAACCCTAACACTATTCTAGGGCTGATGCTAACCCTAACCCTAATAATATCCTAGGGCTGATGCTAACCCTAACCCTAACCCTAACACTATCCTAGGGCTGATGCTATCCCTAACCCTAACCCTAAGAGTATCCTAGGGCTGATGCTAACCCTAACCCTAACCCTAATACTATCCTAGGGCTGATGCTAACCCTAACCCTAACCCTAACACTATCCTAGGGCTGATGCTAACCCTAACCCTAACCCTAACACTATCCTAGGGCTGATGCTAACCCTAACCCTAACAATATCCTAGGCCTGATGATAACCCTAACCCTAACCCTAACACTATCCTAGGGCTGATGCTAAACCTAACCCTAACACTATCCTAGGGCTGATGCTAACCCTAACACTAACACTATCCTCGGGCTGATGCTAACCCTAACCCTAACCCTAACACTCTCCAAGGGCTGATGCTAACCCTAACCCTTACCCTAACACTATCCTAGGGCTGATGCTAACCCTAACCCTAACTCTACACTATCTTAGGGCTGAGGCTAACCCTAACCCTAACACTATCCTACGGCTGATGCTAACCCTAACCCTCACCCTAACACTATCCTAGGGCTGATGCTAACCCTAACCCTAACACTATCCTAGGCCTGATGCTAACCCTAACCCTAACCCTAAGACTATCCTAGGGCTGATGCTAACCCTAACCCTAACACTATCCTAGGCCTGATGGTAACCCTAAGCCTAACACTAACACTATCCTAGGGTTGATGCTAACCCTAACACTAACACTATCCTAGGGCTGATGCTAACCCTAACCCTAACCCTAACACTCTCCAAGGGCTGATGCTAACCCTAACCCTAACCCTAACACTATCCTCTGGCTGATGCTAACCCTAACCCTAACTCTACACTATCTTAGGGCTGAGGCTAACCCTAACCCGAACACTATCCTACGGCTGATGCTAACCCTAACCCTAACCCTAACACTATCCTAGGGCTGATGCTAACCCTAACCCTAACACTATCCTACGGCTGATGCTAACCCTAACCCTAACCCTAAGACTATCCTAGGGCTGATGCTAACCCTAACCCTAACACTATCCTAGGCCTGATGCTAACCCTAAGCCTAACACTAACACTATCGTAGGGCTGATGCTAACCCTAACCCTAACAGTATCCTAGGGCTGATGCTAACCTAACCCTAACCCTAACACTATCCTAGGGCTGATGCTAACCCTAACCCTAACACTATCCTAGGCCTGATGATAACCCTAACCCTAACCCTAACACCATCCTAGGGCTGATGCTAACCCTAAGCCTAACACTATCCTAGGGCTGATGCTAACCCTAACCCTAACCCTAACACTATCCTAGGGCTGATGCTAACCCTAACCCTAACACTATCCTAGGCCTGATGCTAACCCTAACCCTAACCCTAACACTATGCTAGGGCTGATGCTAACCCTAACCCTAACCCTAACACTAACCTAGAGCTGATGCTAACCCTAACCCTAACCCTAACCCTAACCCTAACCCTAATACTATCCTAGGGCTGATGCTAACCCTAACCCTAACCCTAACACTATCCTAGGGCTGATGCTAACCCTAACCCTAACTCTAACACTATCCTAGGGCTGAGGCTAACCCTAACCCTAACACTATCCTACGGCTGATGCTAACCCTAACCCTAACACTAACACTATCCTAAGGCTGATGCTAACCCTAATACTAACACTATCCTAGGCCTGGTGCTAACCCTAACCCTAACCCTAACACTATTCTAGGGCTGATGCTAACCCTAACCCTAATAATATCCTCGGGCTGATGCTAACCCTAACCCTAACCCTAACACTATCCTAGGGCTGATGCTATCCCTAACCCTAACCCTAACACTATCCTAGGGCTGATGCTAACCCTAACCCTAACCATAATACTATCCTAGGGCTGATGCTAACCCTAACCCTAACCCTAACACTATCCTAGGGCTGATGCTAACCCTAACCCTAACCCTAACACTATCCTAGGGCTGATGCTAACCCTAACCCTAACAATATCCTAGGCCTGATGATATCCCTAACCCTAACCCTAACACTATCCTAGGGCTGATGCTAAACCTAACCCTAACACTATCCTAGGGCTGATGCTAACCCTAACACTAACACTATCCTAGGGCTGATGCTAACCCTAACCCTAACCCTAACACTCTCCAAGGGCTGATGCTAACCCTAACCCTAACCCTAACACTATCCTAGGGCTGATGCTAACCCTAACCCTAACTCTACACTATCTTAGGGCTGAGGCTAACCCTAACCCTAACACTATCCTACGGCTGATGCTAACCCTAACCCTAACCCTAACACTATCCTAGGGCTGATGCTAACCCTAACCCTAACACTATCCTAGGCCTGATGCTAACCCTAACCCTAACCCTAACACTATCCTAGGGCTGATGCTAACCCTAACCCTAACACTATCCTAGGGCTGATGCTAACCCTAACCCTAACCCTAAAACTATCCTAGGGCTGATGCTAACCCTAACCCTAACACTATCCTAGGCCTGATGATAACCCTAACCCTAACCCTAACACTATCCTAGGGCTGATGCTAACCCTAACCCTAACACTATCCTAGGGCTGATGCTAACCCTAACCCTAACCCTGACACTATCCTAAGTCTGATGCTAACCCTAGACCTCACACTATACTAGGCCTGATGATATCCATAACCCTAACCTTAACACTATCCTGGGGCTGATGCTAACCCTAACCCTAACCCTAACACTGTCCTAGAGCTGATGCTAACCCTAACCCTAACACTATCCTAGGCCTGATGATAACCCTAACACTAACCCTGACACTATCCTAGGGCTGATGCTAACCCTAACCCTAACGCTATCCTAGGGCTGATGCTAACCCTAACCCTAACCCTAACACTATCCTAGGCCTGATGCTAACCCTATCCCTAACCCTAACACTCTCCTAGGGCTGAGGCTAACCCTAACCCTAACACTATCCTAGGGCTGATGCTATCCCTAACCCTAACCCAAACACTATCCTAGGGTTGATGCTAACCCTAACCCTAACACTATCCTAGGGCTGATGCTAACCCTAATCCTAACCCTAAGACTATCCTAGGGCTGATGCTAACCCTAACCCTAACACTATCCTAGGCCTGATGCTAACCCTAAGCCTAACCCTAACACTATCGTAGGGCTGATGCTAACCCTAACCCTAACACTATCCTAGGGCTGATGCTAACCTAACCCTAACCCTAACACTATCCTAGGGCTGATGCTAACCCTAACCCTAACACTATCCTAGGCCTGATGATAACCCTAACCCTAACCCTAACACCATCCTAGGGCTGATGCTAACCCTAAGCCTAACACTATCCTAGGGCTGATGCTAACCCTAACCCTAACCCTAACACTATCCTAGGGCTGATGCTAACCCTAACCCTAACACTATCCTAGGCCTGATGCTAACCCTAACGCTAACCCTGACACTATCCTAGGGCTGATGCTAACCCTAACCCTAACCCTAACACTATCCTAGAGCTGATGCTAACACTAACCCTAACCCTAACCCTAACCCTAATACTATCCTAGGGCTGATGCTAACCCTAACCCTAACCCTAACACTATCCTAGGGCTGATGGTAACCCTAACCCTAACTCTAACACTATCCTAGGATTGAGGCTAACCCTAACCCTAACACTATCCTACGGCTGATGCTAACCCTAACCCTAACCCTAACACTATCCTAGGGCTGATGCTAACCCTAACCCTAACCCTAATACTATCCTAGGGCTGATGCTAACCCTAACCCTAACCCTAACACTATCCTAGGGCTGATGCTAACCCTAACCCTAACACTAACACTATCCTAGGGCTGATGCTAACCCTAACCCTAACAATATCCTAGTCCTGATGATAACCCTAACCCTAACCCTAACACTATCCTAGGGCTGATGCTAAACCTAACCCTAACACTATCCTAGGGCTGATGCTAACCCTAACCCTAACCCTAACACTATCCTAAGTCTGATGCTAACCCTAGCCCTCACACTATCCTAGGCCTGATGATAACCCTAACCCTAATCTTAACACTATCCTAGGGCTGATGCTAACACTAACCATTACCCTAACTCTATCCTAGAGCTGATGCTAACCCTAACCCTAACACTATCCTAGGCCTGATGATAACCCTAACCCTAACCCTGACACTATCCTAGGGCTGATGCTAACCCTAACCCTAACACTATCCTAGGGCTGATGCTAACCCTAACCCTAACGCTAACACTATCCTAGGCCTGATGCTAACCCTATCCCTAACCCTAACACTCTCCTAGGGCTGAGGGTAACCCTAACCCTAACACTATCCTAGGGCTGATGCTAACCCTAACCCTAACCCAAACACTATCCTAGGGTTGATGCTAACCCTAACCCTGACACTATCCTAGGGCTGATGCTAACCCTAACCCTAACCCTAACACTATCCTTGGGCTGATGCTAACCCTAACCCTAACACTATCCTGGTCCTGATGCTAACCCTAACCCTAACCCTAACACTATCCTAGGGCTGATGCTAACCCTAACCCTAACACTATCCTTGGGCTGATGCTAACCCTAACCCTAACCCTAACACTATCCTAGGGCAGATGCTAACCCTAATGCTAACCGTAACACTATCCTTGAACTGATGCTAACCCTAACCCTAACCCTAACACTATCCTAGGCCTGATGATAACCCTAACCCTAACCCTAACACTATCCTAGGATTTATGTTAACCCTAACCCTAACACTATCGTAGGGCTGATGCTAACCCTAACCCTAACCCTAACACTATCCTAGGGCGGATGCTAACCCTAACCCTAACCCTAACACTATCCTAGGGCTGATGCTAACCCTAACACTAACACTATCCTAGGGCTGATGCTAACCCTAACCCTAACCCTAACATTATCCTAGGGCGGATGCTAACCCTAACCCTAACCCTAACACTATCCTAGGGCTGATGCTAACCCTAACCCTAACACTATCCTAGGGCTGATGCTAACCCTAACACTAACACTATCCTAGGGCTGATGCTAACCCTAACCCTAACCCTAACACTCTCCAAGGGCTGATGCTAACCCTAACCCTAACCCTAACACTATCCTAGGGCTGATGCTAACCCTAACCCTAACTCTACAGTATCTTAGGGCTGAGGCTAACCCTAACCCTAACACTATCCTATGGCTGATGCTAACCCTAACCCTAACCCTAACACTATCCTAGGGCTGATGCTAACCCTAACCCTAACACTATCCTAGGCCTGATGCTAACCCTAACCCTAACCCTAACACTATCCTAGGCCTGATGCTAACCCTAACCCTAACACTATCCTAGGGCTGATGCTAACCCTAACCCTAACCCTAACACTATCCTAAGTCTGATGCTAACCCTAGACCTCACACTATACTAGGCCTGAAGATAACCATAACCCTAACCTTAACACTATCCTAGGGCTGATGCTAACCCTAACCCTAACCCTAACACTATCCTAGAGCTGATGCTAACCCTAACCCTAACACTATCCTAGGCCTGATGATAACCCTAACACTAACCCTGACACTATCCTAGGGCTGATGCTAACCCTAGCCCTAACGCTATCCTAGGGCTGATGCTAACCCTAACCCTAACCCTAACACTCTCCTAGGGCTGAGGCTAACCCTAACCCTAACACTATCCTAGGGCTGATGCTAACCCTAACCCTAACCCAAACACTATCCTAGGGTTGATGCTAAACCTAACCCTAACACTATCCTAGGGCTGATGCTAACCCTAACCCTAACCCTAACACTATCCTTGGACTGATGCTAACCCTAACCCTAACACTATCCTGGGCCTGATGCTAACCCTAACCCTAACCCTAACACTATCATAGGGCTGATGCTAACCCTAACCCTAACACTATTTCTTGGGCTGATGCTAACCCTAACCCTAACCCTAACAATATCCTAGGGCAGATGCTAACCATAACCCTACCCCTAACACTATACTTCGGCTGATGCTAACCCTAACCCTAACACTATCCTGGGCCTGATTCTAACCCTAACCCTAACCCTAACACTATCCTAGGGCTGATGCTAACCCTAACCCTAACACTATCCTTGGGCTGATGCTAACCTTAACCCTAACCCTAACAATATCCTATGGCAGATGCTAACCCTAACGCTAACCCTAACACTATCCTTGAACTGATGCTAACCCTAACCCTAACCCTAACACTCTCCTAGGGTTTATGTTAACCCTACCCCTAACACTATCCTAGGGCTGATGCTAACCCTAACCCTAACCCTAACACTATCCTAGGGCGGATGCTAACCCTAACCCTAACCCTAACACTATCCTAGGGCTGATGCTAACCCTAACACTAACACTATCCTAGGGCTGATGCTAACCCTAACCCTAACCCTAACATTATCCTAGGGCTGATGCTAACCCTAACCCTAACTCTAACACTATCTTAGGGCTGAGGCTAACCCTAACCCTAACACTATCCTACGGCTGATGCTAACCCTAACCCTAACCCTAACACTATCCTAGGGCTGATGCTAACCCTAACCCTAACACTATCCTAGGGCTGATGCTAACCCTAACCCTAACCCTAACACTATCCTAGGGCTGATGCTAACCCTAACCCTAACACTATCCTAGGGCTGATGCTAACCCTAACCCTAACCCTAACACTATCCTAGGGCTGATGCTAACCCTAACCCTAACACTATCCTAGGGCTGATGCTAACCCTAACCCTAACGCTAACACTATCTTAGGGCTGAGGCTAACCCTAACCCTAACACTATCCTACGGCTGATGCTAACCCTAACCCTAACCCTAAGACTATCCTAGGGCTGATGCTAACCCTAACCCTAACACTATCCTAGGCCTGATGCTAACCCTAAGCCTAACCCTAACACTATGGTAGGGCTAATGCTAACCCTAACCCTAACACTATCCTAGGGCTGATGCTAACCTAACCCTAACCCTAACACTATCCTAGGGCTGATGCTAACCCTAACCCTAACACTATCCTAGGCCTGATGATAACCCTAACCCTAACCCTAACACCATCCTAGGGCTGATGCTAACCCTAAGCCTAACACTATCCTAGGGCTGATGCTAACCCTAACCCTAACCCTAACACTATCCTAGGGCTGATGCTAACCCTAACCCTAACACTATCCTAGGCCTGATGCTAACCCTATCCCTAACCCTAACACTATCCTAGGGCTGATGCTAACCCAAACCCTAAACCTAACACTATCCTAGAGCTGATGCTAACCCTAACCCTAACCCTAACCCTAACCCTAATACTATCCTAGGGCTGATGCTAACCCTAACACTAACCCTAACACTATCCTAGGGCTGATGCTAACCCTAACCCTAACTCTAACACTATCCTAGGGCTGAGGCTAACCCTAACCCTAACACTATCCTACGGCTGATGCTAACCCTAACCCTAACCCAAACACTATCCTAAGGCTGATGCTAACCCTAACACTAACACTATCCTAGGCCTGGTGCTAACCCTAACCCTAACCCAAACACAATTCTAGGGCTGATGCTAACCCTAACCCTAATAATATCCTAGGGCTGATGCTAACCCTAACCCTAACCCTAACACTATCCTAGGGCTGATGCTATCCCTAACCCTAACCCTAACACTATCCTAGGGCTGATGCTAACCCTAACCCTAACACTAATACTATCCTAGGGCTGATGCTAACCCTAACCCTAACCCTAACACTATCCTAGGGCTAATGCTAACCGTAACCCTAACCCTAACACTATCCTAGGGCTGATTCTAACCGTAACCCTAACACTATCCTAGGCCTGATGCTAACCCTAACCCTTACCCTAACACTATCCTAGGGCTGATGCTAACCCTAACCCTAAACCTAACACTATCCTAGGGCTGATGCTAACCCTAACCCTAACACTAACACTATCCTAGGGCTGATACTAACCCTAACCCTAACACTAACACTATCCTAGGGCTGATGCTAACCCTAACCCTAACACTCTCCTAGGCCTGATGCTAACCCTAACCCTAACACTATCCTAGGGCTGATGCTAACCCTAACCCTAACGCTATCCTAGGGCTGATGCTAACCCTAACCCTAACCCTAACAGTATCCTAGGCCTGATGCTAACCCTATCCCTAACCCTAACACTCTCCTAGGGCTGAGGCTAACCCTAACCCTAACACTATCCTAGGGCTGATGCTAACCCTAACCCTAACACAAACACTATCCTAGGGTTGATGCTAACCCTAACCCTAACACTATCCTAGGGCTGATGCTAACCCTAACCCTAACCCTAACACTATCCTTGGACTGATGCTAACCCTAACCCTAACACTATCCTGGGCCTGATGCTAACCCTAACCCTAACCCTAACACTATCCTAGGGCTGATGCTAACCCTAACCCTAACACTATCCTTGGGCTGATGCTAACCCTAACCCTAACCCTAACAATATCCTAGGGCAGATGCTAACCCTAACCATAACCCTAACACTATACTTCGGCTGATGCTATCCCTAACCCTAACACTATCCTGGGCCTGATTCTAACCCTAACCCTAACCCTAACACTATCCTAGGGCTGATGCTAACCCTAACCCTAACACTATCCTTGGGCTGATGCTAACCTTAACCCTAACCCTAACAATATCCTATGGCAGATGCTAACCCTAACGCTAACCCTAACACTATCCTTGAACTGATGCTAACCCTAACCCTAACCCTAACACTCTCCTAGGGTTTATGTTAACCCTACCCCTAACACTATCCTAGGGCTGATGCTAACCCTAACCCTAACCCTAACACTATCCTAGGGCGAATGCTAACCCTAACCCTAACCCTAACACTATCCTAGGTCTGATGCTAACCCTAACACTAACACTATCCTAGGGCTGATGCTAACCCTAACCCTAACGCTAACATTATCCTAGGGCTGATGCTAACCCTAACCCTAACTCTAACACTATCTTAGGGCTGAGGCTAACCCTAACCCTAACACTATCCTACGGCTGATGCTAACCCTAACCCTAACCCTAACACTATCCTAGGGCTGATGCTAACCCTAACCCTAACACTATCCTAGGGCTGATGCTGACCCTATCCCTAACCCTAACACTATCCTAGGGCTGATGCTAACCCTAACCCTAACACTATCCTAGGGCTGATGCTAACCCTAACCCTAACCCTAACACTATCCTAGGACTGATGCTAACCCTAACCCTAACCCTAACACTATCCTAGGGCGGATGCTAACCC
The DNA here is from genome assembly GCF_020740605.2 of Lemur catta. Taxonomy (NCBI): domain Eukaryota; kingdom Metazoa; phylum Chordata; class Mammalia; order Primates; family Lemuridae; genus Lemur; species Lemur catta. The sequence goes on along the minus strand of NW_025423742.1, from coordinate 806,415 downwards.
TAACCCTAACCCTAACACTATCCTAGGGCTGATGCTAACCCTAACACTAACACTATCCTAGGGCTGATGATAACCCTAACCCTAACCCTAACACTATCCTAGGGCTGATGCTAACCCTAACCCTAACACTATCCCAGGCCTGATGCTAACCCTAACCCTAACCCTAACACTATCCTAGGGCTGATGCTAACCCTAACCCTAACACTATCCTAGGGCTGATGCTGACCCTATCCCTAACCCTAACACTATCCTAGGGCTGATGCTAACCCTAACCCTAACACTATCCTAGGGCTGATGCTAACCTAACCCTAACCCTAACACTATCCTAGGGCTGATGCTAACCCTAACCCTAACACTATCCTAGGCCTGATGATAACCCTAACCCTAACCCTAACACCATCCTAGGGCTGATGCTAACCCTAAGCCTAACACTATCCTAGGGCTGATGCTAACCCTAACCCTAACCCTAACACTATCCTAGGGCTGATGCTAACCCTAACCCTAACACTATCCTAGGCCTGATGCTAACCCTAACCCTAACCCTAACACTATCCTAGGGCTGATGCTAACCCTAACCCTAAACCTAACACTATCCTAGAGCTGATGCTAACCCTAACCCTAACCCTAACCCTAACCCTAATACTATCCTAGGGCTGATGCTAACCCTAACACTAACCCTAACACTATCCTAGGGCTGATGCTAACCCTAACCCAAACTCTAACACTATCCTAGGGCTGAGGCTAACCCTAACCCTAACACTATCCTACGGCTGATGCTAACCCTAACCCTATCCCAAACACTATCCTAAGGCTGATGCTAACCCTAACACTAACACTATCATAGGCCTGGTGCTAACCCTAACCCTAACCCAAACACTATTCTAGGGCTGATGCTAACCCTAACCCTAATAATACCCTAGGGCTGATGCTAACCCTAACCCTAACCCTAATACTATCCTAGGGCTGATGCTAACCCTAACCCTAACCCTAACACTATCCTAGGGCTGATGCTAACCCTAACCCTAACCCTAACACTATCCTAGGGCTGATTCTAACGGTAACCCTAACACTATCCTAGGCCTGATGCTAACCATAACCCTTACCCTAACACTATCCTAGGGCTGATGCTAACCCTAACCCTAACACTAACACTATACTAGGGCTGATGCTAACCCTAACCCTAACACTCTCCTAGGCCTGATGCTAACCCTAACCCTAACACTCTCCTAGGCCTGATGCTAACCCTAACCCTAACACTATCCTAGGGCTGATGCTAACCCTAACCCTAACCCTAACACTATCCTAGGCCTGATGCTAACCCTATCCCTAACCCTAACACTATCCTAGGGCTGATGCTAACTCTAACCCTAATAATATCCTAGGGCTGATGCTAACCCTAACCCTAACCCTAACAATATCCTAGGGCAGATGCTAACCCTAACGCTAACCCTAACACTATACTTCGGCTGATGCTAACCCTAACCCTAACACTATCCTGGGCCTGATGCTAACCCTAACCATAACCCTAACACTATCCTAGGGCTGATGCTAACCCTAACCCTAACACTATCCTTGGGCTCATGCTAACCTTAACCCTAACCCTAACAATATCCTATGGCAGATGCTAACCCTAACGCGAACCCTAACACTATCCTTGAACTGATGCTAACCCTAACCCTAACCCTAACACTCTCCTAGGGTTTATGTTAACCCTACCCCTAACACTATCCTAGGGCTGATGCTAACCCTAACCCTAAACCTAACACTATGCTAGGGCGGATGCTAACCCTAACCCTAACCCTAACACTATCCTAGGTCTGATGCTAACCCTAACCCTAACACTATCCTAGGGCTGATGCTAACCCTAACCCTAACACTATCCTTGGGCTGATGCTAACCCTAACCCTAACCCTAACAATATCCTAGGGCAGATGCTAACCCTAACCATAACCCTAACACTATACTTCGGCTGATGCTATCCCTAACCCTAACACTATCCTGGGCCTGATTCTAACCCTAACCCTAACCCTAACACTATCCTAGGGCTGATGCTAACCCTAACCCTAACACTATCCTTGGGCTGATGCTAACCTTAACCCTAACCCTAACAATATCCTATGGCAGATGCTAACCCTAACGCTAACCCTAACACTATCCTTGAACTGATGCTAACCCTAACCCTAACCCTAACACTCTCCTAGGGTTTATGTTAACCCTACCCCTAACACTATCCTAGGGCTGATGCTAACCCTAACCCTAACCCTAACACTATCCTAGGGCGAATGCTAACCCTAACCCTAACCCTAACACTATCCTAGGTCTGATGCTAACCCTAACACTAACACTATCCTAGGGCTGATGCTAACCCTAACCCTAACGCTAACATTATCCTAGGGCTGATGCTAACCCTAACCCTAACTCTAACACTATCTTAGGGCTGAGGCTAACCCTAACCCTAACACTATCCTACGGCTGATGCTAACCCTAACCCTAACCCTAACACTATCCTAGGGCTGATGCTAACCCTAACCCTAACACTATCCTAGGGCTGATGCTGACCCTATCCCTAACCCTAACACTATCCTAGGGCTGATGCTAACCCTAACCCTAACACTATCCTAGGGCTGATGCTAACCCTAACCCTAACCCTAACACTATCCTAGGACTGATGCTAACCCTAACCCTAACCCTAACACTATCCTAGGGCGGATGCTAACCCTAACCCTAACCCTAACACTATCCTAGGGCTGATGCTAACCCTAACACTAACACTATCCTAGGGCTGATGATAACCCTAACCCTAACCCTAACACTATCCTAGGGCTGATGCTAACCCTAACCCTAACACTATCCCAGGCCTGATGCTAACCCTAACCCTAACCCTAACACTATCCTAGGGCTGATGCTAACCCTAACCCTAACACTATCCTAGGGCTGATGCTGACCCTATCCCTAACCCTAACACTATCCTAGGGCTGATGCTAACCCTAACCCTAACACTATCCTAGGGCTGATGCTAACCTAACCCTAACCCTAACACTATCCTAGGGCTGATGCTAACCCTAACCCTAACACTATCCTAGGCCTGATGATAACCCTAACCCTAACCCTAACACCATCCTAGGGCTGATGCTAACCCTAAGCCTAACACTATCCTAGGGCTGATGCTAACCCTAACCCTAACCCTAACACTATCCTAGGGCTGATGCTAACCCTAACCCTAACACTATCCTAGGCCTGATGCTAACCCTAACCCTAACCCTAACACTATCCTAGGGCTGATGCTAACCCTAACCCTAAACCTAACACTATCCTAGAGCTGATGCTAACCCTAACCCTAACCCTAACCCTAACCCTAATACTATCCTAGGGCTGATGCTAACCCTAACACTAACCCTAACACTATCCTAGGGCTGATGCTAACCCTAACCCAAACTCTAACACTATCCTAGGGCTGAGGCTAACCCTAACCCTAACACTATCCTACGGCTGATGCTAACCCTAACCCTAACCCAAACACTATCCTAAGGCTGATGCTAACCCTAACACTAACACTATCATAGGCCTGGTGCTAACCCTAACCCTAACCCAAACACTATTCTAGGGCTGATGCTAACCCTAACCCTAATAATACCCTAGGGCTGATGCTAACCCTAACCCTAACCCTAATACTATCCTAGGGCTGATGCTAACCCTAACCCTAACCCTAACACTATCCTAGGGCTGATGCTAACCCTAACCCTAACCCTAACACTATCCTAGGGCTGATTCTAACGGTAACCCTAACACTATCCTAGGCCTGATGCTAACCATAACCCTTACCCTAACACTATCCTAGGGCTGATGCTAACCCTAACCCTAACACTAACACTATACTAGGGCTGATGCTAACCCTAACCCTAACACTCTCCTAGGCCTGATGCTAACCCTAACCCTAACACTCTCCTAGGCCTGATGCTAACCCTAACCCTAACACTATCCTAGGGCTGATGCTAACCCTAACCCTAACCCTAACACTATCCTAGGCCTGATGCTAACCCTATCCCTAACCCTAACACTATCCTAGGGCTGATGCTAACTCTAACCCTAATAATATCCTAGGGCTGATGCTAACCCTAACCCTAACCCTAACAATATCCTAGGGCAGATGCTAACCCTAACGCTAACCCTAACACTATACTTCGGCTGATGCTAACCCTAACCCTAACACTATCCTGGGCCTGATGCTAACCCTAACCATAACCCTAACACTATCCTAGGGCTGATGCTAACCCTAACCCTAACACTATCCTTGGGCTCATGCTAACCTTAACCCTAACCCTAACAATATCCTATGGCAGATGCTAACCCTAACGCGAACCCTAACACTATCCTTGAACTGATGCTAACCCTAACCCTAACCCTAACACTCTCCTAGGGTTTATGTTAACCCTACCCCTAACACTATCCTAGGGCTGATGCTAACCCTAACCCTAAACCTAACACTATGCTAGGGCGGATGCTAACCCTAACCCTAACCCTAACACTATCCTAGGTCTGATGCTAACCCTAACACTAACACTATCCTAGGGCTGATGCTAACCCTAACCCTAACCATAACATTATCCTAGGGCTGATGCTAACCCTAACCCTAACTCTAACACTATCTTAGGGCTGAGGCTAACCCTAACCCTAACACTATCCTACGGCTGATGCTAACCCTAACCCTAACCCTAACACTATCCTAGGGCTGATGCTAACCCTAACCCTAACACTATCCTAGGGCTGATGCTAACCCTAACCCTAACCCTAACACTATCCTAGGGCTGATGCTAACCCTAACACTAACACTATCCTAGGGCTGATGCTAAACCTAACCCTAACCCTAACACTATCCTAGGGCGGATGCTAACCCTAACCCTAACTCTAACACTATCTTAGGGCTGAGGCTAACCCTAACCCTAACACTATCCTACGGCTGATGCTAACCCTAATCCTAACCCTAAGACTATCCTAGGGCTGATGCTAACCCTAACCCTAACACTATCCTAGGCCTGATGCTAACCCTAAGCCTAACCCTAACACTATCGTAGGGCTGATGCTAACCCTAACCCTAACCCTAACACTATCCTAGGGCTGATGCTAACCCTAACCCTAACACTATCCTACGCCTGATGATAACCCTAACCCTAACCCTAACACCATCCTAGGGCTGATGCTAACCCTAAGCCTAACACTATCCTAGGGCTGATGCTAACCCTAACGCTAACCCTAACACTATCCTAGGGCTGATGCTAACCCTAACCCTAACACTATCCTAGGCCTGATGCTAACCCTAACCCTAACCCTAACACTATCCTAGGGCTGATGCTAACCCTAACCCTAAACCTAACACTATCCTAGAGCTGATGCTAACCCTAACCCTAACCCTAACCGTAACCCTAATACTATCCTAGGGCTGATGCTAACCCTAACACTAACCCTAACACTATCCTAGGGCTGATGCTAACCCTAACCCTAACTCTAACACTATCCTAGGGCTGAGGCTAACCCTAACCCTAACACTATCCTACGGCTGATGCTAACCCTAACCCTAACCCAAACACTATCCTAAGGCTGATGCTAACCCTAACACTAACACTATCCTAGGCCTGGTGCTAACCCTAACCCTAACCCAAACACTATTCTAGGGCTGATGCTAACCCTAACCCTAATAATATCCTAGGGCTGATGCTAACCCTAACCCTAACCCTAACACTATCCTAGGGCTGATGCTATCCCTAACCCTAACCCTAACACTATCCTAGGGCTGATGCTAACCCTAACCCTAACCCTAATACTATCCTAGGGCTGATGCTAACCCTAACCCTAACCCTAACACTATGCTAGGGCTGATGCTATCCCTAACCCTAACCCTAACACTATCCTATGGCTGATTCTAACCGTAACCCTAACACTATCCTAGGCCTGATGCTAACCCTAACCCTTACCCTAACACTATCCTAGGGCTGATGCTAACCCTAACCCTAACCCTAACACTATCCTAGGGCTGATGCTAACCCTAACCCTAACCCTAACACTATCCTAGGGCTGATGCTAACCCTAACCCTAACACTAACACTATCCTAGGGCTGATACTAACCCTAACCCTAACACTAACACTATCCTAGGGCTGATGCTAACCCTAACCCTAACACTCTCCTAGGCCTGATGCTAACCCTAACCCTAACACTATCCTAGGGCTGATGCTAACCCTAACCCTAACCCTAACACTATCCTAGGCCTGATGCTAACCCTATCCCTAACCCTAGCACTATCCTAGGGCTGATGCTAACTCTAACCCTAATAATATCCTAGGGCTGATGCTAACCCTAACCCTAACCCTAACACTATCCTAGGGCTGATGCTAACCCTAACCCTAACCCTAACACTATCCTAGGGCTGATGCTAACCCTAACCCTAACACTATCCTAGGCCTGATGCTACCCCTAACCCTAACCCTAACACTATCCTAGGGCTGATGCTAACCCTAACCCTAAACCTAACACTATCCTAGAGCTGATGCTAACCCAAACCCTAACCCTAACCCTAACCCTAATACTATCCTAGGGCTGATGCTAACCCTAACACTAACCCTAACACTATCCTAGGGCTGATGCTAACCCTAACCCTAACTCTAACACTATCCTAGGGCTGAGGCTAACCCTAACCCTAACACTATCCTACGGCTGATGCTAACCCTAACCCTAACCCAAACACTATCCTAAGGCTGATGCTAACCCTAACACTAACACTATCCTAGGCCTGGTGCTAACCCTAACCCTAACCCAAACACTATTCTAGGGCTGATGCTAACCCTAACCCTAATAATATCCTAGGGCTGATGCTAACCCTAACCCTAACCCTAACACTATCCTAGGGCTGATGCTGTCCCTAACCCTAACCCTAACACTATCCTAGGGCTGATGCTAACCGTAACCCTAACCCTAATACTATCCTAGGGCTGATGCTAACCCTAACCCTAACCCTAACACTATCCTAGGGCTGATGCTATCCCTAACCCTAACCCTAACACTATCCTAGGGCTGATTCTAACCGTAACCCTAACACTATCCTAGGCCTGATGCTAACCCTAACCCTTACCCTAACACTATCCTAGGGCTGATGCTAACCCTAACCCTAACCGTAACACTATCCTAGGGCTGATGCTAACCCTAACCCTAACCCTAACACTATCCTAGGGCTGATGCTAACCCTAACCCTAACACTAACACTATCCTAGGGCTGATACTAACCCTAACCCTAACACTAACACTATCCTAGGGCTGATGCTAACCCTAACCCTAACACTCTCCTAGGCCTGATGCTAACCCTAACCCTAACACTATCCTAGGGCTGATGCTAACCCTAACCCTAACCCTAACACTATCCTAGGCCTGATGCTAACCCTATCCCTAACCCTAACACTATCCTAGGGCTGATGCTAACCCTAACCCTAACCCTAACACTATCCTAGGGCTGATGCTAACCCTAACCCTAACCCTAACACTATCCTAGGGCTGATGCTAACCCTAACCCTAACCCTAACACTATCCTAGGGCTGATGCTAACCCTAACCCTAACAATATCCTAGGCCTGATGATATCCATAACCCTAAACCTAACACTATCCTAGGGCTGATGCTAACCCTAACCCTAACCCTAACACTATCCTAGGGCTGATTCTAACCGTAACCCTAACACTACCCTAGGCCTGATGCTAACCCTAACCCTTACCCTAACACTATCCTATTGCTGATGCTAAACCTAACCATAACCCTAACACTATCCTAGGGCTTATGCTAACCCTAACCCTAACCCTAACACTATCCTAGGGCTGATGCTAACCCTAACCCTAACCCTAACACTATCCTAGGGCTGATGCTAACCCTAACCCTAACACTATCCTAGGGCTGATGCTAACCCTAACCCTAACCCTAACACTATCCTAGGGCTGATGCTAACCCTAACCCTAACCCTAACACTCTCCTAGGGCGGATGCTAACCCTAACCCTAACCCTAACACTATCCTAGGGCTGATGCTAACCCTAACACTAACACTATCCTAGGGCTGATGCTAACCCTAACCCTAACCCTAACACTATCCTAGGGCGGATGCTAACCCTAACCCTAACTCTAACACTATCTTAGGGCTGAGGCTAACCCTAACCCTAACACTATCCTACGGCTGATGCTAACCCTAACCCTAACGCTAAGACTATCCTAGGGCTGATGCTAACCCTAACCCTAACACTATCCTAGGCCTGATGCTAACCCTAAGCCTAACCCTAACACTATCCTAGGGCTGATGCTAACCCTAACCCTAACACTATCCTAGGGCTGATGCTAACCTAACCCTAACCCTAACACTATCCTAGGGCTGATGCTAACCCTAACCCTAACACTATCCTAGGCCTGATGATAACCCTAACCCTAACCCTAACACCATCCTAGGGCTGATGCTAACCCTAAGCCTAACACTATCCGAGGCCTGATGCTAACCCTAACCCTAACCCTAACACTATCCTAGGGCTGATGCTAACCCTAACCCTAAACCTAACACTATCCTAGAGCTGATGCTAACCCTAACCCTAACCCTAACCCTAATCCTAATACTATCCTAGGGCTGATGCTAACCCTAACACTAACCCTAACACTATCCTAGGGCTGATGCTAACCCTAACCCTAACTCTAACACTATCCTAGGGCTGAGGGTAACCCTAACCCTAACACTATCCTACGGCTGATGCTAACCCTAACCCTAACCCAAAGACTATCCTAAGGCTGATGCTAACCCTAACACTAACACTATCCTAGGCCTGGTGCTAACCCTAACCCTAACCCAAACACTATTCTAGGGCTGATGCTAACCCTAACCCTAATAATATCCTAGGGCTGATGCTAACCCTAACCCTAACCCTAACACTATCCTAGGGCTGATGCTATCCCTAACCCTAACCCTAACACTATCCTAGGGCTGATGCTAACCCTAACCCTAACCCTAATACTATCCTAGGGCTGATGCTAACCCTAACCCTAACCCTAACACTATCCTAGGGCTGATGCTAACCCTAACCCTAACCCTAACACTATCCTAGGGCTGATTCTAACCGTAACCCTAACACTATCCTAGGCCTGATGCTAACCCTAACCCTTACCCTAACACTATCCTAGGGCTGATGCTAACCCTAACCCTAACCCTAACACTATCCTAGGACTGATGCTAACCCTAACCCTAACACTAACACTATCCTAGGGCTGATACTAACCCTAACCCTAACACTAACACTATCCTAGGGCTGATGCTAACCCTAACCCTAACACTCTCCTAGGCCTGATGCTAACCCTAACCCTAACACTATCCTAGGGCTGATGCTAACCCTAACCCTAACGCTATCCTAGGGCTGATGCTAACCCTAACCCTAACCCTAACACTATCCTAGGGCTGATTCTAACCGTAACCCTAACACTATCCTAGGCCTGATGCTAACCCTAACCCTTACCCTAACACTATCCTAGGGCTGATGCTAACCCTAACCCTAACCCTAACACTATCCTAGGACTGATGCTAACCCTAACCCTAACACTAACACTATCCTAGGGCTGATACTAACCCTAACCCTAACACTAACACTATCCTAGGGCTGATGCTAACCCTAATCCTAACACTCTCCTAGGCCTGATGCTAACCCTAACCCTAACACTATCCTGGGCCTGATGCTAACCCTATCCCTAACCCTAACACTCTCCCAGGGCTGAGGCTAACCCTAACCCTAACACTATCCTAGGGCTGATGCTAACGCTAACCCTAACCCAAACACTATCCTAGGGTTGATGCTAACCCTAACCCTAACACTATCCTAGGGCTGATGCTAACCCTAACCCTAACCCTAACACTATCCTTGGACTGATGCTAACCCTAACCCTAACACTATCCTGGGCCTGATGCTAACCCTAACCCTAACCCTAACACTATCCTAGGGCTGATGCTAACCCTAACCCTAACACTATCCTTGGGCTGATGCTAACCCTAACCCTAACCCTAACAATATCCTAGGGCAGATGCTAACCCTAACCCTAACCCTAACACTATACTTCGGCTGATGCTAACCCTAACCCTAACACTATCCTGGGCCTGATGCTAACCCTCACCCTAACCCTAACACTATCCTAGGGCTGATGCTAACCCTAACCCTAACACTATCCTTGGGCTGATGCTAACCTTAACCCTAACCCTAACAATATCCTATGGCAGATGCTAACCCTAACGCTAACCCTAACACTATCCTTGAACTGATGCTAACCCTAACCCTAACCCTAACACTCTCCTAGGGTTTATGTTAACCCTACCCCTAACACTGTCCTAGGGCTGATGCTAACCCTAACCCTAACCCTAACACTATCCTAGGGCGGATGCTAACCCTAACCCTAACCCTAACACTATCCTAGGTCTGATGCTAACCCTAACACTAACACTATCCTAGGGCTGATGCTAACCCTAACCCTAACCCTAACATTATCCTAGGGCTGATGCTAACCCTAACCCTAACACTATCCTAGGCCTGATGCTAACCCTAAGCCTAACCCTAACACTATCGTAGGGCTGATGCTAACCCTAACCCTAACACTATCCTACGGCTGATGCTAACCTAACCCTAACCCTAACACTATCCTATGGCTGATGCTAACCCTAACCCTAACACTATCCTAGGCCTGATGATAACCCTAACCCTAACCCTAACACCATCCTAGGGCTGATGCTAACCCTAACCCTAACACTCTCCTAGGGCTGATGCTAACGCTAACCCTAACCCTAACACTATCCTAGGGCTGATGCTAACCCTAACCCTAACCCTAACACTATCCTAGAGCTGATGCGAACCCTAACCCTAACCCTAACCCTAACCCTAATGCTATCCTAGGGCTGATGCTAACTCTTACCCTAACCCTAACACTATCCTACGGCTGATGCTAACCCTAACCCTAACCCTAACACTAACCTAAGGCTGATGCTAACCCTAACACTAACACTATCCTAGGCCTGGTGCTAACCCCAACATTAACCCTAACACTATCCTAGGGCTGATGCTAACCCTAACCCTAATAATATCCTAGGGCTGATGCTAACCCTAACCCTAACCCTAACAGTATCCTAGGGCTGATGCTATCCCTAACCCTAACCCTAAGACTATCCTAGGGCTGATGCTAACCTTAACCCTAACCCTAATACTATCCTAGGGCTGATGCTAACCCTAACCCTAACACTAACACTATCCTAGGGCTGATGCTAACCCTAACCCTAACCCTAACACTATCCTAGGGCTGATTCTAACAGTAACCCTAACACTATCCTAGGCCTGATGCTAACCCTAACCCTTACCCTAACACTATCCTAGGGCTGATGCTAACCCTAACCCTAACCCTAACACTATCCTAGGGCTGATTCTAACCGTAACCCTAACACTATCCTAGGCCTGATGCTAACCCTAACCCTTACCCTAACACTATCCTAGGGCTGATGCTAAACCTAACCATAACCCTAACACTATTCTAGGGCTGATGCTAACCCTAACCCTAACCCTAAACCTATCCTAGGCCTGATGCTAACCCTATCCCTAACCCTAACACTATCCTAGGGCTGATGCTAAACCTAACGCTAACCCTAACACTATCCTTGAACTGATGCTAACCCTAACCCTAACGCTAACACTATCCTAGGCCTGATGATAACCCTAACCCTAACCCTGACACTATCCTAGGTTTTATGTTAACCCTAACCCTAACACTATCCTAGCGCTGATGCTAACCCTAACCCTAACCCTAACACTATCCGAGGGCGGATGCTAACCCTAACCCTAACCCTAACACTATCCTAGCGCTGATGCTAACCCTAACACTAACACTATCCTAGGGCTGATGCTAACCCTAACCCTAACCCTAACACTATCCTAGGGATGATGGTAACCCTAACCCTAACTCTAACAGTCTACTATGGCTGAGGCTAACCCTAACACTAACACTATCCTAGGGCTGATGCTAACCCTAACCCTAACCCTAACACTATCCTAGGGCTGATGCTAACCCTAACCCTAACCCTAACACTATCCTAGGGCTTATGCTAACCCTAACCCTAACACGATCCTAGGGCTGATGCTAACCCTAACCCTAACCCTAACACTATCCTAGGGCTGATGCTAACCCTAACCCTAACCCTAACACTATCCTAGGGCGGATGCTAACCCTAACCCTAACCCTAATACTATCCTAGGGCTGATGCTAACCCTAACACTAACACTATCCTAGGGCTGATGCTAACCCTAACCCTAACTCTAACACTATCCTAGGGCGGATGCTAACCCTAACCCTAACTCTAACACTATCTTAGGGCTGAGGCTAACCCTAACCCTAACACTATCCTATGGCTGATGCTAACCCTAACCCTAACCCTAAGACTATCCTAGGGCTGATGCTAACCCTAACCCTAACACTATCCTAGGCCTGATGCTAACCCTAAGCCTAACCCTAACACTATCGTAGGGCTGATGCTAACCCTAACCCTAACACTATCCTAGGGCTGATGCTAACCTAACCCTAACCCTAACACTATCCTAGGGCTGATGCTAACCCTAACCCTAACACTATCCTAGGCCTGATGATAACCCTAACCCTAACCCTAACACCATCCTAGGGCTGATGCTAACCCTGAGCCTAACACTATCCTAGGGCTGATGCTATCCCTAACCCTAACCCAAACACTATCCTAGGGTTGATGCTAACCCTAACCCTAACACTCTCCTAGGGCTGATGCTAACCCTAACCCTAACCCTAAGACTATCCTAAGGCTGATGCTAACCCTAACCCTAACACTATCCTAGGGCTGATGCTTACCCTAACACTAACACTATCCTAGGGCTGATGCTAACCCTAACCCTAACCCTAACACTCTCCAAGGGCTGATGCTAACCCTAACCCTAACCCTAACACTATCCTAGGGCTGATGCTAACCCTAACCCTAACTCTAACACTATCTTAGGGCTGAGGCTAACCCTAACCCTAACACTATCCTACGGCTCATGCTAACCCTAACCCTAACCCTAACACTATCCTAGGGCTGATGCTAACCCTAACCCTAACACTATCCTAGGCCTGATGCTAACCCTAACCCTAACCCTAACACTATCCTAGGGCTGATGCTAACCCTAACCCTAACACTATCCTAGGGCTGATGCTAACCCTAACCCTAACCCTAACACTATCCTAGGGCTGATGCTAACCCTAACCCTAACACTATCCTAGGCCTGATGATAACCCTAACCCTAACCCTAACACTATCCTAGGGCTGATGCTAACCCTAACCCTAACACTATCCTAGGGCTGATGCTAACCTAACCCTAACCCTAACACTATCCTAGGGCTGATGCTAACCCTAACCCTAACACTATCCTAGGCCTGATGATAACCCTAACCCTAACCCTAACACCATCCTAGGGCTGATGCTAACCCTGAGCCTAACACTATCCTAGGGCTGATGCTATCCCTAACCCTAACCCAAACACTATCCTAGGGTTGATGCTAACCCTAACCCTAACACTCTCCTAGGGCTGATGCTAACCCTAACCCTAACCCTAAGACTATCCTAAGGCTGATGCTAACCCTAACCCTAACACTATCCTAGGGCTGATGCTTACCCTAACACTAACACTATCCTAGGGCTGATGCTAACCCTAACCCTAACCCTAACACTCTCCAAGGGCTGATGCTAACCCTAACCCTAACCCTAACACTATCCTAGGGCTGATGCTAACCCTAACCCTAACTCTAACACTATCTTAGGGCTGAGGCTAACCCTAACCCTAACACTATCCTACGGCTCATGCTAACCCTAACCCTAACCCTAACACTCTCCAAGGGCTGATGCTAACCCTAACCCTAACCCTAACACTATCCTAGGGTGGATGCTAACCCTAACCCTAACCCTAACACTATCCTAGGGCTGATGCTAACCCTAACCCTAACACTATCCTAGGCCTGATGCTAACCCTAACCCTAACCCTAACACTATCCTAGGGCTGATGCTAACCCTAACCCTAAACTTAACACTATCCTAGAGCTGATGCTAACCCTAACCCTAACCCTAACACTACCCTAGGCTGATGCTAACCCTAACCCTAACTCTAACACTATCTTAGGGCTGAGGCTAACCCTAACCCTAACACTATCCTACGGCTGATGCTAACCCTAACCCTAACCCTAACACTATCCTAGGGCTGATGCTAACCCTAACCCTAACACTATCCTAGGGCTGATGCTAACCCTAACCCTAACCCTAACACTATCCTAGAGCTGATGCTAACCCTAACCCTAACCCTAACCATAACCCTAATACTATCCTAGGGCTGATGCTAACCCTAACCCTAACCCTAACACTATCCTAGGGCTGATGCTAACCCTAACCCTAACTCTAACACTATCCTAGGGCTGAGGCTAACCCTAACCCTAACACTATCCTACGGCTGATGCTAACCCTAACCCTAACCCAAACACTATCCTAAGGCTGATGCTAACCCTAACACTAACAGTATCCTAGGCCTTGTGCTAACCCTAACCCTAACCCAAACACTATTCTAGGGCTGAGGCTAACACTAACCCTAATAATATCCTATGGCTGATGCTAACCCTAACCCTAACCCTAATACTATCCTAGTGCTGATGCTAACCATAACCCTAACCCTAACCCTAACACTATCCTAGGGCTGATGCTAACCCTAACCCTAACCCTAATACTATCCTAGGGCTGATGCTAACCCTAACCCTAACCCTAACACTATCCTAGGGCTGATGCTAACCCTAACCCTAACCCTAACACTATCCTAGGGCTGACTCTAACCGTAACCCTAGCACTATCCTAGGCCTGATGCTAACCCTAACCCTTACCCTAACACTATCCTAGGGCTGATGCTAACCCTAACCCTAACCCTAACACTATCCTAGGGCTGATGCTAACCCTAACCCTAACACTAACACTATCCTAGGGCTGATGCTAACCCTAACCCTAACACTAACACTATCCTAGGGCTGATGCTAACCCTAACCCCAACACTCTCCTAGGCCTGATGCTAACCCTAACCCTAACACTATCCTTTGGCTGATGCTAACCCTAACCCTAACCCTAACACTATCCTAGGCCTGATGCTAACCCTATCCCTAACCCTAACACTATCCTAGGGCTGATGCTAACCCTAACCCTAATAATATCCTAGGGCTGATGCTAACCCTAACCCTAACCCTAACACTATCCTAGGGCTGATGCTAACCCTAACCCAACCCTAACAGTATCCTAGGGCTGTTGCTAACCCTAACCCCAACCCTAACACTATCCTAAGGCGGATGCTAACCCTAACCCTAACACTAACACTATCCTAGGGCTGATGCTAACCCTAACACTAACACTATCCTAGGGCTGATGCTAACCCTAACCCTAACCCTAACACTACCCTAGGCTGATGCTAACCGTAACCCTAACTCTAACACTATCTTAGGGCTGAGGCTAACCCTAACCCTAACACTATCCTACGGCTGATGCTAACCCTAACCCTAACCCTAAGACTATCCTAGGGCTGATGCTAACCCTAACCCTAACACTATCCTAGGCCTGATGCTAACCCTAAGCCTAACCCTAACACTATCGTAGGGCTGATGCTAACCCTAACCCTAACACTATCCTACGGCTGATGCTAACCTAACCCTAACCCTAACACTATCCTATGGCTGATGCTAACCCTAACCCTAACACTATCCTAGGACTGATGATAACCCTAACCCTAACCCTAACACCATCCTAGGGCTGATGCTAACCCTAACCCTAACACTATCCTAGGGCTGATGCTAACGCTAACCCTAACCCTAACACTATCCTAGGGCTGATGCTAACCCTAACCCTAACACTATCCTAGGCCAGATGCTAACCCTAACCCTAACCCTAACACTATCCTAGGGCTGATGCTAACCCTAACCCTAACCCTAACACTATCCTAGAGCTGATGCGAACTTTAACCCTAACCCTAACCCTAATACTATCCTAGGGCTGATGCTAACTCTAACCCTAACCCTAACACTATCCTACGGCTGATGCTAACCCTAACCCTAACCCTAACACTAACCTAAGGCTGATGCTAACCCTAACACTAACACTATCCTAGGCCTGGTGCTAACCCCAACATTAACCCTAACACTATTCTAGGGCTGATGCTAACCCTAACCTTAATAATATCCTAGGGCTGATGCTAACCCTAACCCTAACCCTAACAGTATACTAGGGCTGATGCTATCCCTTACCCTAACCCTAAGACTATCCTAGGGCTGATGCTAACCTTAACCCTAACCCTAATACTATCCTAGGGCTGATGCTAACCCTAACCCTAACACTAACACTATCCTAGGGCTGATGCTAACCCTAACCCTAACCCTAACACTATCCTAGGGCTGATTCTAACCGTAACCCTAACACTATCCTAGGCCTGATGCTAACCCTAACCCTTACCCTAACACTATCCTAGGGCTGATGCTAACCCTAACCCTAACCCTAACACTATCCTAGGGCTGATTCTAACCGTAAACCTAACACTATCCTAGGCCTGATGCTAACCCTAACCCTTACCCTAACACTATCCTAGGGCTGATGCTAAACCTAACCATAACCCTAACACTATCCTAGGGCTGATGCTAACCCTAACCCTAACACTAACACTATCCTAGGGCTGATGCTAACCCTAACCCTAACACTCTCCTAGGCCTGATGCTAACCCTAACCCTAACAATATCCTAGGGCTGATGGTAACCCTAACCCTAACCCTAACACTATCCTAGGCCTGATGCTAACCCTATCCCTAACCCTAACACTATCCTAGGGCTGATGCTAACCCTAACGCTAACCCTAACACTATCCTTGAACTGATGCTAACCCTAACCCTGACCCTAACACTATCCTAGGCCTGATGATAACCCTAACCCTAACCCTGACACTATCCTAGGTTTTATGTTAACCCTAACCATAACACTATCCTAGCGCTGATGCTAACCCTAACCCTAACCCTAACACTATCCTAGGGCTGATGCTAACCCTAACACTAACACTATCCTAGGGCTGATGCTAACCCTAACCCTAACCCTAACACTATCCTAGGGCTGATGCTAACCCTAACCCTAACTCTAACAGTCTCCTATGGCTGAGGCTAACCCTAACCCTAACACTATCCTAGGGCTGATGCTAACCCTAACCCTAACCCTAACACTATCCTAGGGCTGATGCTTACCCTAACCCTAACACTATCCTAGGGCTGATGCTAACCCTAACCCTAACCCTAACACTATCCTTGGACTGATGCTAACCCCAACCCTAACACTATCCTGGGCCTGATGCTAACCCTAACCCTAACCCTAACACTATCCTAGGGCTGATGCTAACCCTAACCCTAACACTATCCTTGGGCGGATGCTAACCCTAACCCTAACCAAAACAATATCCTAGGGCAGTTGCTAACCCTAACCCTAACCCTAACACTATCCTTGGGCTGATGCTAACCCTAACCCTAACACTATCCTTTGCCTGATGCTAACCCTAACCCTAACCCTAACACTATCCTAGGGCTGATGCTAACCCTAACCCTAACACTATCCTTGGGCTGATGCTAAACCTAACCCTAACCCTAACAATATCCTAGGGCAGATGCTAACCCTAACGCAAACCCTAACACTATCCTAGGCCTGATGATAACCCTAACCCAAACCCTAACACTATCCTAGGGTTTATGTTAACCCTAACCCTAACACTATCCTAGGGCTGATGCTAACCCTAACCCTAACCCTAACACTATCCTAGGGCGGATGCTAACCCTAACCCTAACCCTAACACTATCCTAGGGCTGATGTTAACCCTAACACTAACACTATCCTAGTGCTGATGCTAACCCTAACCCTAACCCTAACATTATCCTAGGGCTGATGCTAACCCTAACCCTAACTCTAACACTATCTTAGGGCTGAGGCTAACCCTAACGCTAACACTATGCTACGGCTGATGCTAACCCTAACCCTAACCCTAACACTATCCTAGGGCTGATGCTAACCCTAACCCTAACACTATCCTAGGGCTGATGCTAACCCTAACCCTAACCCTAACACTATCCTAGGGCTGATGCTAACCCTAACCCTAACACTATCCTAGGGCTGATGCTAACCCTAACCCTAACCCTAACACTATCCTAGGGCTGATGCTAACCATAACCCTAACCCTAACACTATCCTAGGGCGGATGCTAACCCTAACCCTAACCCTAACATTATCCTAGGGCTGATGCTAACCCTAACACTAACATTATCCTAGGGCTATTGCTAACCCTAACCCTAACCCTAACACTATCCTAGGGCTGATGCTAACCCTAACCCTAACTCTAACACTATCTTAGGGCTGAGGCTAACCCTAACCCTAACACTATCCTAGGGCTGATGCTAACCTAACCCTAACCCTAACACTATCCTAGGGCTGATGCTAACCCTAACCCTAACCCTAACACTAACCTAGAGCTGATGCTAACCCTAACCCTAACCATAACCCTAACCCTAATACTATCCTAGGGCTGATGCTAACCCTAACCCTAACCCTAACACTATCCTAGGGCTGATGCTAACCCTAACCCTAACTCTAACACTATCCTAGGGCTGAGGCTAACCCTAACCCTAACACTATCCTACGGCTGATGCTAACCCTAACCCTAACCCTAACACTATCCTAAGGCTGCTGCTAACCCTAATACTAACACTATCCTAGGCCTGGTGCTAACCCTAACCCTAACCCTAACACTATTCTAGGGCTGATGCTAACCCTAACCCTAATAATATCCTAGGGCTGATGCTAACCCTAACCCTAACCCTAACACGATCCTAGGGCTGATGCTATCCCTAACCCTAACCCTAACACTATCCTAGGGCTGATGCTAACCCTAACCCTAACCCTAATACTATCCTAGGGCTGATGCTAACCCTAACCCTAACCCTAACACTATCCTAGGGCTGATGCTAACCCTAACCCTAACCCTAACACTATCCTAGGGCTGATGCTAACCCTAACCCTAACAATATCCTAGGCCTGATGATAACCCTAACCCTAACCCTAACACTATCCTAGGGCTGATGCTAAACCTAACCCTAACACTATCCTAGGGCTGATGCTAACCCTAACACTAACACTATCCTAGGGCTGATGCTAACCCTAACCCTAACCCTAACACTCTCCAAGGGCTGATGCTAACCCTAACCCTAACCCTAACACTATCCTAGGGCTGATGCTAACCCTAACCCTAACTCTACACTATCTTAGGGCTGAGGCTAACCCTAACCCTAACACTATCCTACGGCTGATGCTAACCCTAACCCTAACCCTAACACTATCCTAGGGCTGATGCTAACCCTAACCCTAACACTATCCTAGGCCTGATGCTAACCCTAACCCTAACCCTAAGACTATCCTAGGGCTGATGCTAACCCTAACCCTAACACTATCCTAGGCCTGATGCTAACCCTAAGCCTAACACTAACACTATCCTAGGGCTGATGCTAACCCTAACACTAACACTATCCTAGGGCTGACGCTAACCCTAACCCTAACCCTAACACTCTCCAAGGGCTGACGCTAACCCTAACCCTAACCCTAACACTATCCTAGGGCTGATGCTAACCCTAACCCTAACTCTACACTATCTTAGGGCTGAGGCTAACCCTAACCCTAACACTATCCTACGGCTGATGCTAACCCTAACCCTAACCCTAACACTATCCTAGGGCTGATGCTAACCCTAACCCTAACACTATCCTACGGCTGATGCTAACCCTAACCCTAACCCTAAGACTATCCTAGGGCTGATGCTAACCCTAACCCTAACACTATCCTAGGCCTGATGCTAACCCTAAGCCTAACACTAACACTATCGTAGGGCTGATGCTAACCCTAACCCTAACACTATCCTAGGGCTGATGCTAACCTAACCCTAACCCTAACACTATCCTAGGGCTGATGCTAACCCTAACCCTAACACTATCCTAGGCCTGATGATAACCCTAACCCTAACCCTAACACCATCCTAGGGCTGATGCTAACCCTAAGCCTAACACTATCCTAGGGCTGATGCTAACCCTAACCCTAACCCTAACACTATCCTAGGGCTGATGCTAACCCTAACCCTAACACTATCCTAGGCCTGATGCTAACCCTAACCCTAACCCTAACACTATGCTAGGGCTGATGCTAACCCTAACCCTAACCCTAACACTAACCTAGAGCTGATGCTAACCCTAACCCTAACACTAACCCTAACCCTAATACTATCCTAGGGCTGATGCTAACGCTAACCCTAACCCTAACACTATCCTAGGGCTGATGCTAACCCTAACCCTAACTCTAACACTATCCTAGGGCTGAGGCTAACCCTAACCCTAACACTATCCTACGGCTGATGCTAACCCTAACACTAACCCTAACTCTATCCTAAGGCTGATGCTAACCCTAATACTAACACTATCCTAGGCCTGGTGCTAACCCTAACACTAACCCTAACACTATTCTAGGGCTGATGCTAACCCTAACCCTAATAATATCCTAGGGCTGATGCTAACCCTAACCCTAACCCTAACACTATCCTAGGGCTGATGCTATCCCTAACCCTAACCCTAACACTATCCTAGGGCTGATGCTAACCCTAACCCTAACCCTAATACTATCCTAGGGCTGATGCTAACCCTAACCCTAACCCTAACACTATCCTAGGGCTGATGCTAACCCTAACCCTAACCCTAACACTATCCTAGGGCTGATGCTAACCCTAACCCTAACACTATCCTAGGCCTGATGCTAACCCTAACCCTTACCCTAACACTATCCTAGGGCTAAACCTAACCATAACCCTAACACTATCCTAGGGCTGATGCTAACCCTAACCCTAACACTAACACTATCCTAGGGCTGATGCTAACCCTAACCCTAACACTCTCCTAGGCCTGATGCTAACCCTAACCCTAACAATATCCTAGGGCTGATGGTAACCCTAACCCTAACCCTAACACTATTCTAGGTCTGATGCTAACCCTATCCCTAACCCTAACACTATCCTAGGGCTGATGCTAACCCTAACGCTAACCCTAACACTATCCTTGAACTGATGCTAACCCTAACCCTAACCCTAACACTATCCTAGGCCTGATGATAACCCTAACCCTAACCCTGACACTATCCTAGGTTTTATGTTAACCCTAACCCTAACACTATCCTAGCGCTGATGCTAACCCTAACCCTAACCCTAACACTATCCGAGGGCGGATGCTAACCCTAACCCTAACCCTAACACTATCCTAGGGCTGATGCTAACCCTAACACTAACACTATCCTAGGGCTGATGCTAACCCTAACCCTAACCCTAACACTCTCCTAGGGCTGATGCTAACCCTAACCCTAACTCTAACAGTCTCCTATGGCTGAGGCTAACCCTAACACTAACACTATCCTAGGGCTGATGCTAACCCTAACCCTAACCCTAACACTATCCTAGGGCTGATGCTTACCCTAACCCTAACACTATCCTAGGGCTGATGCTAACCCTAACCCTAACCCTAACACTATCCTAGAGCTGATGCTAACCCTAACCCTAACACTATCCTAGGCCTGATGATAACCCTAACACTAACCCTGACACTATCCTAGGGCTGATGCTAACCCTAACCCTAACACTATCCTAGGGCTGATGCTAACCCTAACCCTAACCCTAACACTATCCTAGGCCTGATGCTAACCCTATCCCTAACCCTAACACTCTCCTAGGGCTGAGGCTAACCCTAACCCTAACACTATCCTAGGGCTGATGCTAACCCTAACCCTAACCCAAACACTATCCTAGGGTTGATTCTAACCCTAACCCTAACACTATCCTAGGGCTGATGCTAACCCTAACCCTAACCCTAACACTATCCTTGGACTGATGCTAACCCCAACCCTAACACTATCCTGGGCCTGATGCTAACCCTAACCCTAACCCTAACACTATCCTAGGGCTGATGCTAACCCTAACCCTAACACTATCCTTGGGCGGATGCTAACCCTAACCCTAACCCTAACAATATCCTAGGGCAGATGCTAACCCTAACCCTAACCCTAACACTATCCTTGGGCTGATGCTAACCCTAACCCTAACACTATCCTTTGCCTGATGCTAACCCTAACCCTAACCCTAACACTATCCTAGGGCTGATGCTAACCCTAACCCTAACACTATCCTTGGGCTGATGCTAACCCTAACCCTAACCCTAACAATATCCTAGGGCAGATGCTAACCCTAACGCAAACCCTAACACTATCCTAGGCCTGATGATAACCCTAACCCAAACCCTAACACTATCCTAGGGTTTATGTTAACCCTAACCCTAACACTATCCTAGGGCTGATGCTAACCCTAACCCTAACCCTAACACTATCCTAGGGCGGATGCTAACCCTAACCCTAACCCTAACACTATCCTAGGGCTGATGCTAACCCTAACACTAACACTATCCTAGTGCTGATGCTAACCCTAACCCTAACCCTAACATTATCCTAGGGCTGATGCTAACCCTAACCCTAACTCTAACACTATCTTAGGGCTGAGGCTAACCCTAACCCTAACACTATCCTACGGCTGATGCTAACCCTAACCCTAACCCTAACACTATCCTAGGGCTGATGCTAACCCTAACCCTAACACTATCCTAGGGCTGATGCTAACCCTAACCCTAACCCTAACACTATCCTAGGGCTGATGCTAACCCTAACCCTAACACTATCCTAGGGCTGATGCTAACCCTAACCCTAACCCTAACACTATCCTAGGGCTGATGCTAACCATAACCCTAACCCTAACACTATCCTAGGGCTGATGCTAACCCTAACCCTAACCCTAACATTATCCTAGGGCTGATGCTAACCCTAACACTAACATTATCCTAGGGCTATTGCTAACCCTAACCCTAACCCTAACACTATCCTAGGGCTGATGCTAACCCTAACCCTAACTCTAACACTATCTTAGGGCTGAGGCTAACCCTAACCCTAACACTATCCTACGGCTGATGCTAACCCTAACCCTAACCCTAAGACTATCCTAGGGCTGATGCTAACCCTAACCATAACACTATCCTAGGCCTGATGCTAACCCTAAGCCTAACACTAACACTATCGTAGGGCTGATGCTAACCCTAACCCTAACACTATCCTAGGGCTGATGCTAACCCTAACCCTAACTCTAACACTATCTTAGGGCTGAGGCTAACCCTAACCCTAACACTATCCTACGGCTGATGCTAACTCTAACCCTAACCCTAACACTATCCTAGGGCTGATGCTAACCCTAACCCTAACACTATCCTAGGGCTGATGCTAACCCTAACCCTAACCCTAACACTATCCTAGGGCTGATGCTAACCCTAATACTAACACTATCCTAGGCCTGGTGCTAACCCTAACCCTAACCCTAACACTATTCTAGGGCTGATGCTAACCCTAACCCTAATAATATCTTAGGGCTGATGCTAACCCTAACCCTAACCCTAACACTATCCTAGGGCTGATGCTATCCCTAACCCTAACCCTAACACTATCCTAGGGCTGATGCTAACCCTAACCCTAACCCTAATACTATCCTAGGGCTGATGCTAACCCTAACCCTAACCCTAACACTATCCTAGGGCTGATGCTAACCCTAACCCTAACCCTAACACTATCCTAGGGCTGATGCTAACCCTAACCCTAACAATATCCTAGGCCTGATGATAACCCTAACCCTAACCCTAACACTATCCTAGGGCTGATGCTAAACCTAACCCTAACACTATCCTAGGGCTGATGCTAACCCTAACACTAACACTATCCTAGGGCTGATGCTAACCCTAACCCTAACCCTAACACTCTCCAAGGGCTGATGCTAACCCTAACCCTAACCCTAACACTATCCTAGGGCTGATGCTAACCCTAACCCTAACTCTACACTATCTTAGGGCTTAGGCTAACCCTAACCCTAACACTATCCTACGGCTGATGCTAACCCTAACCCTAACCCTAACACTATCCTAGGGCTGATGCTAACCCTAACCCTAACACTATCCTAGGCCTGATGCTAACCCTAACCCTAACCCTAAGACTATCCTAGGGCTGATGCTAACCCTAACCCTAACACTATCCTAGGCCTGATGCTAACCCTAAGCCTAACACTAACACTATCCTAGGGCTGATGCTAACCCTAACACTAACACTATCCTAGGGCTGACGCTAACCCTAACCCTAACCCTAACACTCTCCAAGGGCTGACGCTAACCCTAACCCTAACCCTAACACTATCCTAGGGCTGATGCTAACCCTAACCCTAACTCTACACTATCTTAGGGCTGAGGCTAACCCTAACCCTAACACTATCCTACGGCTGATGCTAACCCTAACCCTAACCCTAACACTATCCTAGGGCTGATGCTAACCCTAACCCTAACACTATCCTACGGCTGATGCTAACCCTAACCCTAACCCTAAGACTATCCTAGGGCTGATGCTAACCCTAACCCTAACACTATCCTAGGCCTGATGCTAACCCTAAGCCTAACACTAACACTATCGTAGGGCTGATGCTAACCCTAACCCTAACACTATCCTAGGGCTGATGCTAACCTAACCCTAACCCTAACATTATCCTAGGGCTGATGCTAACCCTAAGCCTAACACTATCCTAGGGCTGATGCTAACCCTAACCCTAACCCTAACACTATCCTAGGGCTGATGCTAACCCTAACCCTAACACTATCCTAGGCCTGATGCTAACCCTAACCCTAACCCTAACACTATGCTAGGGCTGATGCTAACCCTAACCCTAACCCTAACACTAACCTAGAGCTGATGCTAACCCTAACCCTAACCCTAACCCTAACCCTAATACTATCCTAGGGCTGATGCTAACCCTAACCCTAACCCTAACACTATCCTAGGGCTGATGCTAACCCTACCCTAACTCTAACACTATCCTAGGGCTGAGGCTAACCCTAACCCTAACACTATCCTACGGCTGATGCTAACCCTAACACTAACCCTAACTCTATCCTAAGGCTGATGCTAACCCTAATACTAACACTATCCTAGGCCTGGTGCTAACCCTAACCCTAACCCTAACACTATTCTAGGGCTGATGCTAACCCTAACCCTAATAATATCCTAGGGCTGATGCTAACCCTAACCCTAACCCTAACACTATCCTAGGGCTGATGCTATCCCTAACCCTAACCCTAACACTATCCTAGGGCTGATGCTAACCCTAACCCTAACCCTAATACTATCCTAGGGCTGATGCTAACCCTAACCCTAACCCTAACACTATCCTAGGGCTGATGCTAACCCTAACCCTAACCCTAACACTATCCTAGGGCTGATGCTAACCCTAACCCTAACAATATCCTAGGCCTGGTGATAACCCTAACCCTAACCCTAACACTATCCTAGGGCTGATGCTAAACCTAACCCTACCACTATCCTAGGGCTGATGCTAACCCTAACACTAACACTATCCTAGGGCTGATGCTAACCCTAACCGTAACCCTAACACTCTCCAAGGGCTGATGCTAACCCTAACCCTAACTCTACACTATCTTAGGGCTGAGGCTAACCCTAACCCTAACACTATCCTACGGCTGATGCTAACCCTAACCCTAACCCTAACACTATCCTAGGGCTGATGCTAACCCTAACCCTAACACTATCCTAGGCCTGATGCTAACCCTAACCCTAACCCTAACACTATCCTAGGGCTGATTCTAACCCTAACCCTAACACTATCCTAGGGCTGATGCTAACCCTAACCCTAACCCTAACACTATCCTAGGGCTGATGCTAACCCTAACCCTAACACTATCCTAGGCCTGATGATAACCCTAACCCTAACCCTAACACTATACCAGGGCTGATGCTAACCCTAACCCTAACACTATCCTAGGGCTGATGCTAACCCTAACCCTAACCCTGACACTATCCTAAGTCTGATGCTAACCCTAGACCTCACACTATACTAGGCCTGATGATATCCATAACCCTAACCTTAACACTATCCTAGGGCTGATGCTAACCCTAACCCTAACCCTAACACTGTCCTAGAGCTGATGCTAACCCTAACCCTAACACTATCCTAGGCCTGATGATAACCCTAACACTAACCCTGACACTCTCCTAGGGCTGATGCTAACCCTAAGCCTAACACTATCCTAGGGCTGATGCTAACCCTAACCCTAACCCTAACACTATCCTAGGGCTGATGCTAACCCTAACCCTAACACTATCCTAGGCCTGATGCTAACCCTAACCCTAACCCTAACACTATGCTAGGGCTGATGCTAACCCTAACCCTAACCCTAACACTAACCTAGAGCTGATGCTAACCCTAACCCTAACCCTAACCCTAACCCTAATACTATCCTAGGGCTGATGCTAACCCTAACCCTAACCCTAACACTATCCTAGGGCTGATGCTAACCCTACCCTAACTCTAACACTATCCTAGGGCTGAGGCTAACCCTAACCCTAACACTATCCTACGGCTGATGCTAACCCTAACACTAACCCTAACTCTATCCTAAGGCTGATGCTAACCCTAATACTAACACTATCCTAGGCCTGGTGCTAACCCTAACCCTAACCCTAACACTATTCTAGGGCTGATGCTAACCCTAACCCTAATAATATCCTAGGGCTGATGCTAACCCTAACCCTAACCCTAACACTATCCTAGGGCTGATGCTATCCCTAACCCTAACCCTAACACTATCCTAGGGCTGATGCTAACCCTAACCCTAACCCTAATACTATCCTAGGGCTGATGCTAACCCTAACCCTAACCCTAACACTATCCTAGGGCTGATGCTAACCCTAACCCTAACCCTAACACTATCCTAGGGCTGATGCTAACCCTAACCCTAACAATATCCTAGGCCTGGTGATAACCCTAACCCTAACCCTAACACTATCCTAGGGCTGATGCTAAACCTAACCCTACCACTATCCTAGGGCTGATGCTAACCCTAACACTAACACTATCCTAGGGCTGATGCTAACCCTAACCCTAACCCTAACACTCTCCAAGGGCTGATGCTAACCCTAACCCTAACTCTACACTATCTTAGGGCTGAGGCTAACCCTAACCCTAACACTATCCTACGGCTGATGCTAACCCTAACCCTAACCCTAACACTATCCTAGGGCTGATGCTAACCCTAACCCTAACACTATCCTAGGCCTGATGCTAACCCTAACCCTAACCCTAACACTATCCTAGGGCTGATTCTAACCCTAACCCTAACACTATCCTAGGGCTGATGCTAACCCTAACCCTAACCCTAACACTATCCTAGGGCTGATGCTAACCCTAACCCTAACACTATCCTAGGCCTGATGATAACCCTAACCCTAACCCTAACACTATACCAGGGCTGATGCTAACCCTAACCCTAACACTATCCTAGGGCTGATGCTAACCCTAACCCTAACCCTGACACTATCCTAAGTCTGATGCTAACCCTAGACCTCACACTATACTAGGCCTGATGATATCCATAACCCTAACCTTAACACTATCCTAGGGCTGATGCTAACCCTAACCCTAACCCTAACACTGTCCTAGAGCTGATGCTAACCCTAACCCTAACACTATCCTAGGCCTGATGATAACCCTAACACTAACCCTGACACTATCCTAGGGCTGATGCTAACCCTAACCCTAACGCTATCCTAGGGCTGATGCTAACCCTAACCCTAACCCTAAGACTCTCCTAGGCCTCATGCTAACCCTATCCCTAACCCTAACACTCTCCTAGGGCTGAGGCTAACCCTAACCCTAACACTATCCTAGGGCTGATGCTATCCCTAACCCTAACCCAAACACTATCCTAGGGTTGATGCTAACCCTAACCCTAACACTATCCTAGGGCTGATGCTAACCCTAACCCTAACCCTAAGACTATCCTAGGGCTGATGCTAACCCTAACCCTAACACTATCCTAGGCCTGATGCTAACCCTAAGCCTAACCCTAACACTATCGTAGGGCTGATGCTAACCCTAACCCTAACACTATCCTAGGGCTGATGCTAACCTAACCCTAACCCTAACACTATCCTAGGGCTGATGCTAACCCTAACCCTAACACTATCCTAGGCCTGATGATAACCCTAACCCTAACCCTAACACCATCCTAGGGCTGATGCTAACCCTAAGCCTAACACTATCCTAGGGCTGATGCTAACCCTAACCCTAACCCTAACACTATCCTAGGGCTGATGCTAACCCTAACCCTAACACTATCCTAGGCCTGATGCTAACCCTAACGCTAACCCTAACACTATCCTAGGGCTGATGCTAACCCTAACCCTAACCCTAACACTATCCTAGAGCTGATGCTAACACTAACCCTAACCCTAACCCTAACCCTAATACTATCCTAGGGCTGATGCTAACCCTAACCCTAACCCTAACACTATCCTAGGGCTGATGGTAACCCTAACCCTAACTCTAACACTATCCTAGGGCTGAGGCTAACCCTAACCCTAACACTATCCTACGGCTGATGCTAACCCTAACCCTAACCCTAACACTATCCTGGGGCTGATGGTAACCCTAACCCTAACCCTAATACTATCCTAGGGCTGATGCTAACCCTAACCCTAACCCTAACACTATCCTAGGGCTGATGCTAACCCTAACCCTAACCCTAACACTATCCTAGGGCTGATGCTAACCCTAACCCTAACAATATCCTAGGCCTGATGATAACCCTAACCCTAACCCTAACACTATCCTAGGGCTTATGCTAACCCTAACCCTAACACTATCCTAGGGCTGATGCTAACCCTAACCCTAACCCTAACACTATCCTAGGGCTGATGCTAACCCTAACCCTAACACTATCCTTGGGCTGATGCTAACCTTAACCCTAACCCTAACAATATCCTATGGCAGATGCTAACCCTAACGCTAACCCTAACACTATCCTTGAACTGATGCTAACCCTAACCCTAACCCTAACACTCTCCTAGGGTTTATGTTAACCCTACCCCTAACACTGTGCTAGGGCTGATGCTAACCCTAACCCTAACCCTAACACTATCCTAGGGCGGATGCTAACCCTAACCCTAACCCTAACACTATCCTAGGTCTGATGCTAACCCTAAAACTAACACTATCCTAGGGCTGATGCTAACCCTAACCCTAACCCTAACATTATCCTAGGGCTGATGCTAACCCTAACCCTAACTCTAACACTATCTTAGGGCTGATGCTATCCCTAATCCTAACACTATCCTAGGGCTGATGCTAACCCTAACCCTAACCCTAACACTATCCTAGGGCTTATGCTAACCCTAACCCTAACAGTATCCTAGGGCTGATGCTAACCCTAACCCTAACCCTAACACTATCCTAGGGCTGATGCTAACCCTAACCCTAACCCTAACACTATCCTAGGGCGGATGCTAACCCTAACCCTAACCCTAACACTATCCTAGGGCTGATGCTAACCCTAACACTAACACTATCCTAGGGCTGATGCTAACCCTAACCCTAACCCTAACACTATCCTAGAGCGGATGCTAACCCTAACCCTAACTCTAACACTATCTTAGGGCTGAGGCTAACCCTAACCCTAACACTATCCTAGGCCTGATGCTAACCCTAAGCCTAACCCTAACACTATCGTAGGGCTGATGCTAACCCTAACCCTAACACTATCCTAGGGCTGATGCTAACCTAACCCTAACCCTAACACTATCCTAGGGCTGATGCTAAACCTAACCCTAACACTATCCTAGGCCTGATGATAACCCTAACCCTAACCCTAACACCATCCTAGGGCTGATGCTAACCCTAAGCCTAACACTATCCTAGGGCTGATGCTAACCCTAACCCTAACCCTAACACTATCCTAGGGCTGATGCTAACCCTAACCCTAACACTATGCTAGGCCTGATGCTAACCCTGACCCTAACCCTAACACTATCCTAGGGCTGATGCTAACCCTAACCCTAAACCTAACACTATCCTAGAGCTGATGCTAACCCTAACCCTAACCCTAACCCTAACCCTAATTCTATCCTAGGGCTGATGCTAACCCTAACACTAACCCTAACACTATCCTAGGGCTGATGCTAACCCTAACCCTAACTCTAACACTATCCTAGGGCTGAGGCTAACCCTAACCCTAACACTATCCTACGGCTGATGCTAACCCTAACCCTAACCCAAACACTATCCTAAGGCTGATACTAACCCTAACCCTAACATTAACACTATCCTAGGGCTGATGCTAACCCTAACCCTAACACTCTCCTAGGCCTGATGCTAACCCTAACCCTAACACTATCCTAGGGCTGATGCTAACCCTAACCCTAACCCTAACACTATCCTAGGCCTGATGCTATCCCTATCCCTAACCCTAACACTATCCTAGGGCTGATGCTAACACTAACCCTAATAATATCCTAGGGCTGATGCTAACCCTAACCCTAACCCTAACACTATCCTAGGGCTGATGCTAACCCTAACCCTAACCCTAACACTATCCTAGGGCTGATGCTAACCCTAACCCTAACCCTAACACTATCCTAGGGCTGATGCTAACCCTAACCCTAACAATATCCTAGGCCTGATGATATCCATAACCCTAAACCTAACACTATCCTAGGGCTGATGCTAAACCTAACCCTAACCCTAACACTATCCTAGGGCTGATTCTAACCGTAACCCTAACACTACCCTAGGCCTGATGCTAACCCTAACCCTTACCCTAACACTATCCTAGGGCTTATGCTAAACCTAACCATAACCCTAACACTATCCTAGGGCTGATGCTAACCCTAACCCTAACCCTAACACTATCCTAGGGCGGATGCTAACCCTAACCCTAACCCTAACACTATCCTAGGGCTGATGCTAACCCTAACACTAACACTATCCTAGGGCTGATGCTAACCCTAACCCTAACCCTAACACTACCCTAGGCTGATGCTAACCCTAACCCTAACTCTAACACTATCTTAGGGCTGAAGCTAACCCTAACCCTAACACTATCCTACGGCTGATGCTAACCCTAACCCTAACCCTAACACTATCCTAGGGCTGATGCTAACCCTAACCCTAACACTATCCTAGGCCTGATGCTAACCCTAACCCTAACCCTAACACTATTCTAGGGCTGATGCTAACCCTAACCCTAACCCTAACACTATCCTAGAGCTGATGCTAACCCTATCCCTAACCCTAACCCTAACCCTAATACTATCCTAGGGCTGATGCTAACCCTAACCCTAACCCTAACACTATCCTAGGGCTGATGCTAACCCTAACCCTAACTCTAACACTATCCTAGGGCTGAGGCTAACCCTAACCCTAACACTATCCTACGGCTGATGCTAACCCTAACCCTAACCCAAACACTATCCTAAGGCTGATGCTAACCCTAACACTAACAGTATCCTAGGCCTTGTGCTAACCCTAACCCTAACCCAAACACTATTCTAGGGCTGATGCTAACACTAACCCTAATAATATCCTCGGGCTGATGCTAACCCTAACCCTAACCCTAATACTATCCTAGGGCTGATGCTAACCCTAACCCTAACCCTAACACTATCCTAGGGCTGATGCTAACCCTAACCCTAACCCTAATACTATCCTAGGGCTGATGCTAACCCTAACCCTAACCCTAACACTATCCTAGGGCTGATGCTAACCCTAACCCTAACCCTAACACTATCCTAGGGCTGACTCTAACCGTAACCCTAGCACTATCCTAGGCCTGATGCTAACCCTAACCCTTACCCTAACACTATCCTAGGGCTGATGCTAACCCTAACCCTAACCCTAACACTATCCTAGGGCTGATGCTAACCCTAACCCTAACACTAACACTATCCTCGGGCTGATGCTAACCCTAACCCTAACACTAACACTATCCTAGGGCTGATGCTAACCCTAACCCCAACACTCTCCTAGGCCTGATGCTAACCCTAACCCTAACACTATCCTAGGGCTGATGCTAACCCTAACCCTAACCCTAACACTATCCTAGGCCTGATGCTAACCCTATCCCTACCCCTAACACTATCCTAGGGCTGATGCTAACCCTAACCCTAATAATATCCTAGGGCTGATGCTAACCCTAACCCTAACCCTAACACTATCCTAGGGCTGATGCTAACCCTAACCCAACCCTAACACTATCCTAGGGCTGATGCTAACCCTAACCCTAACCCTAACACTATCCTAGGGCTGATGCTAACCCTAACCCTCACAATATCCTAGGCCTGATGATATCCATAACCCTAAACCTAACACTATCCTAGGGCTGATGCTAACCCTAACACTAACCCTAACACTATCCTAGGGCTGATTCTAACCGTAACCCTAACACTACCCTAGGCCTGATGCTAACCCTAACCCTTACCCTAACACTATCCTAGGGCTGATGCTAAACCTAACCCCAACCCTAACACTATCCTAAGGCGGATGCTAACCCTAACCCTAACACTAACACTATCCTAGGGCTGATGCTAACCCTAACACTAACACTATCCTAGGGCTGATGCTAACCCAAACCCTAACCCTAACACTACCCTAGGCTGATGCTAACCCTAACCCTAACTCTAACACTATCTTAGGGCTGAGGCTAACCCTAACCCTAACACTATCCTACGGCTGATGCTAACCCTAACCCTAACCCTAACACTATCCTAGGGCTGATGCTAACCCTAACCCTAACACTATGCTAGGCCTGATGCTAACCCTAACCCTAACCCTAACACTATCCTAGGGCTGATGCTAACCCTAACCCTAACCCTAACACTATCCTAGAGCTGATGCTAACCCTATCCCTAACCCTAACCCTAACCCTAATACTATCCTAGGGCTGATGCTAACCCTAACCCTAACCCTAACACTATCCTAGGGTTGATGCTAACCCTAACCCTAACTCTAACACTATCCTAGGGCTGAGGCTAACCCTAACCCTAACACTATCCTACGGCTGATGCTAACCCTAAACCTAACCCAAACACTATCCTAAGGCTGATGCTAACCCTAACACTAACAGTATCCTAGGCCTTGTGCTAACCCTAACCCTAACGCAAACACTATTCTAGGGCTGATGCTAACACTAACCCTAATAATATCCTAGGGCTGATGCTAACCCTAACCCTAACCCTAATACTATCCTAGGGCTGATGCTAACCCTAACCCTAACCCTAACACTATCCTAGGGCTGATGCTAACCCTAACCCTAACTCTAATACTATCCTAGGGCTGATGCTAACCCTAACCCTAACCCTAACACTATCCTAGGGCTGATGCTAACCCTAACCCTAACCCTAACACTATCCTAGGGCTGACTCTAACCGTAACCCTAGCACTATCCTAGGCCTGATGCTAACCCTAACCCTTACCCTAACACTATCCTAGGGCTGATGCTAACCCTAACCCTAACCCTAACACTATCCTAGGGCTGATGCTAACCCTAACCCTAACACTAACACTATCCTCGGGCTGATGCTAACCCTAACCCTAACACTAACACTATCCTAGGGCTGATGCTAACTCTAACCCCAACACTCTCCTAGGCCTGATGCTAACCCTAACCCTAACACTATCCTAGGGCTGATGCTAACCCTAACCCTAACCCTAACACTATCCTAGGCCTGATGCTAACCCTATCCCTAACCCTAACACTATCCTAGGGCTGATGCTAACCCTAACCCTAATAATATCCTAGGGCTGATGCTAACCCTAACCCTAACCCTAACACTATCCTAGGGCTGATGCTAACCCTAACCCAACCCTAACACTATCCTAGGGCTGATGCTAACCCTAACCCTAACCCTAACACTATCCTAGGGCTGATGCTAACCCTAACCCTAACAATATCCTAGGCCTGATGATATCCATAACCCTAAACCTAACACTATCCTAGGGCTGATGCTAACCCTAACACTAACCCTAACACTATCCTAGGGCTGATTCTAACCGTAACCCTAACACTACCCTAGGCCTGATGCTAACCCTAACCCTTACCCTAACACTATCCTAGGGCTGATGCTAAACCTAACCATAACCCTAACACTATCCTAGGGCTGATTCTAACCCTAACCCTAACACTATCCTAGGGCTGATGCTAACCCTAACCCTAACCCTAACACTATCCTAGGGCTGATGCTAACCCTAACCCTAACACTATCCTAGGCCTGATGATAACCCTAACCCTAACCCTAACACTATACCAGGGCTGATGCTAACCCTAACCCTAACACTATCCTAGGGCTGATGCTAACCCTAACCCTAACCCTGACACTATCCTAAGTCTGATGCTAACCCTAGACCTCACACTATACTAGGCCTGATGATATCCATAACCCTAACCTTAACACTATCCTAGGGCTGATGCTAACCCTAACGCTAACCCTAACACTGTCCTAGAGCTGATGCTAACCCTAACCCTAACACTATCCTAGGCCTGATGATAACCCTAACACTAACCCTGACACTATCCTAGGGCTGATGCTAACCCTAACCCTAACGCTATCCTAGGGCTGATGCTAACCCTAACCCTAACCCTAAGACTCTCCTAGGCCTCATGCTAACCCTATCCCTAACCCTAACACTCTCCTAGGGCTGAGGCTAACCCTAACCCTAACACTATCCTAGGGCTGATGCTATCCCTAACCCTAACCCAAACACTATCCTAGGGTTGATGCTAACCCTAACCCTAAGACTATCCTAGGGCTGATGCTAACCCTAACCCTAACCCTAAGACTATCCTAGGGCTGATGCTAACCCTAACCCTAACACTATCCTAGGCCTGATGCTAACCCTAAGCCTAACCCTAACACTATCGTAGGGCTGATGCTAACCCTAACCCTAACACTATCCTAGGGCTGATGCTAACCTAACCCTAACCCTAACACTATCCTAGGGCTGATGCTAACCCTAACCCTAACACTATCCTAGGCCTGATGATAACCCTAACCCTAACCCTAACACCATCCTAGGGCTGATGCTAACCCTAAGCCTAACACTATCCTAGGGCTGATGCTAACCCTAACCCTAACCCTAACACTATCCTAGGGCTGATGCTAACCCTAACCCTAACACTATCCTAGGCCTGATGCTAACCCTAACGCTAACCCTAACACTATCCTAGGGCTGATGCTAACCCTAACCCTAACCCTAACACTATCCTAGAGCTGATGCTAACACTAACCCTAACCCTAACCCTAACCCTAATACTATCCTAGGGCTGATGCTAACCCTAACCCTAACCCTAACACTATCCTAGGGCTGATGGTAACCCTAACCCTAACTCTAACACTATCCTAGGGCTGAGGCTAACCCTAACCCTAACACTATCCTACGGCTGATGCTAACCCTAACCCTAACCCTAACACTATCCTGGGGCTGATGGTAACCCTAACCCTAACCCTAATACTATCCTAGGGCTGATGCTAACCCTAACCCTAACCCTAACACTATCCTAGGGCTGATGCTAACCCTAACCCTAACCCTAACACTATCCTAGGGCTGATGCTAACCCTAACCCTAACAATATCCTAGGCCTGATGATAACCCTAACCCTAACCCTAACACTATCCTAGGGCTTATGCTAACCCTAACCCTAACACTATCCTAGGGCTGATGCTAACCCTAACCCTAACCCTAACACTATCCTAGGGCTGATGCTAACCCTAACCCTAACACTATCCTTGGGCTGATGCTAACCTTAACCCTAACCCTAACAATATCCTATGGCAGATGCTAACCCTAACGCTAACCCTAACACTATCCTTGAACTGATGCTAACCCTAACCCTAACCCTAACACTCTCCTAGGGTTTATGTTAACCCTACCCCTAACACTGTGCTAGGGCTGATGCTAACCCTAACCCTAACCCTAACACTATCCTAGGGCGGATGCTAACCCTAACCCTAACCCTAACACTATCCTAGGTCTGATGCTAACCCTAAAACTAACACTATCCTAGGGCTGATGCTAACCCTAACCCTAACCCTAACATTATCCTAGGGCTGATGCTAACCCTAACCCTAACTCTAACACTATCTTAGGGCTGATGCTATCCCTAATCCTAACACTATCCTAGGGCTGATGCTAACCCTAACCCTAACCCTAACACTATCCTAGGGCTTATGCTAACCCTAACCCTAACAGTATCCTAGGGCTGATGCTAACCCTAACCCTAACCCTAACACTATCCTAGGGCTGATGCTAACCCTAACCCTAACCCTAACACTATCCTAGGGCGGATGCTAACCCTAACCCTAACCCTAACACTATCCTAGGGCTGATGCTAACCCTAACACTAACACTATCCTAGGGCTGATGCTAACCCTAACCCTAACCCTAACACTATCCTAGAGCGGATGCTAACCCTAACCCTAACTCTAACACTATCTTAGGGCTGAGGCTAACCCTAACCCTAACACTATCCTAGGCCTGATGCTAACCCTAAGCCTAACCCTAACACTATCGTAGGGCTGATGCTAACCCTAACCCTAACACTATCCTAGGGCTGATGCTAACCTAACCCTAACCCTAACACTATCCTAGGGCTGATGCTAAACCTAACCCTAACACTATCCTAGGCCTGATGATAACCCTAACCCTAACCCTAACACCATCCTAGGGCTGATGCTAACCCTAAGCCTAACACTATCCTAGGGCTGATGCTAACCCTAACCCTAACCCTAACACTATCCTAGGGCTGATGCTAACCCTAACCCTAACACTATGCTAGGCCTGATGCTAACCCTGACCCTAACCCTAACACTATCCTAGGGCTGATGCTAACCCTAACCCTAAACCTAACACTATCCTAGAGCTGATGCTAACCCTAACCCTAACCCTAACCCTAACCCTAATTCTATCCTAGGGCTGATGCTAACCCTAACACTAACCCTAACACTATCCTAGGGCTGATGCTAACCCTAACCCTAACTCTAACACTATCCTAGGGCTGAGGCTAACCCTAACCCTAACACTATCCTACGGCTGATGCTAACCCTAACCCTAACCCAAACACTATCCTAAGGCTGATACTAACCCTAACCCTAACATTAACACTATCCTAGGGCTGATGCTAACCCTAACCCTAACACTCTCCTAGGCCTGATGCTAACCCTAACCCTAACACTATCCTAGGGCTGATGCTAACCCTAACCCTAACCCTAACACTATCCTAGGCCTGATGCTATCCCTATCCCTAACCCTAACACTATCCTAGGGCTGATGCTAACACTAACCCTAATAATATCCTAGGGCTGATGCTAACCCTAACCCTAACCCTAACACTATCCTAGGGCTGATGCTAACCCTAACCCTAACCCTAACACTATCCTAGGGCTGATGCTAACCCTAACCCTAACCCTAACACTATCCTAGGGCTGATGCTAACCCTAACCCTAACAATATCCTAGGCCTGATGATATCCATAACCCTAAACCTAACACTATCCTAGGGCTGATGCTAAACCTAACCCTAACCCTAACACTATCCTAGGGCTGATTCTAACCGTAACCCTAACACTACCCTAGGCCTGATGCTAACCCTAACCCTTACCCTAACACTATCCTAGGGCTTATGCTAAACCTAACCATAACCCTAACACTATCCTAGGGCTGATGCTAACCCTAACCCTAACCCTAACACTATCCTAGGGCGGATGCTAACCCTAACCCTAACCCTAACACTATCCTAGGGCTGATGCTAACCCTAACACTAACA
Source organism: Lemur catta (assembly GCF_020740605.2). Classification (NCBI taxonomy): domain Eukaryota; kingdom Metazoa; phylum Chordata; class Mammalia; order Primates; family Lemuridae; genus Lemur; species Lemur catta. Next base: position 768,528 of record NW_025423742.1, on the reverse strand, counting down.
CTATCCTAGGGCTGATGCTAACCCTAACCCTAACCCTAACACTACCCTAGGCTGATGCTAACCCTAACCCTAACTCTAACACTATCTTAGGGCTGAAGCTAACCCTAACCCTAACACTATCCTACGGCTGATGCTAACCCTAACCCTAACCCTAACACTATCCTAGGGCTGATGCTAACCCTAACCCTAACACTATCCTAGGCCTGATGCTAACCCTAACCCTAACCCTAACACTATTCTAGGGCTGATGCTAACCCTAACCCTAACCCTAACACTATCCTAGAGCTGATGCTAACCCTATCCCTAACCCTAACCCTAACCCTAATACTATCCTAGGGCTGATGCTAACCCTAACCCTAACCCTAACACTATCCTAGGGCTGATGCTAACCCTAACCCTAACTCTAACACTATCCTAGGGCTGAGGCTAACCCTAACCATAACACTATCCTACGGCTGATGCTAACCCTAACCCTAACCCAAACACTATCCTAAGGCTGATGCTAACCCTAACACTAACAGTATCCTAGGCCTTGTGCTAACCCTAACCCTAACCCAAACACTATTCTAGGGCTGATGCTAACACTAACCCTAATAATATCCTCGGGCTGATGCTAACCCTAACCCTAACCCTAATACTATCCTAGGGCTGATGCTAACCCTAACCCTAACCCTAACACTATCCTAGGGCTGATGCTAACCCTAACCCTAACCCTAATACTATCCTAGGGCTGATGCTAACCCTAACCCTAACCCTAACACTATCCTAGGGCTGATGCTAACCCTAACCCTAACCCTAACACTATCCTAGGGCTGACTCTAACCGTAACCCTAGCACTATCCTAGGCCTGATGCTAACCCTAACCCTTACCCTAACACTATCCTAGGGCTGATGCTAACCCTAACCCTAACCCTAACACTATCCTAGGGCTGATGCTAACCCTAACCCTAACACTAACACTATCCTCGGGCTGATGCTAACCCTAACCCTCACACTAACACTATCCTAGGGCTGATGCTAACCCTAACCCCAACACTCTCCTAGGCCTGATGCTAACCCTAACCCTAACACTATCCTAGGGCTGATGCTAACCCTAACCCTAACCCTAACACTATCCTAGGCCTGATGCTAACCCTATCCCTACCCCTAACACTATCCTAGGGCTGATGCTAACCCTAACCCTAATAATATCCTAGGGCTGATGCTAACCCTAACCCTAACCCTAACACTATCCTAGGGCTGATGCTAACCCTAACCCAACCCTAACACTATCCTAGGGCTGATGCTAACCCTAACCCTAACCCTAACACTATCCTAGGGCTGATGCTAACCCTAACCCTCACAATATCCTAGGCCTGATGATATCCATAACCCTAAACCTAACACTATCCTAGGGCTGATGCTAACCCTAACACTAACCCTAACACTATCCTAGGGCTGATTCTAACCGTAACCCTAACACTACCCTAGGCCTGATGCTAACCCTAACCCTTACCCTAACACTATCCTAGGGCTGATGCTAAACCTAACCATAACCCTAACACTATCCTAGGGCTGATGCTAACCCTAACCCCAACCCTAACACTATCCTAAGGCGGATGCTAACCCTAACCCTAACACTAACACTATCCTAGGGCTGATGCTAACCCTAACACTAACACTATCCTAGGGCTGATGCTAACCCAAACCCTAACCCTAACACTACCCTAGGCTGATGCTAACCCTAACCCTAACTCTAACACTATCTTAGGGCTGAGGCTAACCCTAACCCTAACACTATCCTACGGCTGATGCTAACCCTAACCCTAACCCTAACACTATCCTAGGGCTGATGCTAACCCTAACCCTAACACTATGCTAGGCCTGATGCTAACCCTAACCCTAACCCTAACACTATCCTAGGGCTGATGCTAACCCTAACCCTAACCCTAACACTATCCTAGAGCTGATGCTAACCCTATCCCTAACCCTAACCCTAACCCTAATACTATCCTAGGGCTGATGCTAACCCTAACCCTAACCCTAACACTATCCTAGGGTTGATGCTAACCCTAACCCTAACTCTAACACTATCCTAGGGCTGAGGCTAACCCTAACCCTAACACTATCCTACGGCTGATGCTAACCCTAAACCTAACCCAAACACTATCCTAAGGCTGATGCTAACCCTAACACTAACAGTATCCTAGGCCTTGTGCTAACCCTAACCCTAACGCAAACACTATTCTAGGGCTGATGCTAACACTAACCCTAATAATATCCTAGGGCTGATGCTAACCCTAACCCTAACCCTAATACTATCCTAGGGCTGATGCTAACCCTAACCCTAACCCTAACACTATCCTAGGGCTGATGCTAACCCTAACCCTAACTCTAATACTATCCTAGGGCTGATGCTAACCCTAACCCTAACCCTAACACTATCCTAGGGCTGATGCTAACCCTAACCCTAACCCTAACACTATCCTAGGGCTGACTCTAACCGTAACCCTAGCACTATCCTAGGCCTGATGCTAACCCTAACCCTTACCCTAACACTATCCTAGGGCTGATGCTAACCCTAACCCTAACCCTAACACTATCCTAGGGCTGATGCTAACCCTAACCCTAACACTAACACTATCCTCGGGCTGATGCTAACCCTAACCCTAACACTAACACTATCCTAGGGCTGATGCTAACTCTAACCCCAACACTCTCCTAGGCCTGATGCTAACCCTAACCCTAACACTATCCTAGGGCTGATGCTAACCCTAACCCTAACCCTAACACTATCCTAGGCCTGATGCTAACCCTATCCCTAACCCTAACACTATCCTAGGGCTGATGCTAACCCTAACCCTAATAATATCCTAGGGCTGATGCTAACCCTAACCCTAACCCTAACACTATCCTAGGGCTGATGCTAACCCTAACCCAACCCTAACACTATCCTAGGGCTGATGCTAACCCTAACCCTAACCCTAACACTATCCTAGGGCTGATGCTAACCCTAACCCTAACAATATCCTAGGCCTGATGATATCCATAACCCTAAACCTAACACTATCCTAGGGCTGATGCTAACCCTAACACTAACCCTAACACTATCCTAGGGCTGATTCTAACCGTAACCCTAACACTACCCTAGCCCTGATGCTAACCCTAACCCTTACCCTAACACTATCCTAGGGCTGATGCTAAACCTAACCATAACCCTAACACTATCCTAGGGCTGATGCTAACCCTAACCCCAACCCTAACACTATCCTAAGGCGGATGCTAACCCTAACCCTAACACTAACACTATCCTAGGGCTGATGCTAACCCTAACACTAACACTATCCTAGGGCTGATGCTAACCCAAACCCTAACCCTAACACTACCCTAGGCTGATGCTAACCGTAACCCTAACTCTAACACTATCTTAGGGCTGAGGCTAACCCTAACCCTAACACTATCCTACGGCTGATGCTAACCCTAACCCTAACCCTAAGTCTATCCTAGGGCTGATGCTAACCCTAACCCTAACACTATCCTAGGCCTGATGCTAACCCTAAGCCTAACCCTAACACTATCGTAGGGCTGATGCTAACCCTAACCCTAACACTATCCTACGGCTGATGCTAACCTAACCCTAACCCTAACACTATCCTATGGCTGATGCTAACCCTAACCCTAACACTATCCTAGGCCTCATGATAACCCTAACCCTAACCCTAACACCATCCTAGGGCTTATGCTAACCCTAACCCTAACACTATCCTAGGGCTGATGCTAACGCTAACCCTAACCCTAACACTATCCTAGGGCTGATGCTAACCCTAACCCTAACACTATCCTAGGCCAGATGCTAACCCTAACCCTAACCCTAACACTATCCTAGGGCTGATGCCAACCCTAACCCTAACCCTAACACTATCCTAGAGCTGATGCGAACCCTAACCCTAACCCTAACCCTAAACCTAATACTATCCTAGGGCTGATGCTAACTCTAACCCTAACCCTAACACTATCCTACGGCTGATGCTAACCCTAACCCTAACCCTAACACTAACCTAAGGCTGATGCTAACCCTAACACTAACACTATCGTAGGCCTGGTGCTAACCCCAACATTAACCCTAACACTATTCTAGGGCTGATGCTAACCCTAACCCTAATAATATCCTAGGGCTGATGCTAACCCTAACCCTAACCCTAACAGTATCCTAGGGCTGATGCTATCCCTAACCCTAACCCTAAGACTATCCTAGGGCTGATGCTAACCTTAACGCTAACCCTAATACTATCCTAGGGCTGATGCTAACCCTAACCCTAACACTAACACTATCCTAGGGCTGATGCTAACCCTAACCCTAACCCTAACACTATCCTAGGGCTGATTCTAACCGTAACCCTAACACTATCCTAGGCCTGATGCTAACCCTAACCGTTACCCTAACACTATCCTAGGGCTGATGCTAACCCTAACCCTAACCCTAACACTATCCTAGGGCTGATTCTAACTGTAACCCTAACACTATCCTAGGCCTGATGCTAACCCTAACCCTTACCCTAACACTATCCTAGGGCTGATGCTAAACCTAACCATAACCCTAACACTATCCTAGGGCTGATGCTAACCCTAACCCTAACACTATCACTATCCTAGGGCTGATGCTAACCCTAACCCTAACACTCTCCTAGGCCTGATGCTAACCCTAACCCTAACAATATCCTAGGGCTGATGGTAACCCTAACCCTAACCCTAACACTATCCTAGGCCTGATGCTAACCCTATCCCTAACCCTAACACTATCCTAGGGCTGATGCTAACCCTAACGCTAACCCTAACACTATCCTTGAACTGATGCTAACCCTAACCCTAACCCTAACACTATCCTAGGCCTGATGATAACCCTAACCCTAACCCTGACACTATCCTAGGTTTTACGTTAACCCTAACCCTAACACTATCCTAGCGCTGATGCTACCCTAACCCTAACCCTAACACTATCCGAGGGCGGATGCTAACCCTAACCCTAACACTAACACTATCCTAGGGCTGATGCTAACCCTAACACTAACACTATCCTAGGGCTGATGCTAACCCTAACCCTAACCCTAACACTATCCTAGGGCTGATGCTAACCCTAACCCTAACTCTAACAGTCTCCTATGGCTGAGGCTAACCCTAACACTAACACTATCCTAGGGCTGATGCTAACCCTAACCCTAACCCTAACACTATCCTCGGGCTGATGCTTACCCTAACCCTAACACTATCCTAGGGCTGATGGTAACCCTAACCCTAACCCTAACACTATCCTAGGGCTGATGCTAACCCTAACCCTAACCCTAACACTCTCCTAGGCCTGATGCTAACCCTAACCCTAACACTATCCTAGGGCTGATGCTAACCCTAACCCTAACCCTAACACTATCCTAGGCCTGATGCTAACCCTATCCCTAACCCTAACACTATCCTAGGGCTGATGCTAACCCTAACCCTAATAATATCCTAGGGCTGATGCTAACCCTAACCCTAACCCTAACACTATCCTAGGGCTTATGCTAACCCTAACCCAACCCTAACACTATCCTAGGGCTGATGCTAACCCTAACCCTAACCCTAACACTATCCTAGGGCTGATGCTAACCCTAACCCTAACAATATCCTAGGCCTGATGATATCCATAACCCTAAACCTAACACTATCCTAGGGCTGATGCTAACCCTAACACTAACCCTAACACTATCCTAGGGCTGATTCTAACCGTAACCCTAACACTACCCTAGGCCTGATGCTAACCCTAACCCTTACCCTAACACTATCCTAGGGCTGATGCTAAACCTAACCATAACCCTAACACTATCCTAGGGCTGATGCTAACCCTAACCCCAACCCTAACACTATCCTAAGGCAGATGCTAACCCTAACCCTAACACTAACACTATCCTAGGGCTGATGCTAACCCTAACACTAACACTATCCTAGGGCTGATGCTAACCCAAACCCTAACCCTAACACTACCCTAGGCTGATGCTAACCGTAACCCTAACTCTAACACTATCTTAGGGCTGAGGCTAACCCTAACCCTAACACTATCCTACGGCTGATGCTAACCCTAACCCTAACCCTAAGACTATCCTAGGGCTGATGCTAACCCTAACCCTAACACTATCCTAGGCCTGATGCTAACCCTAAGCCTAACCCTAACACTATCGTAGGGCTGATGCTAACCCTAACCCTAACACTATCCTACGGCTGATGCTAACCTAACCCTAACCCTAACACTATCCTATGGCTGATGCTAACCCTAACCCTAACACTATCCTAGGCCTCATGATAACCCTAACCCTAACCCTAACACCATCCTAGGGCTTATGCTAACCCTAACCCTAACACTATCCTAGGGCTGATGCTAACGCTAACCCTAACCCTAACACTATCCTAGGGCTGATGCTAACCCTAACCCTAACACTATCCTAGGCCAGATGCTAACCCTAACCCTAACCCTAACACTATCCTAGAGCTGATGCGAACCCTAACCCTAACCCTAACCCTAAACCTAATACTATCCTAGGGCTGATGCTAACTCTAACCCTAACCCTAACACTATCCTACGGCTGATGCTAACCCTAACCCTAACCCTAACACTAACCTAAGGCTGATGCTAACCCTAACACTAACACTATCCTAGGCCTGGTGCTAACCCCAACATTAACCCTAACACTATTCTAGGGCTGATGCTAACCCTAACCCTAATAATATCCTAGGGCTGATGCTAACCCTAACCCTAACCCTAACAGTATCCTAGGGCTGATGCTATCCCTAACCCTAACCCTAAGACTATCCTAGGGCTGATGCTAACCTTAACCCTAACCCTAATACTATCCTAGGGCTGATGCTAACCCTAACCCTAACACTAACACTATCCTAGGGCTGATGCTAACCCTAACCCTAACCCTAACACTATCCTAGGGCTGATTCTAACCGTAACCCTAACACTATCCTAGGCCTGATGCTAACCCTAACCCTTACCCTAACACTATCCTAGGGCTGATGCTAACCCTAACCCTAACCCTAACACTATCCTAGGGCTGATTCTAACTGTAACCCTAACACTATCCTAGGCCTGATGCTAACCCTAACCCTTACCCTAACACTATCCTAGGGCTGATGCTAAACCTAACCATAACCCTAACACTATCCTAGGGCTGATGCTAACCCTAACCCTAACACTAACACTATCCTAGGGCTGATGCTAACCCTAACCCTAACACTCTCCTAGGCCTGATGCTAACCCTAACCCTAACAATATCCTAGGGCTGATGGTAACCCTAACCCTAACCCTAACACTATCCTAGGCCTGATGCTAACCCTATCCCTAACCCTAACACTATCCTAGGGCTGATGCTAACCCTAACGCTAACCCTAACACTATCCTTGAACTGATGCTAACCCTAACCCTAACCCTAACACTATCCTAGGCCTGATGATAACCCTAACCCTAACCCTGACACTATCCTAGGTTTTACGTTAACCCTAACCCTAACACTATCCTAGCGCTGATGCTACCCTAACCCTAACCCTAACACTATCCGAGGGCGGATGCTAACCCTAACCCTAACACTAACACTATCCTAGGGCTGATGCTAACCCTAACACTAACACTATCCTAGGGCTGATGCTAACCCTAACCCTAACCCTAACACTATCCTAGGGCTGATGCTAACCCTAACCCTAACTCTAACAGTCTCCTATGGCTGAGGCTAACCCTAACACTAACACTATCCTAGGGCTGATGCTAACCCTAACCCTAACCCTAACACTATCCTCGGGCTGATGCTTACCCTAACCCTAACACTATCCTAGGGCTGATGGTAACCCTAACCCTAACCCTAACACTATCCTAGGGCTGATGCTAACCCTAACCCTAACCCTAACACTATCCTAGGGCTTATGCTAACCCAAACCCTAACACTATCCTAGGGCTGATGCTAACCCTAACCCTAAACCTAACACTATCCTAGGGCTGATGCTAACCCTAACCCTAACCCTAACACTATCCTAGGGCGGATGCTAACCCTAACCCTAACCCTAACACTATCCTAGGGCTGATGCTAACCCTAACCCTAAGACTATCCTAGGGCTGATGCTAACCCTAACCCTAACACTATCCTAGGCCTGATGCTAACCCTAAGCCTAACCCTAACACTATCGTAGGGCTGATGCTAACCCTAACCCTAACACTATTCTAGGGCTGATGCTAACCTAACCCTAACCCTAACACTATCCTAGGGCTGATGCTAACCCTAACCCTAACACTGTCCTAGGCCTGATGATAACCCTAACCCTAACCCTAACACCATCCTAGGGCTGATGCTAACCCTAAGCCTAACACTATCCTAGGGCTGATGCTAACCCTAACCCTAACCCTAACACTATCCTAGGGCTGATGCTAACCCTAACCCTAACACTATCCTAGGCCTGATGCTAACCCTAACCCTAACCCTAACACTATCCTAGGGCTGATGCTAACCCTAACCCTAACCCTAACCCTAACCCTAATACTATCCTAGGGCTGATGCTAACCCTAACACTAACCCTAACACTATCCTAGGGCTGATGCTAACCCTAACCCTAACTCTAACACTATCCTAGGGCTGAGGCTAACCCTAACCCTAACACTATCCTACGGCTGATGCTAACCCTAACCCTAACCCTAACACTATCCTAGGGCTGATGCTAACCCTAACCCTAACACTATCCTAGGCCTGATGCTAACCCTAACCCTAACCCTAACACTATCCTAGGGCTGATGCTAACCCTAACCCTAACCCTAACACTATCCTAGAGCTGATGCTAACCCTATCCCTAACCCTAACCCTAACCCTAATACTATCCTAGGGCTGATGCAAACCCTAACCCTAACCCTAACACTATCCTAGGGCTGATGCTAACCCTAACCCTAACTCTAACACTATCCTAGGGCTGAGGCTAACCCTAACCCTAACACTATCCTACGGCTGATGCTAACCCTAACCCTAACCCAAACACTATCCTAAGGCTGATGCTAACCCTAACACTAACAGTATCCTAGGCCTTGTGCTAACCCTAACCCTAACCCAAACACTATTCTAGGGCTGATGCTAACACTAACCCTAATAATATCCTAGGGCTGATGCTAACCCTAACCCTAACCCTAATACTATCCTAGGGCTGATGCTAACCCTAACCCTAACCCTAACACTATCCTAGGGCTGATGCTAACCCTAACCCTAACCCTAATACTATCCTAGGGCTGATGCTAACCCTAACCCTAACCCTAACACTATCCTAGGGCTGATGCTAACCCTAACCCTAACCCTAACACTATCCTAGGGCTGATGCTAACCCTAACACTAACACTATCCTAGGGCTGATGCTAACCCTAACCCTAACCCTAACACTATCCTAGGGCTGATGCTAACCCTAACCCTAACTCTAACACTATCTTAGGGCTGAGGCTAACCCTAAACCTAACACTATCCTACGGCTGATGCTAACCCTAACCCTAACCCTAACACTATCCTAAGGCTGATGCTAACCCTAACACTAACACTATGCTAGGCCTGGTGCTAACCCTAACCCTAACCCTAACACTATCCTAGGGCTGATGCTAACCCTAACCCTAATACTATCCTAGGGCTGATGCTAACAGTAACCCTAACCCTAACACTATCCTAGGGCTGATGCTAACGCTAACCCTAACCCTAACACTATCCTAGGGCTGATGCTAACCCTAACCCTAACACTATCCTAGGCCTGATGCTAACCCTAACCCTAACACTTACACTATCCTAGTGCTGATGCTAACTCTAACCCTAATCCTAACACTATCCTAGGTCTGATGCTAACCCTAAACCTAACAGTATCCTAGGGCTGATGCTAACCCTAACCCTAACCGTAACACTATCCTAGGGCTGATGTTAACCCTAACCCTAACACTATCCTAGGGCTGATGCTAACCCTAACCCTAACCCAAACACTATCCTAGGGTTGATGCTAACCCTAACCCTAACACTATCCTAGAGCTGATGCGAACCCTAACCCTAACCCTATCCCTAACCCTAATACTATCCTAGGGCTGATGCTAACTCTAACCCTAACCCTAACACTATCCTACGGCTGATGCTAACCCTAACCCTAACCCTAACACTATCCTAAGGCTGATGCTAACCCTAACACTAACACTATCCTAGGCCTGGTGCTAACCCCAACATTAACCCTAACACTATTCTAGGGCTGATGCTAACCCTAACCCTAATAATATCCTAGGGCTGATGCTAACCCTAACCCTAACCCTAACAGTATCCTAGGGCTGATGCTATCCCTAACCCTAACCCTAAGACTATCCTAGGGCTGATGCTAACCCTAACCCTAACCCTAATACTATCCTAGGACTGATGCTAACCCTAACCCTAACACTAACACTATCCTAGGGCTGATGCTAACCCTAACCCTAACCCTAACACTATCCTAGGGCTGATTCTAACCGTAACCCTAACACTATTCTAGGCCTGATGCTAACCCTAACCCTTACCCTAACACTATCCTAGGGCTGATGCTAACCCTAACCCTAACCCTAACACTATCCTAGGGCTGATTCTAACCGTAACCCTAACACTATCCTAGGCCTGATGCTAATCCTAACCCTTACCCTAACACTATCCTAGGGCTGATGCTAAACCTAACCATAACCCTAACACTATCCTAGGGCTGATGCTAACCCTAACCCTAACACTAACACTATCCTAGGGCTGATGCTAACCCTAACCCTAACACTCTCCTAGGCCTGATGCTAACCCTAATCCTAACAATATCCTAGGGCTGATGGTAACCCTAACCCTAACCCTAACACTATCCTAGGCCTGATGCTAACCCTATCCCTAACCCTAACACTATCCTAGGGCTGATGCTAACCCTAACCCTAACTCTAACACTATCCTAGGCCTGATGATAACCCTAACCCTAACCCTGACACTATCCTAGGTTTTATGTTAACCCTAACCCTAACACTATCCTAGCGCTGATGCTAACCCTAACCCTAACCCAAACACTATCCTAGGGTTGATGCTAACCCTAACCCTAACACTATCCTAGAGCTGATGCGAACCCTAACCCTAACCCTATCCCTAACCCTAATTCTATCCTAGGGCTGATGCTAACTCTAACCCTAACCCTAACACTATCCTACGGCTGATGCTAACCCTAACCCTAACCCTAACACTATCCTAAGGCTGATGCTAACCCTAACACTAACACTATCCTAGGCCTGGTGCTAACCCCAACATTAACCCTAACACTATTCTAGGGCTGATGCTAACCCTAACCCTAATAATATCCTAGGGCTGATGCTAACCCTAACCCTAACCCTAACAGTATCCTAGGGCTGATGCTATCCCTAACCCTAACCCTAAGACTATCCTAGGGCTGATGCTAACCCTAACCCTAACCCTAATACTATCCTAGGACTGATGCTAACCCTAACCCTAACACTAACACTATCCTAGGGCTGATGCTAACCCTAACCCTAACCCTAACACTATCCTAGGGCTGATTCTAACCGTAACCCTAACACTATTCTAGGCCTGATGCTAACCCTAACCCTTACCCTAACACTATCCTAGGGCTGATGCTAACCCTAACCCTAACCCTAACACTATCCTAGGGCTGATTCTAACCGTAACCCTAACACTATCCTAGGCCTGATGCTAATCCTAACCCTTACCCTAACACTATCCTAGGGCTGATGCTAAACCTAACCATAACCCTAACACTATCCTAGGGCTGATGCTAACCCTAACCCTAACACTAACACTATCCTAGGTCTGATGCTAACCCTAACCCTAACACTCTCCTAGGCCTGATGCTAACCCTAATCCTAACAATATCCTAGGGCTGATGGTAACCCTAACCCTAACCCTAACACTATCCTAGGCCTGATGCTAACCCTATCCCTAACCCTAACACTATCCTAGGGCTGATGCTAACCCTAACCCTAACTCTAACACTATCCTAGGCCTGATGATAACCCTAACCCTAACCCTGACACTATCCTAGGTTTTATGTTAACCCTAACCCTAACACTATCCTAGCGCTGATGCTAACCCTAACCCTAACCCTAACACTATCCGAGGGCGGATGCTAACCCTAACCCTAACCCTAACACTATCCTAGGGCTGATGCTAACCCTAACCCTAACTGTAACAGTCTCCTATGGCTGAGGCTAACCCTAACCCTAACACTATCCTAGGGCTGATGCTAACCCTAACCCTAACACTATCCTAGGGCTGATGCTAACCCTAACCCTAACCCTAACACTATCCTAGGCCTGATGCTAACCCTATTTCTAACCCTAACACTCTCCTAGGGCTGAGGCTAACCCTAACCCTAACACTATCCTAGGGCTGATGCTAACCCTAACCCTAAAACTAACACTATCCTAGGGTTGATGCTAACCTTAACCCTAACACTATCCTAGGGCTGATGCTAACCCTAACCCTACCCCTAACACGTTCCTAGGGCTGAGGCTAACCGTAACCCTAACACTATCCTAGGGCTGATGCTAACCCTAACCCTAAAACTAACACAATCCTAGGGTTGATGCTAACCCTAACCCTAACACTATCCTAGGGCTGATGCTAACCCTAACCCTACCCCTAACACTATCCTAGGGCTGATGCTAACCCTAACCCTAACACTAACCTAGGGCTGATGCTAACCCTAACCCTAACCCTAACACTATCCTAGGGCTGATGCTAACCCTAACCCTAACCCTAACACTATCCTAGGGTTGATGCTAACCCTAACCCTAACCCTAACACTATCCTAGAGCTGATGCTAACGCTAACCCTAACCCTAACCCTAACCCTAATACTATCCTAGGGCTGATGCTAACCCTAAACCTAACCCTAAAACTATCCTAGGGCTGATGCTAACCCTAACACTAACACTATCCTAGGGCTGATGCTAACCCTAACCCTAACCCTAACACTATCCTAGGGCTGATGCTAACCCTAACCCTAATACTATCCTAGGGCTGATGCTAACCCTAACCCTAACCCTAACACTATCCTAGGGCTGATGCTAACGCTAACCCTAACCCTAACACTATCCTAGGGCTGATGCTAACCCTAACCCTAACATTATCCTAGGCCTGATGCTAACCCTAACCCTAACACTTACACTATCCTAGGGCTGATGCTAACCCTAACCCTAACCCTAACACTATCCTAGGTCTGATGCTAACCCTAAACCTAACAGTATCCTAGGGCTGATGCTAACCCTAACCCTAACCGTAACACTATCCTAGGGCTGATGTTAACCCTAACCCTAACACTATCCTAGGGCTGATGCTAACCCTAACCCTAACCCAAACACTATCCTAGGGTTGATGCTACCCCTAACACTAACACTATCCTAGGGCTGATGCTAACCCTAACCCTAACCCTAACCCTAACCCTAATACTATCCTAGGGCTGATGCTAACCCTAACCCTAACCCTAACACTATCCTACGGCTGATGCTAACCCTAACACTAACACTATCCTAGGACTGATGCTAACCCTAACCCTAACCCTAACCCTAACACTATCCTAGGGCTGATGCTAACCCTAACCCTAACTCTAACACTATCCTAGGCCTGAGGCTAACCCTAACCCTAACACTATCCTACGGCTGATGCTAACCCTAACCCTAACCCTAACACTATCCTAAGGCTGATGCTAACCCTAACACTAACAGTATCCTAGGCCTGGTGCTAACCCTAACCCTAACCCTAACAGTATCCTAGGGCTGATGCTAACCCTAACCCTAATAATATCCTAGGGCTGATGCTAACCCTAACCCTAACCCTAACACTATCCTAGGTCTGATGCTAACCCTAACCCTAACCCTAACACTATCCTAGGGCTGATGCTAACCCTAACCCTAACCCCAACACTATCCTAGGGCTGATGCTAACCCTAACCCTAACAATATCCTAGTCCTGATGATATCCCCAACCCTAAAGCTAACACTATCCTAGGGCTGATGCTAACCCTAACCCTAACCCTAACACTATCCTAGGGCTGATGCTAACCCTAACCCTAACACTATCCTAGGCCTGATGCTAACCCTAACCCTAACACTATCCTAGGGCTGATGCTAACCCTAACCCTAACAATATCCTAGTCCTGATGATATCCCTAACCCTAAAGCTAACACTATCCTAGGCCTGATGCTAACCCTATCCCTAACCCTAACACTCTCCTAGGGCTGAGGCTAACCCTAACCCTAACACAATCCTAGGGCTGATGCTAACGCTAACCCTAACCCAAACACTATCCTAGGGTTGATGGTAACCCTAACCCTAACACTATCCTAGGGCTGATGCTAACCCTAACCCTAACACTATCCTAGGCCTGATGCTAACCCTAACCCTAACCCTAACACCATCCTAGGGCTGATGCTAACCCTAAGCCTAACACTATCCGAGGCCTAATGCTAACCCTAACCCTAACACTATCCTAGGGCTGATGCTAACCCTAACCCTAACCCTAACACTATCCTAGGCCTGGTGCTAACCCTAACCCTAACCCTAACACTATCCTAGGCCTGATGCTAACCCTATCCTTAACCCTAACACTATCCTAGGACTGATGCTAACCCTAACGCTAACCCTAACACTATCCTTGAACTGATGCTAACCGTAACCCTAACCCTAACACTATCCTGGGCCTGATGATAACCCTAACGCTAACCCTGACACTATCCTAAGGTTTATCTTAACCCTAACCCTAACACTATCCTAGGGCTGATGCTAACCCTAACCCTAACCCTAACACTATGCTAGGGCGGATGCTAACCCTAACCCTAACCCTAACACTATCCTAGGGCTGATGCTAACCCTAACACTAACACTATCCTAGGGCGGATGCTAACCCTAACCCTAACCCTAACACTATCCTAGGGCTGATGCTAACCCTAACCCTAACTCTAACACTATCTTAGGGCTGAGGCTAACCCTAACCCTAACACTATCCTACGGCTGATGCTACCCCTAACCCTAACCCTAACACTATCCTAAGGCTGATGCTAACCCTAACACTAACACTATGCTAGGCCTGGTGCTAACCCTAACCCTATCCATAACACTATCCTAGGGCTGATGCTAACCCTAACCCTAATACTATCCTAGGGCTGATGCTAACCCTAACCCTAACCCTAACACTATCCTAGGGCTGATGTTAACCCTAACCCTAACACTATCCTAGGGCTGATGCTAACCCTAACCCTAACCCAAACACTATCCTAGGGTTGATGCTAACCCTAACACTAACACTATCCTAGGGGTGATGCTAACCCTAACCCTAACCCTAACCCTAAACCTAATACTATCCTAGGGCTGATGCTAACCCTAACCCTAACCCTAACACTATCCTAGGGCTGATGCTAACCCTAACCCTAACTCTAACACTATCTTAGGGCTGAGGCTAACCCTAACCCTGACACTATCCTATGGCTGATGCTACCCCTAACCCTAACCCTAACACTATCCTAAGGCTGATGCTAACCCTAACACTAACACTATGCTAGGCCTGGTGCTAACCCTAACCCTAACCCTAACACTATCCTAGGGCTGATGCTAACCCTAACCCTAATACTTTCCTATGGCTGATGCTAACCCTAACCCTAACCCTAACACTATCCTAGGGCTGATGCTAACGCTAACCCTAACCCTAACACTATCCTAGGGCTGATGCTAACCCTAACCCTAACACTATCCTAGGCCTGATGCTAACCCTAACCTTAACACTTACACTATCCTAGGGCTGATGCTAACCCTAACCATAACCCTAAAACTATCCTAGGTCTGATGCTAACCCTAAACCTAACAGTATCCTAGGGCTGATGCTAACCCTAACCCTAACCCTAACACTATCCTAGGGCTGATGTTAACCCTAACCCTAACACTATCCTAGGGCTGATGCTAACCCTAACCCTAACCCAAACACTATCCTAGGGTTGATGCTACCCCTAACACTAACACTATCCTAGGGCTGATGCTAACCCTAACCCTAACCCTAACCCTAACCCTAATACTATCCTAGGGCTGATGCTAACCCTAACCCTAACCCTAACACTATCCTAGGGCTGATGCTAACCCTAACACTAACACTATCCTAGGGCTGATGCTAACCCTAACCCTAACCCTAACCCTAACACTATCCTAGGGCTGATGCTAACCCTAACCCTAACTCTAACACTATGTTGGCCTGAGGCTAACCCTAACCCTAACACTATCCTACGGCTGATGCTATCCCTAACCCTAACCCTAACACTATCCTAAGGCTGATGCTAACCCTAACACTAACAGTATCCTAGGCCTGGTGCTAACCCTAACCCTAACCCTAACAGTATCCTAGGGCTGATGCTAACCCTAACCCTAATAATATCCTAGGGCTGATGCTAACCCTAACCCTAACCCTAACACTATCCTAGGTCTGATGCTAACCCTAACCCTAACCCTAACACTATCCTAGGGCTGATGCTAACCCTAACCCTAACCCCAACACTATCCTAGGGCTGATGCTAACCCTAACCCTAACAATATCCTAGTCCTGATGATATCCCCAACCCTAAAGCTAACACTATCCTAGGGCTGATGCTAACCCTAACCCTAACCCTAACACTATCCTAGGGCTGATGCTAACCCTAACCCTAACACTATCCTAGGCCTGATGCTAACCCTAACCCTAACACTATCCTAGGGCTGATGCTAACCCTAACCCTAACAATATCCTAGTCCTGATGATATCCCTAACCCTAAAGCTAACACTATCCTAGGCCTGATGCTAACCCTATCCCTAACCCTAACACTCTCCTAGGGCTGAGGCTAACCCTAACCCTAACACAATCCTAGGGCTGATGCTAACCCTAACCCTAACCCAAACACTATCCTAGGGTTGATGGTAACCCTAACCCTAACACTATCCTAGGGCTGATGCTAACCCTAACCCTAACACTATCCTAGGCCTGATGCTAACCCTAACCCTAACCCTAACACCATCCTAGGGCTGATGCTAACCCTAAGCCTAACACTATCCGAGGCCTAATGCTAACCCTAACCCTAACACTATCCTAGGGCTGATGCTAACCCTAACCCTAACCCTAACACTATCCTAGGCCTGGTGCTAACCCTAACCCTAACCCTAACACTATCCTAGGCCTGATGCTAACCCTATCCTTAACCCTAACACTATCCTAGGACTGATGCTAACCCTAACGCTAACCCTAACACTATCCTTGAACTGATGCTAACCGTAACCCTAACCCTAACACTATCCTGGGCCTGATGATAACCCTAACGCTAACCCTGACACTATCCTAAGGTTTATCTTAACCCTAACCCTAACACTATCCTAGGGCTGATGCTAACCCTAACCCTAACCCTAACACTATGCTAGGGCGGATGCTAACCCTAACCCTAACCCTAACACTATCCTAGGGCTGATGCTAACCCTAACACTAACACTATCCTAGGGCGGATGCTAACCCTAACCCTAACCCTAACACTATCCTAGGGCTGATGCTAACCCTAACCCTAACTCTAACACTATCTTAGGGCTGAGGCTAACCCTAACCCTAACACTATCCTACGGCTGATGCTACCCCTAACCCTAACCCTAGCACTATCCTAAGGCTGATGCTAACCCTAACACTAACACTATGCTAGGCCTGGTGCTAACCCTAACCCTATCCATAACACTATCCTAGGGCTGATGCTAACCCTAACCCTAATACTATCCTAGGGCTGATGCTAACCCTAACCCTAACCCTAACACTATCCTAGGGCTGATGTTAACCCTAACCCTAACACTATCCTAGGGCTGATGCTAACCCTAACCCTAACCCAAACACTATCCTAGGGTTGATGCTAACCCTAACACTAACACTATCCTAGGGGTGATGCTAACCCTAACCCTAACCCTAACCCTAAACCTAATACTATCCTAGGGCTGATGCTAACCCTAACCCTAACCCTAACACTATCCTAGGGCTGATGCTAACCCTAACCCTAACTCTAACACTATCTTAGGGCTGAGGCTAACCCTAACCCTGACACTATCCTACGGCTGATGCTACCCCTAACCCTAACCCTAACACTATCCTAAGGCTGATGCTAACCCTAACACTAACACTATGCTAGGCCTGGTGCTAACCCTAACCCTAACCCTAACACTATCCTAGGGCTGATGCTAACCCTAACCCTAATACTTTCCTATGGCTGATGCTAACCCTAACCCTAACCCTAACACTATCCTAGGGCTGATGCTAACGCTAACCCTAACCCTAACACTATCCTAGGGCTGATGCTAACCCTAACCCTAACACTATCCTAGGCCTGATGCTAACCCTAACCTTAACACTTACACTATCCTAGGGCTGATGCTAACCCTAACCATAACCCTAAAACTATCCTAGGTCTGATGCTAACCCTAAACCTAACAGTATCCTAGGGCTGATGCTAACCCTAACCCTAACCCTAACACTATCCTAGGGCTGATGTTAACCCTAACCCTAACACTATCCTAGGGCTGATGCTAACCCTAACCCTAACCCAAACACTATCCTAGGGTTGATGCTAACCCTAACACTAACACTATCCTAGGGCTGATGCTAACCCTAACCCTAACCCTAACCCTAACCCTAATACTATCCTAGGGCTGATGCTAACCCTAACCCTAACCCTAACACTATCCTAGGGCTGATGCTAACCCTAACACTAACACTATCCTAGGGCTGATGCTAACCCTAACCCTAACCCTAACCCTAACACTATCCTAGGGCTGATGCTAACCCTAACCCTAACTCTAACACTATCCTAGGGCTGAGGCTAACCCTAACCCTAACACTATCCTACGGCTGATGCTAACCCTAACCCTAACCCTAACACTATCCTAAGGCTGATGCTAACCCTAATACTAACACTATCCTAGGCCTGGTGCTAACCCTAACCCTAACCCTAACAGTATCCTAGGGCTGATGCTAACCCTAACCCTAATAATATCCTAGGGCTGATGCTAACCCTAACCCTAACCCTAACACTATCCTAGGTCTGATGCTAACCCTAACCCTAACCCTAACACTATCCTAGGGCTGATGCTAACCCTACCCTAACCCCAACACTATCCTAGGGCTGATGCTAACCCTAACCCTAACAATATCCTAGTCCTGATGATATCCCTAACCCTAAAGCTAACACTATCCTAGGGCTGATGCTAACCCTAACCCTAACCCTAACACTATCCTAGGGCTGATGCTAACCCTAACCCTAACACTATCCTAGGCCTGATGCTAACCCTAACCCTAACACTATCCTAGGGCTGGTGCTAACCCTAACCCTAACCCTAACACTATCCTAGGCCTGATGCTAACCCTATCCCTAACCCTAACACTCTCTTAGGGCTGAGGCTAACCCTAACCCTAACACAATCCTAGGGCTGATGCTAACCCTAACCCTAACCCGAACACTATCCTAGGGTTGATGGTAACCCTAACCCTAACACTATCCTAGGGCTGATGCTAACCCTAACCCTAACACTATCCTAGGCCTGATGCTAACCCTAACCCTAACCCTAACACTATCCTAGGGCTGATGCTAACCCTAACCCTAACACTATCCTAGGCCTGACGCTAACCCTAACCCTAACCCTAACACTATCCTAGGGCGGATGCTAACCCTAACCCTAACCCTAACACTATCCTAGAGCTGATGCTAACCCTAACCCTAACCCTAACCCTAACCCTAATACTATCCTAGGGCTGATGCTAACCCTAACCCTAACACTATCCTAGGGCTGATGCTAACCCTAACCCTAACTCTAACACTATCCTAGGGCTGAGGCTAACCCTAACCATAACACTATCCTACGGCTGATGCTAACCCTAACCCTAACCCTAACACTATCCTAAGGCTGATGCTAACCCTAAGACTAACACTATCCTAGGCCTGGTGCTAACCCTAACCCTAACCCTAACACTATCCTAGGGCTGATGCTAACCCTAACCCTAACCCTAATACTATCCTAGTGCTGATGCTAACCCTAACCCTAACCCTATCACTATCCTAGGGCTGATGCTAACCCTAACCCTAACCCTAACACTATCCTAGGGCTGATTCTAACCGTATCCCTAACACTATCCTAGGCCTGATGCTAACCGTAACCCTTACCCTAACACTATGCTAGGGCTGATGCTAACCCTAACCCTAACCCTAACACTATCCTAGGGCTGATTCTAACCGTAACCCTAACACTATCCTAGGCCTGATGCTAACCCTAACCCTTACCCTAACACTATCCTAGGCCTGATGCTAACCCTATCTTTAACCCTAACACTATGCTAGGACTGATGCTAACCCTAACGCTAACCCTAACACTATCCTTGAACTGATGCTAACCCTAACCCTAACCCTAACACTATCCTAGGCCTGATGATAACCCTAACCCTAACCCTGACACTATCCTAAGGTTTATGTTAACCCTAACCCTAACACTATCCTAGGGCTGATGCTAACCCTAACCCTAACCCTAACACTATGCTAGGGCGGATGCTAACCCTAACCCTAACCCTAACACTATCCTAGGGCTGATGCTAACCCTAACCCTAACTCTAACACTATCTTAGGGCTGAGGCTAACCCTAACCCTAACACTATCCTATGGCTGATGCTACCCCTAACCCTAACCCTAACACTATCCTAAGGCTGATGCTAACCCTAACACTAACACTATGCTAGGCCTGGTGCTAACCCTAACCCTAACCCTAACACTATCCTAGGGCTGATGCTAACCCTAACCCTAATACTATCCTAGGGCTGATGCTAACCCTATCCCTAACCCTAACACTACCCTAGGGCTGATGCTAACGCTAACCCTAACCCTAACACTATCCTAGGGCTGATGCTAACCCTAACCCTAACACTATCCTAGGCCTGATGCTAACCCTAACCCTAACACTTACACTATCCTAGGGCTGATGCTAACCCTAACCCTAACCCTAAAACTATCCTAGGTCTGATGCTAACCCTAAACCTAACAGTATCCTAGGGCTGATGCTAACCCTAACCCTAACCCTAACACTATCCTAGGGCTGATGTTAACCCTAACCCTAACACTATCCTAGGGCTGATGCTAACCCTAACCCTAATCCAAACACTATCCTAGGGTTGATGCTAACCCTAACACTAACACTATCCTAGGGGTGATGCTAACCCTAACCCTAACCCTAACCCTAACCCTAATACTATCATAGGGCTGATGCTAACCCTAACCCTAACGCTAACACTATCCTAGGGCTGATGCTAAACCTAACCCTAACTCTAACACTATCTTAGGGCTGAGGCTAACCCTAACCCTGACACTATCCTACGGCTGATGCTACCCCTAACCCTAACCCTAACACTATCCTAAGGCTGATGCTAACCCTAACACTAACACTATGCTAGGCCTGGTGCTAACCCTAACCCTAACCCTAACACTATCCTAGGGCAGATGCTAACCCTAACCCTAATACTATCCTATGGCTGATGCTAACCCTAACCCTAACCCTAACACTATCCTAGGGCTGATGCTAACGCTAACCCTAACCCTAACACTATCCTAGGGCTGATGCTGACCCTAACCCTAACACTATCCTAGGCCTGATGCTAACCCTAACCTTAACACTTACACTATCCTAGGGCTGATGCTAACCCTAACCATAACCCTAAAACTATCCTAGGGCTGATGCTAACCCTATCCCTAACCCTAACACTATCCTAGGGCTGATGCTAACCCTAACCCTAACCCTAACACTATCCTAGGGCTGATGCTAACCCTAACCCTAACCCAAACACTATCCTAGGGTTGATGCTAACCCTAACACTAACACTATCCTAGGGCTGATGCTAACCCTAACCCTAACCCTAACCCTAACCCTAATACTATCCTAGGGCTGATGCTAACCCTAACCCTAACCCTAACACTATCCTAGGGCTGATGCTAACCCTAACACTAACACTATCCTAGGGCTGATGCTAACCCTAACCCTAACCCTAACCCTAACACTATCCTAGGGCTGATGCTAACCCTAACCCTAACTCTAACACTATCCTAGGGCTGAGGCTAACCCTAACCCTAACACTATCCTATGGCTGATGCTAACCCTAACCCTAACCCTAACACTATCCTAAGGGTGATGCTAACCCTAACACTAACACTATCCTAGGCCTGGTGCTAACCCTAACCCTAACCCTAACAGTATCCTAGGGCTGATGCTAACCCTAACCCTAATAATATCCTAGGGCTGATGCTAACCCTAACCCTAACCCTAACACTATCCTAGGTCTGATGCTAACCCTAACCCTAACCCTAACACTATCCTAGGGCTGATGCTAACCCTAACCCTAACCCCAACACTATCCTAGGGCTGATGCTAACCCTAACCCTAACAATATCCTAGTCCTGATGATATCCCTAACCCTAAAGCTAACACTATCCTAGGGCTGATGCTAACCCTAACCCTAACCCTAACACTATCCTAGGGCTGATGCTAACCCTAACCCTAACACTATCCTAGGCCTGATGCTAACCCTAACCCTAACACTATCCTACGGCTGGTGCTAACCCTAACCCTAACCCTAACACTATCCTAGGCCTGATGCTAACCCTATCCCTAACCCTAACACTCTCCTAGGGCTGAGGCTAACCCTAACCCTAACACAATCCTAGGGCTGATGCTAACCCTAACCCTAACCCAAACACTATCCTAGGGTTGATGGTAACCCTAACCCTAACACTATCCTAGGGCTGATGCTAACCCTAACCCTAACACTATCCTAGGCCTGATGCTAACCCTAACCCTAACCCTAACACTATCCTAGGGCTGATGCTAACCCTAACCCTAACACTATCCTAGGCCTGATGCTAACCCTAACCCTAACCCTAACACTATCCTAGGGCGGATGCTAACCCTAACCCTAACCGTAACACTATCCTAGAGCTGATGCTAACCCTAACCCTAACCCTAACCCTAACCCTAATACTATCCTAGGGCTGATGCTAACCCTAACCCTAACCCTAACACTATCCTAGGGCTGATGCTAACCCTAACCCTAACTCTAACACTATCCTAGGGCTGAGGCTAACCCTAACCATAACACTATCCTACGGCTGATGATAACCCTAACCCTAACCCTAACACTATCCTAAGGCTGATGCTAACCCTAAGACTAACACTATCCTAGGCCTGGTGCTAACCCTAACCCTAACCCTAACACTATCCTAGGGCTGATGCTAACCCTAACCCTAACCCTAATACTATCCTAGTGCTGATGCTAACCCTAACCCTCACCCTATCACTATCCTAGGGCTGATGCTAACCCTAACCCTAACCCTAACACTATCCTAGGGCTGATTCTAACCGTATCCCTAACACTATCCTAGGCCTGATGCTAACCGTAACCCTTACCCTAACACTATGCTAGGGCTGATGCTAACCCTAACCCTAACCCAAACACTATCCTAGGGCTGATTCTAACCGTAACCCTAACACTATCCTAGGCCTGATGCTAACCCTAACCCTTACCCTAACACTATCCTAGGGCTGATGCTAAACCTAACCATAACCCTAACACTATCCTAGGGCTGATGCTAACCCTAACCCTAACACTCTCCTAGGCCTGATGCTAACCCTAACCCTAACACTATCCTAGGGCTGATGCTAACCCTAACCCTAACCCTAACACTATCCTAGGCCTGATGCTAACCCTATCCCTAACCCTAACACTATCCTAGGGCTGATGCTAACCCTAACCCTAATAATATCCTAGGGCTGATGCTAACCCTAACCCTAACCCTAACACTATCCTAGGGCTGATGCTAACCCTAACCCTAACCCTAACACTATCCTAGGGCTGATGCTAACCCTAACCCTAACAATATCCTAGGCCTGATGATATCCATAACCCTAAACCTAACACTATCCTAGGGCTGATGCTAACCCTAACCCTAACCCTAACACTATCCTAGGGCTGATTCTAACCGTAACCCTAACACTATCCTAGGCCTGATGCTAACCCTAACCCTTACCCTAACACTATCCTAGGGCTGATGCTAAACCTAACCATAACCATAACACTATCCTAGGGCTGATGCTAACCCTAACCCTAACCCTAACACTATCCTAGGGCGGATGCTAACCCTAACCCTAACCCTAACACTATCCTAGTGCTGATGCTAACCCTAACACTAACACTATCCTAGGGCTGATGCTAACCCTAACCCTAACCCTAACACTATCCTAGGGCTGATGCTAACCCTAACCCTAACTCTAACACTATCTTAGGGCTGAGGCTAACCCTAACCCTAACACTATCCTACGGCTGATGCTAACCCGAACCCTAACCCTAAGACTATCCTAGGGCTGATGCTAACCCTAACCCTAACACTATCCTAGGCCTGATGCTAACCCTAAGCCTAACCGTAACACTATCGTAGGGCTGATGCTAACCCTAACCCAAACACTATCCTAGGGCTGATGCTAACCTAACCCTAACCCTAACACTATCCTAGGGCTGATGCTAACCCTTACCCTAACACTATCCTAGGGGTGATGCTAACCCTAACCCTAACCCTAACACTATCCGAGGGCTGATGCTAACCCTAACCCTAACCCTAACACTATCCTAGAGCTGATGCTCACCTTAACCCTAACCCTAACCCTAACCCTAATACTATCCTAGGGCTGATGCTAACCCTAACCCTAACCCTAACACTATCCTAGGGCTGATGATAACCCTAACCCTAACTCTAACACTCTCCTAGGCCTGATGCTAACCCTAACCCTAACACTATCCTAGGGCTGATGCTAACCCTAACCCTAACCCTAACACTATCCTAGGCCTGATGCTAACCCTATCCCTAACCCTAACACTATCCTAGGGCTGATGCTAACCCTAACCCTAATAATATCCTAGGGCTGATGCTAACCCTAACCCTAACCCTAACACTATCCTAGGGCTGATGCTAACCCTAACCCTAACCCTAACACTATCCTAGGGCTGATGCTAACCCTAACCCTAACCCTAACACTATCCTAGGGCTGATGCTAACCCTAACCCTAACAATATCCTAGGCCTGATGATATCCATAACCCTAAACCTAACACTATCCTAGGGCTGATGCTAACCCTAACCCTAACCCTAACACTATCCTAGGGCTGATTCTAACCGTAACCCTAACACTATCCTAGGCCTGATGCTAACCCTAACCCTTACCCTAACACTATCCTAGGGCTGATGCTAAACCTAACCATAACCCTAACACTATCCTAGGGCTGATGCTAACCCTAACCCTAACCCTAACACTATCCTAGGGCGGATGCTAACCCTAACCCTAACCCTAACACTATCCTAGTGCTGATGCTAACCCTAACACTAACACTATCCTAGGGCTGATGCTAACCCTAACCCTAACCCTAACACTATCCTAGGGCTGATGCTAACCCTAACCCTAACTCTTACACTATCTTAGGGCTGAGGCTAACCCTAACCCTAACACTATCCTACGGCTGATGCTAACCCGAACCCTAACCCTAAGACTATCCTAGGGCTGATGCTAACCCTAACCCTAACACTATCCTAGGCCTGATGCTAACCCTAAGCCTAACCCTAACACTATCGTAGGGCTGATGCTAACCCTAACACAAACACTATCCTAGGGCTGATGCTAACCTAACCCTAACCCTAAAACTATCCTAGGGCTGATGCTAACCCTTACCCTAACACTATTCTAGGGGTGATGCTAACCCTAACCCTAACCCTAACACTATCCTAGGTCTGATGCTAACCCTAACCCTAACCCTAACACTATCCTAGAGCTGATGCTAACCCTAACCCTAACCCTAACCCTAACCCTAATACTATCCTAGGGCTGATGCTAACCCTAACCCTAACCCTAACACTATCCTAGGGCTGATGATAACCCTAACCCTAACTCTAACACTATCCTAGGGCTGAGGCTAACCCTAACCCTAACACTATAATTCGGCTGATGCTAACCCTAACCCTAACCCTAACACTATCCTAAGGCTGATGCTAACCCTAACACTAACACTATCCTAGGCCTGGTGCTAACCCTAACCCTAACCCTAACATTATTCTAGGGCTGATGCTAACCCTAACCCTAATAATATCCTAGGGCTGATGCTAACCCTAACCCTAACCCTAACACTATCCTAGGGCTGATGCTATCCCTAACCCTAACCCTAACACTATCCTAGGGCTGATGCTAACCCTAACCCTAACCCTAACACTATCCTAGGCCTGATGCTAACCCTAACCCTTACCCTAACACTATCCTAGGGCTGATGCTAACCGTAACCCTAACCCTAACACTATTCTAGGGCTGATTCTAACCGTAACCCTAACACTATCCTAGGCCTGATGCTAACCCTAACCCTTACCCTAACACTATCCTAGGGCTGATGCTAAACCTAACCATAACCCTAACACTATCCTAGGGCTGATGCTAACCCTAACCCTAACACTAACACTATCCTAGGGCTGATGCTAACCCTAACCCTAACACTCTCCTAGGCCTGATGCTAACCCTAACACTAACACTATCCTAGGGCTCATGCTAACCCTAACCCTAACACTCTCCTAGGCCTGATGCTAACCCTAACCCTAACACTATCCTAGGGCTGATGCTAACCCTAACCCTAAACCTAACACTATCCTAGGCCTGATGCTAACCCTATCCCTAACCCTAACACTATCCTAGGGCTGATGCTAACCCTAACGCTAACCCTAACACTATCCTAGGGCTGATGGTAACCCTAACCCTAACACTAACACTATCCTAGGGCTGATGCTAACCCTAACCCTAACACTCTCCTAGGCCTGATGCTAACCCTAACCCTAACACTATCCTAGGGCTGATGCTAACCCTAACCCTAACCCTAACACTATCCTAGGGCTGATGCTAACCCTAACCCTAACCCCAACACTATCCTAGGGCTGATGCTAACCCTAACCCTAACAATATCCTAGTCCTGATGATATCCTTATCCCTAAAGCTAACACTATCCTAGGGCTGATGCTAACCCTAACCCTAACCCTAACACTATCCTAGGGCTGACGCTAACCCTAACCCTAACACTATCCTAGGCCTGATACTAACCCTTACCCTAACACTATCCTAGGGCTGGTGCTAACCCTAACCCTAACCCTAACAATATCCTACGCCTGATGGTCACCCTATCCCTAACCCTAACACTCTCCTAGGGCTGAGGCTAAACCTAACCCTAACACAATCCTAGGGCTGATGCTAACCCTAACCCTAACCCAAACACTATCCTAGGGTTGATGGTAACCCTAACCCTAACACTATCCTACGGCTGATGCTAACCCTAAACCTAATACTATCCTAGGGCTGATGCTAACCCTAACCCTAACCCTAACACTATCCTAGGGCTGATGCTAACCCTAACCCTAACTCTAACACTATCCTAGGGCTGAGGCTAACCCTAACCCTAACACTATCCTACGGCTGATGCTAACCCTAACCCTAACCCTAACACTATCCTAAGGCTGATGCTAACCCTAACACTAACACTATCCTAGGCCTGGTGCTAACACTAACCCTAACCCTAACACTATCCTAGGGCTGATGCTAACCCTAACCCTAACCCTAATACTATCCTAGGGCTGATGCTAACCCTAACCCTAACCCTAACACTATCCTAGGGCTGATGCTAACCCTAACCCTAACCCTAACACTATCCTAGGGCTGATTCTAACCGTATCCCTAACACTATCCTAGGCCTGATGCTAACCGTAACCCTTAAACTAACACTATGCTAGGGCTGATGCTAACCCTAACCCTAACCCTAACACTATCCTAGGGCTGATTCTAACCGTAACCCTAACACTATCCTAGGCCTGATGCTAACCCTAACCCTTACCCTAACACTATCCTAGGCCTGATGCTAACCCTATCCTTAACCCTAACACTATCCTAGGACTGATGCTAACCCTAACGCTAACCCTAACACTATCCTTGAACTGATGCTAACCCTAACCCTAACCCTAACACTATCCTAGGCCTGATGATAACCCTAACCCTAACCCTGACACTATCCTAAGGTTTATGTTAACCCTAACCCTAACACTATCCTAGGGCTGATGCTAACCCTAACCCTAACCCTAACACTATGCTAGGGCGGATGCTAACCCTAACCCTAACCCTAACACTATCCTAGGGCTGATGCTAACGCTAACCCTAACCCTAACACTATCCTAGGGCTGATGCTAACCCTAACCCTAACACTATCCTAGGCCTGATGCTAACCCTAACCCTAACACTTACACTATCCTAGGGCTGATGCTAACCCTAACCCTAACCCTAAAACTATCCTAGGTCTGATGCTAACCCTAAACCTAACAGTATCCTAGGGCTGATGCTAAACCTAACCCTAACCCTAACACTATCCTAGGGCTGATGTTAACCCTAACCCTAACACTATCCTAGGGCTGATGCTAACCCTAACCCTAACCCAAACACTATCCTAGTGTTGATGCTAACCCTAACACTAACACTATCCTAGGGGTGATGCTAACCCTAACCCTAACCCTAACCCTAACCCTAATACTATCATAGGGCTGATGCTAACCCTAACCCTAACACTAACACTATCCTAGGGCTGATGCTAAACCTAACCCTAACTCTAACACTATCTTAGGGCTGAGGCTAACCCTAACCCTGACACTATCCTACGGCTGATGCTACCCCTAACCCTAACCCTAACACTATCCTAAGGCTGATGCTAACCCTAACACTAACACTATGCTAGGCCTGGTGCTAACCCTAACCCTAACCCTAACACTATCCTAGGGCTGATGCTAACCCTAACCCTAATACTATCCTATGGCTGATGCTAACCCTAACCCTAACCCTAACACTATCCTAGGGCTGATGCTAACGCTAACCCTAACCCTAACACTATCCTAGGGCTGATGCTAACCCTAACCCTAACACTATCCTAGGCCTGATGCTAACCCTAACCTTAACACTTACACTATCCTAGGGCTGATGCTAACCCTAACCATAACCCTAAAACTATCCTAGGGCTGATGCTAACCCTATCCCTAACCCTAACACTATCCTAGGGCTGATGTTAACCCTAACCCTAACACTATCCTAGGGCTGATGCTAACCCTAACCCTAACCCAAACACTATCCTAGGGCTGATGCTAACCCTAACCCTAACCCTAACACTATCCTAGGGCTGATGCTAACCCTAACACTAACACTATCCTAGGGCTGATGCTAACCCTAACCCTAACCCTAACCCTAACACTATCCTAGGGCTGATGCTAACCCTAACCCTAACTTTAACACTATCCTAGGGCTGAGGCTAACCCTAACCCTAACACTATCCTACGGCTGATGCTAACCCTAACCCTAACCCTAACACTATCCTAAGGCTGATGCTAACCCTAACACTAACACTATCCTAGGCCTGGTGCTAACCCTAACCCTAACCCTAACAGTATCCTAGGGCTGATGCTAACCCTAACCCTAATAATATCCTAGGGCTGATGCTAACCCTAACCCTAACCCTAACACTATCCTAGGTCTGATGCTAACCCTAACCCTAACCCTAACACTATCCTAGGGCTGATGCTAACCCTAACCCTAACCCCAACACTATCCTAGGGCTGATGCTAACCCTAACCCTAACAATATCCTAGTCCTGATGATATCCCTAACCCTAAAGCTAACACTATCCTAGGGCTGATGCTAACCCTAACCCTAACCCTAACACTATCCTAGGGCTGATGCTAACCCTAACCCTAACACTATCCTAGGCCTGATGCTAACCCTAACCCTAACCCTAACACTATCCTAGGGCTGATGCTAACCCTAACCCTAACACTATCCTAGGCCTGATGCTAACCCTAACCCTAACCCTAACACTATCCTAGGGCGGATGCTAACCCTAACCCTAACCCTAACACTATCCTAGAGCTGAGGCTAACCCTAACCCTAACCCTAACCCTAACACTAATACTATCCTAGGGCTGATGGTAACCCTAACCCTAACCCTAACACTATCCTAGGGCTGATGCTAACCCTAACCCTAACTCTAACACTATCCTAGGGCTGAGGCTAACCCTAACCATAACACTATCCTACGGCTGATGATAACCCTAACCCTAACACTAACACTATCCTAAGGCTGATGCTAACCCTAAGACTAACACTATCCTAGGCCTGGTGCTAACCCTAACCCTAACCCTAACACTATCCTAGGGCTGATGCTAACCCTAACCCTAACCCTAATACTATCCTAGTGCTGATGCTAACCCTAACCCTAACCCTATCACTATCCTAGGGCTGATGCTAACCCTAACCCTAACCCTAACACTATCCTAGGGCTGATTCTAACCGTATCCCTAACACTATCCTAGGCCTGATGCTAACCGTAACCCTTACCCTAACACTATGCTAGGGCTGATGCTAACCCTAACCCTAACCCAAACACTATCCTAGGGCTGATTCTAACCGTAACCCTAACACTATCCTAGGGCTGATGCTAAACCTAACCATAACCCTAACACTATCCTAGGGCTGATGCTAACCCTAACCCTAACACTCTCCTAGGCCTGATGCTTACCCTAACCCTAACACTATCCTAGGGCTGATGCTAACCCTAACCCTAACCCTAACACTATCCTAGGCCTGATGCTAACCCTATCCCTAACCCTAACACTATCGTAGGGCTGATGCTAACCCTAACCCTAATAATATCCTAGGGCTGATGCTAACCCTAACCCTAACCCTAACACTATCCTAGGGCTGATGCTAACCCTAACCCTAACCCTAACACTATCCTAGGGCTGATGCTAACCCTAACCCTAACCCTAACACTATCCTAGGGCTGATGCTAACCCTAACCCTAACAATATCCTAGGCCTGATGATATCCATTACCCTAAACCTAACACTATCCTAGGGCTGATGCTAACCCTAACCCTAACCCTAACACTATCCTAGGGCTGATTCTAACCGTAACCCTAACACTATCCTAGGCCTGATGCTAACCCTAACCCTTACCCTAACACTATCCTAGGGCTGATGCTAAACCTAACCATAACCCTAACACTATCCTAGGGCTGATGCTAACCCTAACCCTAACCCTAACACTATCCTAGGGCGGATGCTAACCCTAACCCTAACCCTAACACTATCCTAGTGCTGATGCTAACCCTAACACTAACACTATCCTAGGGCTGATGCTAACCCTAACCCTAACCCTAACACTATCCTAGGGCTGATGCTAACCCTAACCCTAACTCTAACACTATCTTAGGGCTGAGGCTAACCCTAACCCTAACACTATCCTACGGCTAATGCTAACCCGAACCCTAACCCTAAGACTATCCTAGGGCTGATGCTAACCCTAACCCTAACACTATCCTAGGCCTGATGCTAACCCTAAGCCTAACCCTAACACTATCGTAGGGCTGATGCTAACCCTAACCCAAACACTATCCTAGGGCTGATGCTAACCTAACCCTAACCCTAACACTATCCTAGGGCTGATGCTAACCCTTACCCTAACACTATCCTAGGGGTGATGCTAACCCTAACCCTAAGCCTAACACTATCCTAGGGCTGATGCTAACCCTAACCCTAACCCTAACACTATCCTAGAGCTGATGCTAACCCTAACCCTAACCCTAACCCTAACCCTAATACTATCCTAGGGCTGATGCTAACCCTAACCCTAACCCTAACACTATCCTAGGGCTGATGATAACCCTAACCCTAACCCTAACACTATCCTAGGGCTGATGCTAACCCTAACCCCAACAATATCCTAGGCCTGATGATATCCATAACCCTAAACCAAACACTATCCTAGGGCTGATGCTAACCCTAACCCTAACCCTAACACTATCCTAGGGCTGATTCTAACCGTAACCCTAACACTATCCTAGGCCTGATGCTAACCCTAACCCTTACCCTAACACTATCCTAGGGCTGATGCTAAACCTAACCATAACCCTAACACTATCCTAGGGCTGATGCTAACCCTAACCCTAACCCTAACACTATCCTAGGGCGGATGCTAACCCTAACCCTAACCCTAACACTATCCTAGTGCTGATGCTAACCCTAACACTAACACTATCCTAGGGCTGATGCTAACCCTAACCCTAACCCTAACACTATCCTAGGGCTGATGCTAACCCTAACCCTAACTCTAACACTATCTTAGGGCTGAGGCTAACCCTAACCCTAACACTATCCTACGGCTGATGCTAACCCGAACCCTAACCCTAAGACTATCCTAGAGCTGATGCTAACCCTAACCCTAACACTATCCTAGGCCTGATGCTAACCCTAAGCCTAACCCTAACACTATCGTAGGGCTGATGCTAACCCTAACCCAAACACTATCCTAGGGCTGATGCTAACCTAACCCTAACCCTAACACTATCCTAGGGCTGATGCTAACCCTTACCCTAACACTATCCTAGGGGTGATGCTAACCCTAACCCTAACCCTAACACTATCCTAGGGCTGATGCTAACCCTAACCCTAACCCTAACACTATCCTAGAGCTGATGCTAACCCTAACCCTAACCCTAACCCTAACCCTAATACTATCCTAGGGCTGATGCTAACCCTAACCCTAACCCTAACACTATCCTAGGGCTGATGATAACCCTAACCCTAACTCTAACACTATCCTAGGGCTGAGGCTAACCCTAACCCTAACACTATCCTACGGCTGATGCTAACCCTAACCCTAACCCTAACACTATCCTAAGGCTGATGCTAACCCTAACACTAACACTATCCTAGGCCTGGTGCTAACCCTAACCCTAACCCTAACATTATTCTAGGGCTGATGCTAACCCTAACCCTAATAATATCCTAGGGCTGATGCTAACCCTAACCCTAACCCTAACACTATCCTAGGGCTGATGCTATCCCTAACCCTAACCCTAACACTATCCTAGGGCTGATGCTAACCCTAACCCTAAACCTAACACTATCCTAGGCCTGATGCTAACCCTAACCCTTACCCTAACACTATCCTAGGGCTGATGCTAACCCTAACCCTAACCCTAACACTATTCTAGGGCTGATTTTCACCGTAACCCTAACACTATCCTAGGCCTGATGCTAACCCTAACCCTTACCCTAACACTATCCTAGGGCTGATGCTAAACCTAACCATAACCCTAACACTATCCTAGGGCTGATGCTAACCCTAACCCTAACACTAACACTATCCTAGGGCTGATGCTAACCCTAACCCTAACACTCTCCTAGGCCTGATGCTAACCCTAACACTAACACTATCCTAGGGCTGATGCTAACCCTAACCCTAACACTCTCCTAGGCCTGATGCTAACCCTAACCCTAACACTATCCTAGGGCTGATGCTAACCCTAACCCTAAACCTAACACTATCGTAGGCCTGATGCTAACCCTATCCCTAACCCTAACACTATCCTAGGGCTGATGCTAACCCTAACGCTAACCCTAACACTATCCTAGGGCTGATGGTAACCCTAACCCTAACACTAACACTATCCTAGGGCTGATGCTAACCCTAACCCTAACACTCTCCTAGGCCTGATGCTAACCCTAACCCTAACACTATCCTAGGGCTGATGCTAACCCTAACCCTAACCCCAACACTATCCTAGGGCTGATGCTAACCCTAACCCTAACAATATCCTAGTCCTGATGATATCCCTATCCCTAAAGCTAACACTATCCTAGGGCTGATGCTAACCCTAACCCTAACCCTAACACTATCCTAGGGCTGACGCTAACCCTAACCCTAACACTGTCCTAGGCCTGATACTAACCCGAACCCTAACACTATCCTAGGGCTGGTGCTAACCCTAACCCTAACCCTAACAATATCCTACGCCTGATGGTCACCCTATCCCTAACCCTAACACTCTCCTAGGGCTGAGGCTAAACCTAACCCTAACACAATCCTAGGGCTGATGCTAACCCTAACCCTAACCCAAACACTATCCTAGGGTTGATGGTAACCCTAACCCTAACACTATCCTACGGCTGATGCTAACCCTAAACCTAATACTATCCTAGGGCTGATGCTAACCCTAACCCTAACCCTAACACTATCCTAGGGCTGATGCTAACCCTAACCCTAACTCTAACACTATCCTAGGGCTGAGGCTAACCCTAACCCTAACACTATCCTACGGCTGATGCTAACCCTAACCCTAACCCTAACACTATCCTAAGGCTGATGCTAACCCTAACACTAACACTATCCTAGGCCTGGTGCTAACCCTAACCCTAACCCTAACACTATCCTAGGGCTGATGCTAACCCTAACCCTAACCCTAATACTATCCTAGGGCTGATGCTAACCCTAACCCTAACCCTAACACTATCCTAGGGCTGATGCTAACCCTAACCCTAACCCTAACACTATCCTAGGGCTGATTCTAACCGTATCCCTAACACTATCCTAGGCCTGATGCTAACCGTAACCCTTACCCTAACACTATCCTAGGGCTGGTGCTAACCCTAACCCTAACCCTAACAATATCCTACGCCTGATGCTCACCCTATCCGTACCCCTAACACTCTCCTAGGGCTGAGGATAAACCTAACCCTAACACAATCCTAGGGCTGATGCTAACCCTAACCCTAACCCAAACACTATCCTAGGGTTGATGGTAACCCTAACCCTAACACTATCCTACGGCTGATGCTAACCCTAACCCTAACCCTAACACTATCCTAGGGCTGAGGCTAACCCTAACCCTAACACTATCCTATGCCTGATGCTAACCCTAACCCTAACCCTAAAACTATCCTAGGGCTGATGCTAACCCTAACCCTAACACTATCCTAGGCCTGATGCTAACCCTAACCCTAACCCTAACACTCTCCTAGGCCTGATGCTAACCCTAACCCTAACACTATCCTAGGGCTGATGCTAACCCTAACCCTAACCCTAACACTATCCTAGGCCTGATGCTAACCCTATCCCTAACCCTAACACTATCCTAGGGCTGATGCTAACCCTAACCCTAATAATATCCTAGGGCTGATGCTAACCCTAACCCTAACCCTAACACTATCCTAGGGCTGATGCTAACCCTAACCCTAACCCTAACACTATCCTAGGGCTGATGCTAACCCTAACCCTAACCCTAACACTATCCTAGGGCTGATGCTAACCCTAACCCTAACAATATCCTAGGCCTGATGATATCCATAACCCTAAACCTAACACTATCCTAGGGCTGATGCTAACCCTAACCCTAACCCTAACACTATCCTAGGGCTGATTCTAACCGTAACCCTAACACTATCCTAGGCCTGATGCTAACCCTAACCCTTACCCTAACACTATCCTAGGGCTGATGCTAAACCTAACCATAACCCTAACACTATCCTAGGGCTGATGCTAACCCTAACCCTAACCCTAACACTATCCTAGGGCGGATGCTAACCCTAACCCTAACCCTAACACTATCCTAGTGCTGATGCTAACCCTAACACTAACACTATCCTAGGGCTGATGCTAACCCTAACCCTAACCCTAACACTATCCTAGGGCTGATGCTAACCCTAACCCTAACTCTTACACTATCTTAGGGCTGAGGCTAACCCTAACCCTAACACTATCCTACGGCTGATGCTAACCCGAACCCTAACCCTAAGACTATCCTAGGGCTGATGCTAACCCTAACCCTAACACTATCCTAGGCCTGATGCTAACCCTAAGCCTAACCCTAACACTATCGTAGGGCTGATGCTAACCCTAACCCAAACACTATCCTAGGGCTGATGCTAACCTAACCCTAACCCTAAAACTATCCTAGGGCTGATGCTAACCCTTACCCTAACACTATTCTAGGGGTGATGCTAACCCTAACCCTAACCCTAACACTATCCTAGGGCTGATGCTAACCCTAACCCTAACCCTAACACTATCCTAGAGCTGATGCTAACCCTAACCCTAACCCTAACCCTAACCCTAATACTATCCTAGGGCTGATGCTAACCCTAACCCTAACCCTAACACTATCCTAGGGCTGATGATAACCCTAACCCTAACTCTAACACTATCCTAGGGCTGAGGCTAACCCTAACCCTAACACTATAATTCGGCTGATGCTAACCCTAACCCTAACCCTAACACTATCCTAAGGCTGATGCTAACCCTAACACTAACACTATCCTAGGCCTGGTGCTAACCCTAACCCTAACCCTAACATTATTCTAGGGCTGATGCTAACCCTAACCCTAATAATATCCTAGGGCTGATGCTAACCCTAACCCTAACCCTAACACTATCCTAGGGCTGATGCTATCCCTAACCCTAACCCTAACACTATCCTAGGGCTGATGCTAACCCTAACCCTAACCCTAACACTATCCTAGGCCTGATGCTAACCCTAACCCTTACCCTAACACTATCCTAGGGCTGATGCTAACCCTAACCCTAACCCTAACACTATTCTAGGGCTGATTCTAACCGTAACCCTAACACTATCCTAGGCCTGATGCTAACCCTAACCCTTACCCTAACACTATCCTAGGGCTGATGCTAAACCTAACCATAACCCTAACACTATCCTAGGGCTGATGGTAACCCTAACCCTAACACTAACACTATCCTAGGGCTGATGCTAACCCTAACCCTAACACTCTCCTAGGCCTGATGCTAACCCTAACACTAACACTATCCTAGGGCTGATGCTAACCCTAACCCTAACACTCTCCTAGGCCTGATGCTAACCCTAACCCTAACACTATCCTAGGGCTGATGCTTACGCTAACCCTAAACCTAACACTATCCTAGGCCTGATGCTCACCCTATCCCTAACCCTAACACTATCCTAGGGCTGATGCTAACCCTAACGCTAACCCTAACACTATCCTAGGGCTGATGGTAACCCTAACCCTAACACTAACACTATCCTAGGGCTGATGCTAACCCTAACCCTAACACTCTCCTAGGCCTGATGCTAACCCTAACCCTAACACTATCCTAGGGCTGATGCTAACCCTAACCCTAACCCTAACACTATCCTAGGGCTGATGCTAACCCTAACCCTAACCCCAACACTATCCTAGGGCTGATGCTAACCCTAACCCTAACAATATCCTAGTCCTGATGATATCCTTATCCCTAAAGCTAACACTATCCTAGGGCTGATGCTAACCCTAACCCTAACCCTAACACTATCCTAGGGCTGACGCTAACCCTAACCCTAACACTATCCTAGGCCTGATACTAACCCGAACCCTAACACTATCCTAGGGCTGGTGCTAACCCTAACCCTAACCCTAACAATATCCTACGCCTGATGGTCACCCTATCCCTAACCCTAACACTCTCCTAGGGCTGAGGCTAAACCTAACCCTAACACAATCCTAGGGCTGATGCTAACCCTAACCCTAACCCAAACACTATCCTAGGGTTGATGGTAACCCTAACCCTAACACTATCCTACGGCTGATGCTAACCCTAAACCTAATACTATCCTAGGGCTGATGCTAACCCTAACCCTAACCCTAACACTATCCTAGGGCTGATGCTAACCCTAACCCTAACTCTAACACTATCCTAGGGCTGAGGCTAACCCTAACCCTAACACTATCCTACGGCTGATGCTAACCCTAACCCTAACCCTAACACTATCCTAAGGCTGATGCTAACCCTAACACTAACACTATCCTAGGCCTGGTGCTAACACTAACCCTAACCCTAACACTATCCTAGGGCTGATGCTAACCCTAACCCTAACCCTAATACTATCCTAGGGCTGATGCTAACCCTAACCCTAACCCTAACACTATCCTAGGGCTGATGCTAACCCTAACCCTAACCCTAACACTATCCTAGGGCTGATTCTAACCGTATCCCTAACACTATCCTAGGCCTGATGCTAACCGTAACCCTTAAACTAACACTATGCTAGGGCTGATGCTAACCCTAACCCTAACCCTAACACTATCCTAGGGCTGATTCTAACCGTAACCCTAACACTATCCTAGGCCTGATGCTAACCCTAACCCTTACCCTAACACTATCCTAGGCCTGATGCTAACCCTATCCTTAACCCTAACACTATCCTAGGACTGATGCTAACCCTAACGCTAACCCTAACACTATCCTTGAACTGATGCTAACCCTAACCCTAACCCTAACACTATCCTAGGCCTGATGATAACCCTAACCCTAACCCTGACACTATCCTAAGGTTTATGTTAACCCTAACCCTAACACTATCCTAGGGCTGATGCTAACCCTAACCCTAACCCTAACACTATGCTAGGGCGGATGCTAACCCTAACCCTAACCCTAACACTATCCTAGGGCTGATGCTAACGCTAACCCTAACCCTAACACTATCCTAGGGCTGATGCTAACCCTAACCCTAACACTATCCTAGGCCTGATGCTAACCCTAACCCTAACACTTACACTATCCTAGGGCTGATGCTAACCGTAACCCTAACCCTAAAACTATCCTAGGTCTGATGCTAACCCTAAACCTAACAGTATCCTAGGGCTGATGCTAACCCTAACCCTAACCCTAACACTATCCTAGGGCTGATGTTAACCCTAACCCTAACACTATCCTAGGGCTGATGCTAACCCTAACCCTAACCCAAACACTATCCTAGTGTTGATGCTAACCCTAACACTAACACTATCCTAGGGGTGATGCTAACCCTAACCCTAACCCTAACCCTAACCCTAATACTATCATAGGGCTGATGCTAACCCTAACCCTAACACTAACACTATCCTAGGGCTGATGCTAAACCTAACCCTAACTCTAACACTATCTTAGGGCTGAGGCTAACCCTAACCCTGACACTATCCTACGGCTGATGCTACCCCTAACCCTAACCCTAACACTATCCTAAGGCTGATGCTAACCCTAACACTAACACTATGCTAGGCCTGGTGCTAACCCTAACCCTAACCCTAACACTATCCTAGGGCTGATGCTAACCCTAACCCTAATACTATCCTATGGCTGATGCTAACCCTAACCCTAACCCTAACACTATCCTAGGGCTGATGCTAACGCTAACCCTAACCCTAACACTATCCTAGGGCTGATGCTAACCCTAACCCTAACACTATCCTAGGCCTGATGCTAACCCTAACCTTAACACTTACACTATCCTAGGGCTGATGCTAACCCTAACCATAACCCTAAAACTATCCTAGGGCTGATGCTAACCCTATCCCTAACCCTAACACTATCCTAGGGCTGATGTTAACCCTAACCCTAACACTATCCTAGGGCTAATGCTAACCCTAACCCTAACCCAAACACTATCCTAGGGCTGATGCTAACCCTAACCCTAAACCTAACACTATCCTAGGGCTGATGCTAACCCTAACCCTAACACTATCCTACGGCTGATGCTAACCCTAACCCTAACCCTAACACTATCCTAAGGCTGATGCTAACCCTAACACTAACACTATCCTAGGCCTGGTGCTAACCCTAACCCTAACCCTAACAGTATCCTAGGGCTGATGCTAACCCTAACCCTAATAATATCCTAGGGCTGATGCTAACCCTAACCCTAACCCTAACACTATCCTAGGTCTGATGCTAACCCTAACCCTAACCCTAACACTATCCTAGGGCTGATGCTAACCCTAACCCTAACCCCAACACTATCCTAGGGCTGATGCTAACCCTAACCCTAACAATATCCTAGTCCTGATGATATCCCTAACCCTAAAGCTAACACTATCCTAGGGCTGATGCTAACCCTAACCCTAACCCTAACACTATCCTAGGGCTGATGCTAACCCTAACCCTAACACTATCCTAGGCCTGATGCTAACCCTAACCCTAACCCTAACACTATCCTAGGGCTGATGCTAACCCTAACCCTAACACTATCCTAGGCCTGATGCTAACCCTAACCCTAACCCTAACACTATCCTAGGGCGGATGCTAACCCTAACCCTAACCCTAACACTATCCTAGAGCTGATGCTAACCCTAACCCTAACCCTAACCCTAACCCTAATACTATCCTAGGGCTGATGCTAACCCTAACCCTAACCCTAACACTATCCTAGGGCTGATGCTAACCCTAACCCTAACTCTAACACTATCCTAGGGCTGAGGCTAACCCTAACCATAACACTATCCTACGGCTGATGATAACCCTAACCCTAACACTAACACTATCCTAAGGCTGATGCTAACCCTAAGACTAACACTATCCTAGGCCTGGTGCTAACCCTAACCCTAACCCTAACACTATCCTAGGGCTGATGCTAACCCTAACCCTAACCCTAATACTATCCTAGTGCTGATGCTAACCCTAACCCTAACCCTATCACTATCCTAGGGCTGATGCTAACCCTAACCCTAACCCTAACACTATCCTAGGGCTGATTCTAACCGTATCCCTAACACTATCCTAGGCCTGATGCTAACCGTAACCCTTACCCTAACACTATGCTAGGGCTGATGCTAACCCTAACCCTAACCCAAACACTATCCTAGGGCTGATTCTAACCGTAACCCTAACACTATCCTAGGGCTGATGCTAAACCTAACCATAACCCTAACACTATCCTAGGGCTGATGCTAACCCTAACCCTAACACTCTCCTAGGCCTGATGCTTACCCTAACCCTAACACTATCCTAGGGCTGATGCTAACCCTAACCCTAACCCTAACACTATCCTAGGCCTGATGCTAACCCTATCCCTAACCCTAACACTATCGTAGGGCTGATGCTAACCCTAACACTAATAATATCCTAGGGCTGATGCTAACCCTAACCCTAACCCTAACACTATCCTAGGGCTGATGCTAACCCTAACCCTAACCCTAACACTATCCTAGGGCTGATGCTAACCCTAACCCTAACCCTAACACTATCCTAGGGCTGATGCTAACCCTAACCCTAACAATATCCTAGGCCTGATGATATCCATTACCCTAAACCTAACACTATCCTAGGGCTGATGCTAACCCTAACCCTAACCCTAAAACTATCCTAGGTCTGATGCTAACCCTAAACCTAACAGTATCCTAGGGCTGATGCTAACCCTAACCCTAACCCTAACACTATCCTAGGGCTGATGTTAACCCTAACCCTAACACTATCCTAGGGCTGATGCTAACCCTAACCCTAACCCAAACACTATCCTAGTGTTGATGCTAACCCTAACACTAACACTATCCTAGGGGTGATGCTAACCCTAACCCTAACCCTAACCCTAACCCTAATACTATCATAGGGCTGATGCTAACCCTAACCCTAACACTAACACTAT
The DNA here is from genome assembly GCF_020740605.2 of Lemur catta. Classification (NCBI taxonomy): domain Eukaryota; kingdom Metazoa; phylum Chordata; class Mammalia; order Primates; family Lemuridae; genus Lemur; species Lemur catta. The sequence continues at coordinate 727,141 of NW_025423742.1, read as the reverse complement.
CCTAGGGCTGATGCTAAACCTAACCCTAACTCTAACACTATCTTAGGGCTGAGGCTAACCCTAACCCTGACACTATCCTACGGCTGATGCTACCCCTAACCCTAACCCTAACACTATCCCAAGGCTGATGCTAACCCTAACACTAACACTATGCTAGGCCTGGTGCTAACCCTAACCCTAACCCTAACACTATCCTAGGGCTGATGCTAACCCTAACCCTAATACTATCCTATGGCTGATGCTAACCCTAACCCTAACCCTAACACTATCCTAGGGCTGATGCTAACGCTAACCCTAACCCTAACACTATCCTAGGGCTGATGCTAACCCTAACCCTAACACTATCCTAGGCCTGATGCTAACCCTAACCTTAACACTTACACTATCCTAGGGCTGATGCTAACCCTAACCATAACCCTAAAACTATCCTAGGGCTGATGCTAACCCTATCCCTAACCCTAACACTATCCTAGGGCTGATGTTAACCCTAACCCTAACACTATCCTAGGGCTAATGCTAACCCTAACCCTAACCCAAACACTATCCTAGGGCTGATGCTAACCCTAACCCTAACCCTAACACTATCCTAGGGCTGATGCTAACCCTAACCCTAACACTATCCTACGGCTGATGCTAACCCTAACCCTAACCATAACACTATCCTAAGGCTGATGCTAACCCTAACACTAACACTATCCTAGGCCTGGTGCTAACCCTAACCCTAACCCTAACAGTATCCTAGGGCTGATGCTAACCCTAACCCTAATAATATCCTAGGGCTGATGCTAACCCTAACCCTAACCCTAACACTATCCTAGGTCTGATGCTAACCCTAACCCTAACCCTAACACTATCCTAGGGCTGATGCTAACCCTAACCCTAAACCCAACACTATCCTAGGGCTGATGCTAACCCTAACCCTAACAATATCCTAGTCCTGATGATATCCCTAACCCTAAAGCTAACACTATCCTAGGGCTGATGCTAACCCTAACCCTAACCCTAACACTATCCTAGGGCTGATGCTAACCCTAACCCTAACACTATCCTAGGCCTGATGCTAACCCTAACCCTAACCCTAACACTATCCTAGGGCTGATGCTAACCCTAACCCTAACACTATCCTAGGCCTGATGCTAACCCTAACCCTAACCCTAACACTATCCTAGGGCGGATGCTAACCCTAACCCTAACCCTAACACTATCCTAGAGCTGATGCTAACCCTAACCCTAACCCTAACCCTAACCCTAATACTATCCTAGGGCTGATGCTAACCCTAACCCTAACCCTAACACTATCCTAGGGCTGATGCTAACCCTAACCCTAACTCTAACACTATCCTAGGGCTGAGGCTAACCCTAACCATAACACTATCCTACGGCTGATGATAACCCTAACCCTAACACTAACACTATCCTAAGGCTGATGCTAACCCTAAGACTAACACTATCCTAGGCCTGGTGCTAACCCTAACCCTAACCCTAACACTATCCTAGGGCTGATGCTAACCCTAACCCTAACCCTAATACTATCCTAGTGCTGATGCTAACCCTAACCCTAACCCTATCACTATCCTAGGGCTGATGCTAACCCTAACCCTAACCCTAACACTATCCTAGGGCTGATTCTAACCGTATCCCTAACACTATCCTAGGCCTGATGCTAACCGTAACCCTTACCCTAACACTATGCTAGGGCTGATGCTAACCCTAACCCTAACCCAAACACTATCCTAGGGCTGATTCTAACCGTAACCCTAACACTATCCTAGGGCTGATGCTAAACCTAACCATAACCCTAACACTATCCTAGGGCTGATGCTAACCCTAACCCTAACACTCTCCTAGGCCTGATGCTTACCCTAACCCTAACACTATCCTAGGGCTGATGCTAACCCTAACCCTAACCCTAACACTATCCTAGGCCTGATGCTAACCCTATCCCTAACCCTAACACTATCGTAGGGCTGATGCTAACCCTAACCCTAATAATATCCTAGGGCTGATGCTAACCCTAACCCTAACCCTAACACTATCCTAGGGCTGATGCTAACCCTAACCCTAACCCTAACACTATCCTAGGGCTGATGCTAACCCTAACCCTAACCCTAACACTATCCTAGGGCTGATGCTAACCCTAACCCTAACAATATCCTAGGCCTGATGATATCCATTACCCTAAACCTAACACTATCCTAGGGCTGATGCTAACCCTAACCCTAACCCTAACACTATCCTAGGGCTGATTCTAACCGTAACCCTAACACTATCCTAGGCCTGATGCTAACCCTAACCCTTACCCTAACACTATCCTAGGGCTGATGCTAAACCTAACCATAACCCTAACACTATCCTAGGGCTGATGCTAACCCTAACCCTAACCCTAACACTATCCTAGGGCGGATGCTAACCCTAACCCTAACCCTAACACTATCCTAGTGCTGATGCTAACCCTAACACTAACACTATCCTAGGGCTGATGCTAACCCTAACCCTAACCCTAACACTATCCTAGGGCTGATGCTAACCCTAACCCTAACTCTAACACTATCTTAGGGCTGAGGCTAACCCTAACCCTAACACTATCCTACGGCTAATGCTAACCCGAACCCTAACCCTAAGACTATCCTAGGGCTGATGCTAACCCTAACCCTAACACTATCCTAGGCCTGATGCTAACCCTAAGCCTAACCCTAACACTATCGTAGGGCTGATGCTAACCCTAACCCAAACACTATCCTAGGGCTGATGCTAACCTAACCCTAACCCTAACACTATCCTAGGGCTGATGCTAACCCTTACCCTAACACTATCCTAGGGGTGATGCTAACCCTAACCCTAAGCCTAACACTATCCTAGGGCTGATGCTAACCCTAACCCTAACCCTAACACTATCCTAGAGCTGATGCTAACCCTAACCCTAACCCTAACCCTAACCCTAATACTATCCTAGGGCTGATGCTAACCCTAACCCTAACCCTAACACTATCCTAGGGCTGATGATAACCCTAACCCTAACTCTAACACTCTCCTAGGCCTGATGCTAACCCTAACCATAACACTATCCTAGGGCTGATGCTAACCCTAACCCTAACCCTAACACTATCCTAGGCCTGATGCTAACCCTATCCCTAACCCTAACACTATCCTAGGGCTGATGCTAACCCTAACCCTAATAATATCCTAGGGCTGATGCTAACCCTAACCCTAACCCTAACACTATCCTAGGGCTGATGCTAACCCTAACCCTAACCCTAACACTATGCTAGGGCTGATGCTAACCCTAACCCTAACCCTAACACTATCCTAGGGCTGATGCTAACCCTAACCCCAACAATATCCTAGGCCTGATGATATCCATAACCCTAAACCAAACACTATCCTAGGGCTGATGCTAACCCTAACCCTAACCCTAACACTATCCTAGGGCTGATTCTAACCGTAACCCTAACACTATCCTAGGCCTGATGCTAACCCTAACCCTTACCCTAACACTATCCTAGGGCTGATGCTAAACCTAACCATAACCCTAACACTATCCTAGGGCTGATGCTAACCCTAACCCTAACCCTAACACTATCCTAGGGCGGATGCTAACCCTAACCCTAACCCTAACACTATCCTAGTGCTGATGCTAACCCTAACACTAACACTATCCTAGGGCTGATGCTAACCCTAACCCTAACCCTAACACTATCCTAGGGCTGATGCTAACCCTAACCCTAACTCTAACACTATCTTAGGGCTGAGGCTAACCCTAACCCTAACACTATCCTACGGCTGATGCTAACCCGAACCCTAACCCTAAGACTATCCTAGGGCTGATGCTAACCCTAACCCTAACACTATCCTAGGCCTGATGCTAACCCTAAGCCTAACCCTAACACTATCGTAGGGCTGATGCTAACCCTAACCCTAACACTCTCCTAGGCCTGATGCTAACCCTAACACTAACACTATCCTAGGGCTGATGCTAACCCTAACCCTAACACTCTCCTAGGCCTGATGCTAACCCTAACCCTAACACTATCCTAGGGCTGATGCTAACCCTAACCCTAAACCTAACACTATCGTAGGCCTGATGCTAACCCTATCCCTAACCCTAACACTATCCTAGGGCTGATGCTAACCCTAACGCTAACCCTAACACTATCCTAGGGCTGATGGTAACCCTAACCCTAACACTAACACTATCCTAGGGCTGATGCTAACCCTAACCCTAACACTCTCCTAGGCCTGATGCTAACCCTAACCCTAACACTATCCTAGGGCTGATGCTAACCCTAACCCTAACCCCAACACTATCCTAGGGCTGATGCTAACCCTAACCCTAACAATATCCTAGTCCTGATGATATCCCTATCCCTAAAGCTAACACTATCCTAGGGCTTATGCTAACCCTAACCCTAACCCTAACACTATCCTAGGGCTGACGCTAACCCTAACCCTAACACTGTCCTAGGCCTGATACTAACCCGAACCCTAACACTATCCTAGGGCTGGTGCTAACCCTAACCCTAACCCTAACAATATCCTACGCCTGATGGTCACCCTATCCCTAACCCTAACACTCTCCTAGGGCTGAGGCTAAACCTAACCCTAACACAATCCTAGGGCTGATGCTAACCCTAACCCTAACCCAAACACTATCCTAGGGTTGATGGTAACCCTAACCCTAACACTATCCTACGGCTGATGCTAACCCTAAACCTAATACTATCCTAGGGCTGATGCTAACCCTAACCCTAACCCTAACACTATCCTAGGGCTGATGCTAACCCTAACCCTAACTCTAACACTATCCTAGGGCTGAGGCTAACCCTAACCCTAACACTATCCTACGGCTGATGCTAACCCTAACCCTAACCCTAACACTATCCTAAGGCTGATGCTAACCCTAACACTAACACTATCCTAGGCCTGGTGCTAACCCTAACCCTAACCCTAACACTATCCTAGGGCTGATGCTAACCCTAACCCTAACCCTAATACTATCCTAGGGCTGATGCTAACCCTAACCCTAACCCTAACACTATCCTAGGGCTGATGCTAACCCTAACCCTAACCCTAACACTATCCTAGGGCTGATTCTAACCGTATCCCTAACACTATCCTAGGCCTGATGCTAACCGTAACCCTTACCCTAACACTATCCTAGGGCTGGTGCTAACCCTAACCCTAACCCTAACAATATCCTACGCCTGATGCTCACCCTATCCGTACCCCTAACACTCTCCTAGGGCTGAGGATAAACCTAACCCTAACACAATCCTAGGGCTGATGCTAACCCTAACCCTAACCCAAACACTATCCTAGGGTTGATGGTAACCCTAACCCTAACACTATCCTACGGCTGATGCTAACCCTAACCCTAACCCTAACACTATCCTAGGGCTGAGGCTAACCCTAACCCTAACACTATCCTATGCCTGATGCTAACCCTAACCCTAACCCTAAAACTATCCTAGGGCTGATGCTAACCCTAACCCTAACACTATCCTAGGCCTGATGCTAACCCTAACCCTAACCCTAACACTATCCTAGGGCTGATGCTAACCCTAACCCTAACCCTAACACTATCCTAGAGGTGATGCTAACCCTAACCCTAATACTATCCTAGGGCTGATGCTAACCCTAACCCTAACCCTAACACTATCCTAGGGCTGATGCTAACCCTAACCCTAACTCTAACACTATCCTAGGGCTGAGGCTAACGCTAACCCTAACACTATCCTAGGGCTGATGCTAACCCTAACCCTAACCCTAACACTATCCTAAGGCTGATGCTAACCCTAACACTAACACTATCCTAGGCCTGGTGCTAACAGTAACCCTAACCCTGACACTATCCTATGGCTGATGCTAACCCTTATCCTAACCCTAATACTATCCTAGTGCTGATGCTAACCCTAACCCTAACCCTAACACTATCCTAGGGCTGATGCTAACCCTAACCCTAACCCTAACACTATCCTAGGGCTGATTCTAACCGTATCCCTAACACTATCCTAGGCCTGATGCTAACCGTAACCCTTACCCTAACACTATCCTAGGGCTGATGCTAACCCTAACCCTAACCCTAACACTATCCTAGGGCTGATGCTAACCCTAACCCTAATACTATCCTAGGGCTAATGCTAACCCTAACCCTAACCCTAACACTATCCTAGGGCTGATGCTAACGCTAACCCTAACCCTAACACTATCCTAGGGCTGATGCTAACCCTAACCCTAACACTATCCTAGGCCTGATGCTAACCCTAACCCTAACACTTACACTATCCTAGGGCTGATGCTAACCCTAACCCTAACCCTAAAACTATCCTAGGTCTGATGCTAACCCTAAACCTAACAGTATCCTAGGGCTGATGCTAACCCTAACCCTAACCCTAACACTATCCTAGGGCTGATGTTAACCCTAACCCTAACACTATCCTAGGGCTGATGCTAACCCTAACCCTAACCCAAACACTATCCTAGGGTTGATGCTAACCCTAACACTAACACTATCCTAGGGGTGATGCTAACCCTAACCCTAACCCTAACCCTAATACTATCATAGGGCTGATGCTAACCCTAACCCTAACACTAACACTATCCTAGGGCTGATGCTAAACCTAACCCTAACTCTAACACTATCTTAGGGCTGAGGCTAACCCTAACCCTGACACTATCCTACGGCTGATGCTACCCCTAACCCTAACCCTAACACTATCCTAAGGCTGATGCTAACCCTAACACTAACACTATGCTAGGCCTGGTGCTAACCCTAATCCTAACCCTAACACTATCCTAGGGCTGATGCTAACCCTAACCCTAATACTATCCTATGGCTGATGCTAACCCTAACCCTAACCCTAACACTATCCTAGGGCTGATGCTAACGCTAACCCTAACCCTAACACTATCCTAGGGCTGATGCTAACCCTAACCCTAACACTATCCTAGGCCTGATGCTAACCCTAACCTTAACACTTACACTATCCTAGGGCTGATGCTAACCCTAACCATAACCCTAAAACTATCCTAGGGCTGATGCTAACCCTATCCCTAACCCTAACACTATCCTAGGGCTGATGTTAACCCTAACCCTAACACTATCCTAGGGCTGATGCTAACCCTAACCCTAACCCAAACACTATCCTAGGGTTGATGCTAACCCTAACACTAACACTATCCTAGGGCTGATGCTAACCCTAACCCTAACCCTAACCCTAACCCTAATACTATCCTAGGGCTGATGCTAACCCTAACCCTAACCCTAACACTATCCTAGGGCTGATGCTAACCCTAACACTAACACTATCCTAGGGCTGATGCTAACCCTAACCCAAACACTATCCTAGGGCTGATGCTAACCTAACCCTAACCCTAACACTATCCTAGGGCTGATGCTAACCCTTACCCTAACACTATCCTAGGGGTGATGCTAACCCTAACCCTAAGCCTAACACTATCCTAGGGCTGATGCTAACCCTAACCCTAACCCTAACACTATCCTAGAGCTGATGCTAACCCTAACCCTAACCCTAACCCTAACCCTAATACTATCCTAGGGCTGATGCTAACCCTAACCCTAACCCTAACACTATCCTAGGGCTGATGATAACCCTAACCCTAACTCTAACACTCTCCTAGGCCTGATGCTAACCCTAACCCTAACACTATCCTAGGGCTGATGCTAACCCTAACCCTAACACTAACACTATCCTAGGCCTGATGCTAACCCTATCCCTAACCCTAACACTATCCTAGGGCTGATGCTAACCCTAACCCTAATAATATCCTAGGGCTGATGCTAACCCTAACCCTAACCCTAACACTATCCTAGGGCTGATGCTAACCCTAACCCTAACAATATCCTAGGCCTGATGATATCCATAACCCTAAACCTAACACTATCCTAGGGCTGATGCTAACCCTAACCCTAACCCTAACACTATCCTAGGGCTGATTCTAACCGTAACCCTAACACTATCCTAGGCCTGATGCTAACCCTAACCCTTACCCTAACACTATCCTAGGGCTGATGCTAAACCTAACCATAACCCTAACACTATCCTAGGGCTGATGCTAACCCTAACCCTAACCCTAACACTATCCTAGGGCGGATGCTAACCCTAACCCTAACCCTAACACTATCCTAGTGCTGATGCTAACCCTAACACTAACACTATCCTAGGGCTGATGCTAACCCTAACCCTAACCCTAACACTATCCTAGGGCTGAGGCTAACCCTAACCCTAACACTATCCTACGGCTGATGCTAACCCGAACCCTAACCCTAAGACTATCCTAGGGCTGATGCTAACCCTAACCCTAACACTATCCTAGGCCTGATGCTAACCCTAAGCCTAACCCTAACACTATCGTAGGGCTGATGCTAACCCTAACCCAAACACTATCCTAGGGCTGATGCTAACCTAACCCTAACCCTAACACTATCCTAGGGCTGATGCTAACCCTTACCCTAACACTATCCTAGGGGTGATGCTAACCCTAACCCTAACCCTAACACTATCCTAGGGCTGATGCTAACCCTAACCCTAACCCTAACACTATCCTAGAGCTGATGCTAACCCTAACCCTAACCCTAACCCTAACCCTAATACTATCCTAGGGCTGATGCTAACCCTAACCCTAACCCTAACACTATCCTAGGGCTGATGATAACCCTAACCCTAACTCTAACACTATCCTAGGGCTGAGGCTAACCCTAACCCTAACACTATCCTACGGCTGATGCTAACCCTAACCCTAACCCTAACACTATCCTAAGGCTGATGCTAACCCTAACACTAACACTATCCTAGGCCTGGTGCTAACCCTAACCCTAACCCTAACATTATTCTAGGGCTGATGCTAACCCTAACCCTAATAATATCCTAGGGCTGATTCTAACCGTAACCCTAACACTATCCTAGGCCTGATGCTAACCCTAACCCTTACCCTAACACTATCCTAGGGCTGATGCTAAACCTAACCATAACCCTAACACTATCCTAGGGCTGATGCTAACCCTAACCCTAACACTAACACTATCCTAGGGCTGATGCTAACCCTAACCCTAACACTCTCCTAGGCCTGATGCTAACCCTAACACTAACACTATCCTAGGCCTGGTGCTAACCCTAACCCTAACCCTAACACTATCCTAGGGCTGATGCTAACCCTAACCCTAACCCTAACACTATCCTAGGGCTGATTCTAACCGTATCCCTAACACTATCCTAGGCCTGATGCTAACCGTAACCCTTACCCTAACACTATCCTAGGGCTGGTGCTAACCCTAACCCTAACCCTAACAATATCCTACGCCTGATGGTCACCCTATCCCTAACCCTAACACTCTCCTAGGGCTGAGGCTAAACCTAACCCTAACACAATCCTAGGGCTGATGCTAACCCTAACCCTAACCCAAACACTATCCTAGGGTTGATGGTAACCCTAACCCTAACACTATCCTACGGCTGATGCTAACCCTAAACCTAATACTATCCTAGGGCTGATGCTAACCCTAACCCTAACCCTAACACTATCCTAGGGCTGATGCTAACCCTAACCCTAACTCTAACACTATCCTAGGGCTGAGGCTAACCCTAACCCTAACACTATCCTACGGCTGATGCTAACCCTAACCCTAACCCTAACACTATCCTAAGGCTGATGCTAACCCTAACACTAACACTATCCTAGGCCTGGTGCTAACCCTAACCCTAACCCTAACACTATCCTAGGGCTGATGCTAACCCTAACCCTAACCCTAATACTATCCTAGGGCTGATGCTAACCCTAACCCTAACCCTAACACTATCCTAGGGCTGATGCTAACCCTAACCCTAACCCTAACACTATCCTAGGGCTGATTCTAACCGTATCCCTAACACTATCCTAGGCCTGATGCTAACCGTAACCCTTACCCTAACACTATCCTAGGGCTGGTGCTAACCCTAACCTAACCCTAACAATATCCTACACCTGATGCTCACCCTATCCGTACCCCTAACACTCTCCTAGGGCTGAGGCTAAACCTAACCCTAACACAATCCTAGGGCTGATGCTAACCCTAACCCTAACCCAAACACTATCCTAGGGTTGATGGTAACCCTAACCCTAACACTATCCTACGGCTGATGCTAACCCTAACCCTAACCCTAACACTATCCTAGGGCTGAGGCTAACCCTAACCCTAACACTATCCTATGCCTGATGCTAACCCTAACCATAACCCTAACACTATCCTAGGGCTGATGCTAACCCTAACCCTAACCCTAACACTATCCTAGGGCGGATGCTAACCCTAACCCTAACCCTAACACTATCCTAGTGCTGATGCTAACCCTAACACTAACACTATCCTAGGGCTGATGCTAACCCTAACCCTAACCCTAACACTATCCTAGGGCTGATGCTAACCCTAACCCTAACTCTAACACTATCTTAGGGCTGAGGCTAACCCTAACCCTAACACTATCCTACGGCTGATGCTAACCCTAACCCTAACCCTAAGACAATCCTAGGGCTGATGCTAACCCTAACCCTAACACTATCCTAGGCCTGATGCTAACCCTAAGCCTAACCCTAACACTATCGTAGGGCTGATGCTAACCCTAACCCTAACACTATCCTAGGGCTGATGCTAACCTAACCCTAACCCTAACACTATCCTAGGGCTGATGCTAACCCTAACCCTAACACTATCCTAGGCCTGATGATAACCCTAACCCTAACCCTAACACCATCCTAGGGCTGAAGCTAACCCTAACCCTAACACTATCCTAGGGCTGATGCTAACCCTAACCCTAACCCTAACACTATCCTAGGGCTGATGCTAACCCTAACCCTAACACTATCCTAGGCCTGATGCTAACCCTAACCCTAACCCTAACACTATCCTAGGGCTGATGCTAACCCTAACCCTAACCCTAACACTATCCTAGAGCTGATGCTAACCCTAACCCTAACCCTAACCCTAATACTATCCTAGGGAGGATGCTAACCCTAACCCTAACCCTAACACTATCCTAGGGCTGATGCTAACCCTAACCCTATCTCTAACACTATCCTAGGGCTGAGGCTAACCCTAACCCTAACACTATCCTACGGCTGATGCTAACCCTAACCCTAACCCTAACACTATCCTAAGGCTGATGCTAACCCGAACACTAACACTATCCTAGGCCTGGTGCTAACCCTAACCCTAACCCTAACACTATTCTAGGGCTGATGCTAACCCTAACCCTAATAATATCCTAGGGCTGATGCTAACCCTAACCCTAACCATAACACTATCCTAGGGCTGATGCTATCCCTAACCCTAACCCTAACACTATCCTAGGGCTGATGCTAACCCTAACCCTAACCCTAACACTATCCTAGGCCTGATGGTAACCCTAACCCTTACCCTAACACTATCCTAGGGCTGATGCTAACCCTAACCCTAACCCTAACACTATTCTAGGGCTGATTCTAACCGTAACCCTAACACTATCCTAGGCCTGATGCTAACCCTAACTCTTACCCTAACACTATCCTAGGGCTGATGCTAAACCTAACCATAACCCTAACACTATCCTAGGGCTGATGCTAACCCTAACCCTAACACTAACACTATCCTAGGGCTGATGCTAACCCTAAACCTAACACTCTCCTAGGCCTGATGCTAACCATAACCCTAACACTATCCTAGGGCTGATGCTAACCCTAACCCTAACCTTAACACTATCCTAGGCCTGATGCTAACCCTATCCCTAACCCTAACACTATCCTAGGGCTGATGCTAACCCTAACGCTAACCCTAACACTATCCTTGAACTGATGCTAACCCTAACCCTAACCCTAACACTATCCTAGGCCTGATGATAACCCTAACCCTAACCCTGACACTATCCTAGGGTTTATGTTAACCCTAACCCTAACACTATCCTAGGGCTGATGGTAATCCTAACCCTAACCCTAACACTATCCTAGGGCTGATGCTAACCCTAACCCTAACTCTAACAGTCTCCTAGGGCTGAGGCTAACCCTAACCCTAACACTATCCTAGGGCTGATGCTAACCCTAACCCTAACCCTAACACTATCCTAGGGTTGATGCTAACCCTCACCCTAACACTATCCTAGGGCTGATGCTAACCCTAACCCTAACCCTAACACTATCCTAGGGCTGATGCTTACCCTAACCCTAACACTATCCTAGGGCTGATGCTAACCCTAACCCTAACCCTAACACTATCCTAGGGCTGATGCTAACCCTAACCCTAACACTATCCTAGGGCTGATGCTAACCCTAACCCTAACCCGAACACTCTCCTAGGGCTGATGCTAACCCTAAACCTAACACTATCATAGGGCTCATGCTAACCCTAACCATAACCCTAACAATATCCTAGGCTGATGCTATCCCTAACCCTAACACTATCCTAGGGCTGATGCTAACCCTAACCCTAACCCTAACACTATCCTAGGCCTGATGTTAACCCTATCCCTAACCCTAACACTCTCCTAGGGCTGAGGCTAACCCTAACCCTAACACTATCCTAGGGCTGATGCTAACCCTAACCCTAAAACTAACACTATCCTAGGGCTGATGCTAACCCTAACCCTAACACTAACCTAGGGCTGATGCTAACCCTAACCCTAACCCTAACACTATCCTAGGGCTGCTGCTAACCCTAACCCTATCCCTAACACTATCCTAGGGTTGATGCTAACCCTAACCCTAACCCTAACACTATCCTAGAGCTGGTGCTAACGCTAACCCTAAACCTAATCCTAACCCTAATACTATCCTAGGGCTGATGCTAACCCTAACCCTAACCTTAACACTATCCTAGGGCTGATGCTAACACTAACACTAACACTATCCTAGGGCTGATGCTAACCCTAACCCTAACCCTAACACTATCCTAGGGCTGATGCTAACCCTAAACCTAACTCTAACACTATCCTAGGGCTGAGGCTAACCCTAACCCTAACACTATCCCAGGGCTGATGCTAACCCTAACCCTAACCCTAACGCTGTCCTAAGGCTGATGCTAACCCTAACACTAACACTATCCTAAGCCTGGTGTTTTCCCTAAAGTTAACCCTAACACTATCCTAGGGCTGATGCTAACCCTAACCCTAATAATATCCTAGGGCTGATGCTAACCCTAACCCTAACCCTAACACTATCCTAGGGCTGATGCTAACCCTAACCCTAACCCTAACACTATCCTAGGGCTGATGCTAACCCTAACCATAACTCTAACACTATCCTAGGGCTGATGCTAACCCTAACCCTAACAATATCCTAGGCCTGATGATATCCCTAACCCTAAACCTAACACTATCCTAGGGCTGATGCTAACCCTAACCCTAACCCTAACACTATCATAGGGCTGATTCTAACGGTAACCCTAACACTATCCTAGGCCTGATGCTAACCCTAACACTTACCCTAACACTATCCTAGGGCTGATGCTAAAGCTAACCATAACCCTAACACTATCCTAGGGCTAATGGTAACCCTAATCCTAACAATAACACTATCCTAGGGCTGATGCTAACCCTATCCCTAACCCTAACACTCTCCTAGGGCTGAGGCTAACCCTAACCCTAACACTATCCTAGGGCTGATGCTAACCCTAACCCTAACCCAAACACTATCCTAGGGTTGATGCTAACCCTAACCCTAACTCTATCCTAGGGCTGATGCTAACCCTAACCCTAACCCTAACACTATCCTAGGGCTGATGCTAACCCTAACCCTAACACTGTCCTAGGCCTGATGCTAACCCTAACCATAACACTAACACTATGCTAGGCCTGTTGCTAACCCTAACCCTAACCCTAACACTATCCTAGGGCTGATGCTAACCCTAACCCTAATACTATCCTAGGGCTGATGCTAACCCTAAACCTAACCCTAACACTATCCTAGGGCTGATGCTAACCCTAACCCTAACCCTAACACTATCCTAGGGCTGATGCTAACCCTAACCCTAACACTATCCTAGGCCTGATCCTAACCCTAACCGTAACACTTACACTATCCTAGGGCTGATGCTAACCCTAACCCTAACCCTAACACTTTCCTAGGTCTGATGCTAACCCTAAACCTAACAGTATCCTAGGGCTGATGCTAACCCTAACCCTAACCCTAACACTATCCTAGGGCTGATGTTAACCCTAACCCTAACACTGTCCTAGGGCTGATGCTAACCCTAACCCTAACACTATCCTAGGTCTGATGCTAACCCTAACCCTAACACTATCCTTGAACTGATGCTAACCCTAACCCTAACCCTAACACTATCCTAGGCCTGATGATAACCCTAACCCTAACCCTGACACTATCCTAAGGTTTATGTTAACCCTAACCCTAACACTATCCTAGGGCTGATGCTAACCCTAACCCTAACCCTAACACTATGCTAGGGCGGATGCTAACCCTAACCCTAACCCTAACACTATCCTAGGGCTGATGCTAACCCTAACCCTAACTCTAACACTATCTTAGGGCTGAGGCTAACCCTAACCCTAACACTATCCTATGGCTGATGCTACCCCTAACCCTAACCCTAACACTATCCTAAGGCTGATGCTAACCCTAACACTAACACTATGCTAGGCCTGGTGCTAACCCTAACCCTAACCCTAACACTATCCTAGGGCTGATGCTAACCCTAACCCTAATATTATCCTAGGGCTGATGCTAACCCTAACCCTAAACCTAACACTATCCTAGGGCTGATGCTAACGCTAACCCTAACCCTAAAACTATCCTAGGGCTGATGCTAACCCTAACCCTAACACTATCCTAGGCCTGATGCTAACCCTAACCCTAACACTTACACTATCCTAGGGCTGATGCTAACCCTAACCCTAACCCTAAAACTATCCTAGGTCTGATGCTAACCCTAAACCTAACAGTATCCTAGGGCTGATGCTAACCCTAACCCTAACCCTAACACTATCCTAGGGCTGATGTTAACCCTAACCCTAACACTATCCTAGGGCTGATGCTAACCCTAACCCTAACCCAAACACTATCCTAGGGTTGATGCTAACCCTAACACTAACACTATCCTAGGGGTGATGCTAACCCTAACCCTAACACTAACCCTAACCCTAATACTATCATAGGGCTGATGCTAACCCTAACCCTAACGCTAACACTATCCTAGGGCTGATGCTAAACCTAACCCTAACTCTAACACTATCTTAGGGCTGAGGCTAACCCTAACCCTGACACTATCCTACGGCTGATGCTACCCCTAACCCTAACCCTAACACTATCCTAAGGCTGATGCTAACCCTAACACTAACACTATGCTAGGCCTGGTGCTAACCCTAACCCTAACCCTAACACTATCCTAGGGCTGATGCTAACCCTAACCCTAATACTATCCTATGGCTGATGCTAACCCTAACCCTAACCCTAACACTATCCTAGGGCTGATGCTAACGCTAACCCTAACCCTAACACTATCCTAGGGCTGATGCTAACCCTAACCCTAACACTATCCTAGGCCTGATGCTAACCCTAACCTTAACACTTACACTATCCTAGGGCTGATGCTAACCCTAACCGTAACCCTAAAACTATCCTAGGGCTGATGCTAACCCTATCCCTAACCCTAACACTATCCTAGGGCTGATGTTAACCCTAACACTAACACTATCCTAGGGCTGATGCTAACCCTAACCCTAACCCAAACACTATCCTAGGGTTGATGCTAACCCTAACACTAACACTATCCTAGGGCTGATGCTAACCCTAACCCTAACCCTAACCCTAACCCTAATACTATCCTAGGGCTGATGCTAACCCTAACCCTAACCCTAACACTATCCTAGGGCTGATGCTAACCCTAACACTAACACTATCCTAGGGCTGATGCTAACCCTAACCCTAACCCTAACCCTAACACTATCCTAGGGCTGATGCTAACCCTAACCCTAACTCTAACACTATCCTAGGGCTGAGGCTAACCCTAACCCTAACACTATCCCACGGCTGATGCTAACCCTAACCCTAACCCTAACACTATCCTAAGGCTGATGCTAACCCTAACACTAACACTATCCTAGGCCTGGTGCTAACCCTAACCCTAACCCTAACAGTATCCTAGGGCTGATGCTAACCCTAACCCTAATAATATCCTAGGGCTGATGCTAACCCTAACCCTAACCCTAACACTATCCTAGGTCTGATGCTAACCCTAACCCTAACCCTAACACTATCCTAGGGCTGATGCTAACCCTAACCCTAACCCCAACACTATCCTAGGGCTGATGCTAACCCTAACCCTAACAATATCCTAGTCCTGATGATATCCCTAACCCTAAAGCTAACACTATCCTAGGGCTGATGCTAACCCTAACCCTAACCCTAACACTATCCTAGGGCTGATGCTAACCCTAACCCTAACACTATCCTAGGCCTGATGCTAACCCTAACCCTAACACTATCCTACGGCTGGTGCTAACCCTAACCCTAACCCTAACACTATCCTAGGCCTGATGCTAACCCTATCCCTAACCCTAACACTCTCCTAGGGCTGAGGCTAACCCTAACCCTAACACAATCCTAGGGCTGATGCTAACCCTAACCCTAACCCAAACACTATCCTAGGGTTGATGGTAACCCTAACCCTAACACTATCCTAGGGCTGATGCTAACCCTAACCCTAACACTATCCTAGGCCTGATGCTAACCCTAACCCTAACCCTAACACTATCCTAGGGCTGATGCTAACCCTAACCCTAACACTATCCTAGGCCTGATGCTAACCCTAACCCTAACCTTAACACTATCCTAGGGCGGATGCTAACCCTAACCCTAACCCTAACACTATCCTAGAGCTGATGCTAACCCTAACCCTAACCCTAACCCTAACCCTAATACTATCCTAGGGCTAATGCTAACCCTAACCCTAACCCTAACACTATCCTAGGGCTGATGCTAACCCTAACCCTAACTCTAACACTATCTTAGGGCTGAGGCTAACCCTAACCCTGACACTATCCTACGGCTGATGCTACCCCTAACCCTAACCCTAACACTATCCTAAGGCTGATGCTAACCCTAACACTAACACTATGCTAGGCCTGGTGCTAACCCTAACCCTAACCCTAACACTATCCTAGGGCTGATGCTAACCCTAACCCTAATACTATCCTATGGCTGATGCTAACCCTAACCCTAACCCTAACACTATCCTAGGGCTGATGCTAACGCTAACCCTAACCCTAACACTATCCTAGGGCTGATGCTAACCCTAACCCTAACACTATCCTAGGCCTGATGCTAACCCTAACCTTAACACTTACACTATCCTAGGGCTGATGCTAACCCTAACCGTAACCCTAAAACTATCCTAGGGCTGATGCTAACCCTATCCCTAACCCTAACACTATCCTAGGGCTGATGTTAACCCTAACACTAACACTATCCTAGGGCTGATGCTAACCCTAACCCTAACCCAAACACTATCCTAGGGTTGATGCTAACCCTAACACTAACACTATCCTAGGGCTGATGCTAACCCTAACCCTAACCCTAACCCTAACCCTAATACTATCCTAGGGCTGATGCTAACCCTAACCCTAACCCTAACACTATCCTAGGGCTGATGCTAACCCTAACACTAACACTATCCTAGGGCTGATGCTAACCCTAACCCTAACCCTAACCCTAACACTATCCTAGGGCTGATGCTAACCCTAACCCTAACTCTAACACTATCCTAGGGCTGAGGCTAACCCTAACCCTAACACTATCCCACGGCTGATGCTAACCCTAACCCTAACCCTAACACTATCCTAAGGCTGATGCTAACCCTAACACTAACACTATCCTAGGCCTGGTGCTAACCCTAACCCTAACCCTAACAGTATCCTAGGGCTGATGCTAACCCTAACCCTAATAATATCCTAGGGCTGATGCTAACCCTAACCCTAACCCTAACACTATCCTAGGTCTGATGCTAACCCTAACCCTAACCCTAACACTATCCTAGGGCTGATGCTAACCCTAACCCTAACCCCAACACTATCCTAGGGCTGATGCTAACCCTAACCCTAACAATATCCTAGTCCTGATGATATCCCTAACCCTAAAGCTAACACTATCCTAGGGCTGATGCTAACCCTAACCCTAACCCTAACACTATCCTAGGGCTGATGCTAACCCTAACCCTAACACTATCCTAGGCCTGATGCTAACCCTAACCCTAACACTATCCTACGGCTGGTGCTAACCCTAACCCTAACCCTAACACTATCCTAGGCCTGATGCTAACCCTATCCCTAACCCTAACACTCTCCTAGGGCTGAGGCTAACCCTAACCCTAACACAATCCTAGGGCTGATGCTAACCCTAACCCTAACCCAAACACTATCCTAGGGTTGATGGTAACCCTAACCCTAACACTATCCTAGGGCTGATGCTAACCCTAACCCTAACACTATCCTAGGCCTGATGCTAACCCTAACCCTAACCCTAACACTATCCTAGGGCTGATGCTAACCCTAACCCTAACACTATCCTAGGCCTGATGCTAACCCTAACCCTAACCTTAACACTATCCTAGGGCGGATGCTAACCCTAACCCTAACCCTAACACTATCCTAGAGCTGATGCTAACCCTAACCCTAACCCTAACCCTAACCCTAATACTATCCTAGGGCTAATGCTAACCCTAACCCTAACCCTAACACTATCCTAGGGCTGATGCTAACCCTAACCCTAACTCTAACAGTATCCTAGGGCTGAGGCTAACCCTAACCATAACACTATCCTACGGCTGATGATAACCCTAACCCTAACCCTAACACTATCCTAAGGCTGATGCTAACCCTAAGACTAACACTATCCTAGGCCTGGTGCTAACCCTAACCCTAACCCTAACACTATCCTAGGGCTGATGCTAACCGTAACCCTAACCCTAATACTATCCTAGTGCTGATGCTAACCCTAACCCTAACCCTATCACTATCCTAGGGCTGATGCTAACCCTAACCCTAACCCTAACACTATCCTAGGGCTGATTCTAACCGTATCCCTAACACTATCCTAGGCCTGATGCTAACCGTAACCCTTACCCTAACACTATGCTAGGGCTGATGCTAACCCTAACCCTAACCCAAACACTATCCTAGGGCTGATTCTAACCGTAACCCTAACACTATCCTAGGCCTGATGCTAACCCTAACCCTTACCCTAACACTATCCTAGGGCTGATGCTAAACCTAACCATAACCCTAACACTATCCTAGGGCTGATGCTAACCCTAACACTAACACTCTCCTAGGCCTGATGCTAACCCTAACCCTAACACTATCCTAGGGCTGATGCTAACCCTAACCCTAACCCTAACACTATCCTAGGCCTGATGCTAACCCTATCCCTAACCCTAACACTATCCTAGGGCTGATGCTAACCCTAACCCTAATAATATCCTAGGGCTGATGCTAACCCTAACCCTAACCCTAACACTATCCTAGGGCTGATGCTAACCCTAACCCTAACCCTAACACTATGCTAGGGCTGATGCTAACCCTAACCCTAACCCTAACACTATCCTAGGGCTGATGCTAACCCTAACCCTAACAATATCCAGGCCTGATGATATCCATAACCCTAAACCTAACACTATCCTAGGGCTGATGCTAACCCTAACCCTAACCCTAACACTATCCTAGGGCTGATTCTAACCGTAACCCTAACACTATCCTAGGCCTGATGCTAACCCTAACCCTTACCCTAACACTATCCTAGGGCTGATGCTAAACCTAACCATAACCCTAACACTATCCTAGGGCTGATGCTAACCCTAACCCTAACCTTAACACTATCCTAGGGCGGATGCTAACCCTAACCCTAACCCTAACACTATCCTAGTGCTGATGCTAACCCTAACACTAACACTATCCTAGGGCTGATGCTAACCCTAACCCTAACCCTAACACTATCCTAGGGCTGATGCTAACCCTAACCCTAACTCTAACACTATCTTAGGGCTGAGGCTAACCCTAACCCTAACACTATCCTACGGCTGATGCTAACCCGAACCCTAACCCTAAGACTATCCTAGGGCTGATGCTAACCCTAACCCTAACACTATCCTAGGCCTGATGCTAACCCTAAGCCTAACCCTAACACTATCGTAGGGCTGATGCTAACCCTAACCCAAACACTATCCTAGGGCTGATGCTAACCTAACCCTAACCCTAACACTATCCTAGGGCTGATGCTAACCCTTACCCTAACACTATCCTAGGGGTGATGCTAACCCTAACCCTAACCCTAACACTATCCTAGGGCTGATGCTAACCCTAACCCTAACCCTAACACTATCCTAGAGCTGATGCTAACCCTAACCCTAACCCTAACCCTAACCCTAATACTATCCTAGGGCTGATGCTAACCCTAACCCTAACCCTAACACTATCCTAGGGCTGATGATAACCCTAACCCTAACTCTAACACTCTCCTAGGCCTGATGCTAACCCTAACCCTAACACTATCCTAGGGCTGATGCTAACCCTAACCCTAACCCTAACACTATCCTAGGCCTGATGCTAACCCTATCCCTAACCCTAACACTATCCTAGGGCTGATGCTAACCCTAACCCAATAATATCCTAGGGCTGATGCTAACCCTAACCCTAACCCTAACACTATCCTAGGGCTGATGCTAACCCTAACCCTAACCCTAACACTATCCTAGGGCTGATGCTAACCCTAACCCTAACCCTAACACTATCCTAGGGCTGATGCTAACCCTAACCCTAACAATATCCTAGGCCTGATGATATCCATAACCCTAAACCTAACACTATCCTAGGGCTGATGCTAACCCTAACCCTAACCCTAACACTATCCTAGGGCTGATTCTAACCGTAACCCTAACACTATCCTAGGCCTGATGCTAACCCTAACCCTTACCCTAACACTATCCTAGGGCTGATGCTAAACCTAACCATAACCCTAACACTATCCTAGGGCTGATGCTAACCCTAACCCTAACCCTAACACTATACTAGGGCGGATGCTAACCCTAACCCTAACCCTAACACTATCCTAGTGCTGATGCTAACCCTAACACTAACACTATCCTAGGGCTGATGCTAACCCTAACCGTAACCCTAACACTATCCTAGGGCTGATGCTAACCCTAACACTAACTCTAACACTATCTTAGGGCTGAGGCTAACCCTAACCCTAACACTATCCTACGGCTGATGCTAACCCGAACCCTAACCCTAAGACTATCCTAGGGCTGATGCTAACCCTAACCCTAACACTATCCTAGGCCTGATGCTAACCCTAAGCCTAACCCTAACACTATCCTAGGCCTGATGTTAACCCTATCCCTAACCCTAACACTCTCCTAGGGCTGAGGCTAACCCTAACCCTAACACTATCCTAGGGCTGATGCTAACCCTAACCCTAAAACTAACACTATCCTAGGGCTGATGCTAACCCTAACCCTAACACTAACCTAGGGCTGATGCTAACCTAACCCTAACCCTAACACTATCCTAGGGCTGATGCTAACCCTTACCCTAACACTATCCTAGGGGTGATGCTAACCCTAACCCTAACTCTAACACTATCCTAGGGCTGATGCTAACCCTAACCCTAACCCTAACACTATCCTAGAGCTGATGCTAACCCTAACCCTAACCCTAACCCTAACCCTAATACTATCCTAGGGCTGATGCTAACCCTAACCCTAACCCTAACACTATCCTAGGGCTGATGATAACCCTAACCCTAACTCTAACACTATCCTAGGGCTGAGGCTAACCCTAACCCTAACACTATCCTACGGCTGATGCTAACCCTAACCCTAACCCTAACACTATCCTAAGGCTGATGCTAACCCTAACACTAACACTATCCTAGGCCTGGTGCTAACCCTAACCCTAACCCTAACATTATTCTAGGGCTGATGCTAACCCTAACCCTAATAATATCCTAGGGCTGATGCTAACCCTAACCCTAACCCTAACACTATCCTAGGGCTGATGCTATCCCTAACCCTAACCCTAACACTATCCTAGGGCTGATGCTAACCCTAACCCTAACCCTAACACTATCCTAGGCCTGATGCTAACCCTAACCCTTACCCTAACACTATCCTAGGGCTGATGCTAACCCTAACCCTAACCCTAACACTATTCTAGGGCTGATTCTAACCGTAACCCTAACACTATCCTAGGCCTGATGCTAACCCTAACCCTTACCCTAACACTATCCTAGGGCTGATGCTAAACCTAACCATAACCCTAACACTATCCTAGGGCTGATGCTAACCCTAACCCTAACACTAACACTATCCTAGGGCTGATGCTAACCCTAACCCTAACACTCTCCTAGGCCTGATGCTAACCCTAACACTAACACTATCCTAGGGCTGATGCTAACCCTAACCCTAACACTCTCCTAGGCCTGATGCTAACCCTAACCCTAACACTATCCTAGGGCTGATGCTAACCCTAACCCTAAACCTAACACTATCCTAGGCCTGATGCTAACCCTATCCCTAACCCTAACACTATCCTAGGGCTGATGCTAACCCTAACGCTAACCCTAACACTATCCTAGGGCTGATGGTAACCCTAACCCTAACACTAACACTATCCTAGGGCTGATGCTAACCCTAAACCTAACACTCTCCTAGGCCTGATGCTAACCCTAACCCTAACACTATCCTAGGGCTGATGCTAACCCTAACCCTAACCCTAACACTATCCTAGGGCTGATGCTAACCCTAACCCTAACCCCAACACTATCCTAGGGCTGATGCTAACCCTAACCCTAACAATATCCTAGTCCTGATGATATCCCTATCCCTAAAGCTAACACTATCCTAGGGCTGATGCTAACCCTAACCCTAACCCTAACACTATCCTAGGGCTGACGCTAACCCTAACCCTAACACTATCCTAGGCCTGATACTAACCCGAACCCTAACACTATCCTAGGGCTGGTGCTAACCCTAACCCTAACCCTAACAAGATCCTACGCCTGATGGTCACCCTATCCCTAACCCTAACACTCTCCTAGGGCTGAGGCTAAACCTAACCCTAACACAATCCTAGGGCTGATCCTAACCCTAACCCTAACCCAAACACTATCCTAGCGTTGATGGTAACCCTAACCCTAACACTATCCTACGGCTGATGCTAACCCTAAACCTAATACTATCCTAGGGCTGATGCTAACCCTAACCCTAACCCTAACACTATCCTAGGGCTGATGCTAACCCTAACCCTAACTCTAACACTATCCTAGGGCTGAGGCTAACCCTAACCCTAACACTATCCTACGGCTGATGCTAACCCTAACCCTAACCCTAACACTATCCTAAGGCTGATGCTAACCCTAACACTAACACTATCCTAGGCCTGGTGCTAACCCTAACCCTAACCCTAACACTATCCTAGGGCTGATGCTAACCCTAACCCTAACCCTAATACTATCCTAGGGCTGATGCTAACCCTAACCCTAACCCTAACACTATCCTAGGGCTGATGCTAACCCTAACCCTAACCCTAACACTATCCTAGGGCTGATTCTAACCGTATCCCTAACACTATCCTAGGCCTGATGCTAACCGTAACCCTTACCCTAACACTATCCTAGGGCTGGTGCTAACCCTAACCCTAACCCTAACAATATCCTACGCCTGATGCTCACCCTCTCCGTACCCCTAACACTCTCCTAGGGCTGAGGCTAAACCTAACCCTAACACAATCCTAGGGCTGATGCTAACCATAACCCTAACCCAAACACTATCCTAGGGTTGATGGTAACCCTAACCCTAACACTATCCTACGGCTGATGCTAACCCTAACCCTAACCCTAACACTATCCTAGGGCTGAGGCTAACCCTAACCCTAACACTATCCTATGTCTGATGCTAACCCTAACCCTAACCCTAAAACTATCCTAGGGCTGATGCTAACCCTAACCCTAACACTATCCTAGGCCTGATGCTAACCCTAACCCTAACCCTAACACTATCCTAGGGCTGATGCTAACCCTAACCCTAACCCTAACACTATCCTAGAGGTGATGCTAACCCTAACCCTAATACTATCCTAGGGCTGATGCTAACCCTAACCCTAACCCTAACACTATCCTAGGGCTGATGCTAACCCTAACCCTAACTCTAACACTATCCTAGGGCTGAGGCTAACCCTAACCCTAACACTATCCTAGGGCTGATGCTAACCCTAACCCTAACCCTAACACTATCCTAAGGCTGATGCTAACCCTAACACTAACACTATCCTAGGCCTGGTGCTAACCCTAACCCTAACCCTAACACTATCCTAGGGCTGATGCTAACCCTTATCCTAACCCTAATACTATCCTAGTGCTGATGCTAACCCTAACCCTAACCCTAACACTATCCTAGGGCTGATGCTAACCCTAACCCTAACCCTAACACTATCCTAGGGCTGATTCTAACCGTATCCCTAACACTATCCTAGGCCTGATGCTAACCGTAACCCTTACCCTAACACTATCCTAGGGCTGATGCTAACCCTAACCCTAACCCTAACACTATCCTAGGGCTGATTCTAACCGTAACCCTAACACTATCCTAGGCCGGATGCTAACCCTAACCCTTACCCTAACACTATCCTAGGACTGATGCTAAACCTAACCATAACCCTAACACTATCCTAGGGCTGATGCTAACCCTAACCCTAACACTAACACTATCCTAGGGCTGATGCTAACCCTAACCCTAACACTCTCCTAGGCCTGATGCTAACCCTAACCCTAACACTATCCTAGGGCTGATGCTAACCCTAACCCTAACCCTAACACTATCTTAGGCCTGATGCTAACCCTATCCCTAACCCTAACACTATCCTAGGGCTGATGCTAACCCTAACCCTAATAATATCCTAGGGCTGATGCTAACCCTAACCCTAACCCTAACACTATCCTAGGGCTGATGCTAACCCTAACCCTAACCCTAACACTATCCTAGGGCTGATGCTAACCCTAACCCTAACAATATCCTAGGCCTGATGATATCCATAACCCTAAACCTAACACTATCCTAGGGCTGATGGTAACCCTAACCCTAACCCTAACACTATCCTAGGGCTGATTCTAACCGTAACCCTAACACTATCCTAGGCCTGATGCTAACCCTAACCCTTACCCTAACACTATCCTAGGGCTGATGCTAAACCTAACAATAACCCTAACACTATCCTAGGGCTGATGCTAACCCTAACCCTAACCCTAACACTATCCTAGGGCGGATGCTAACCCTAACCCTAACCCTAACACTATCCTCGGGCTGATGCTAACCCTAACCCTAACTCTAACACTATCTTAGGGCTGAGCCTAACCCTAACCCTAACACTATCCTACGGCTGATGCTAACCCTAACCCTAACCCTAAGACAATCCTAGGGCTGATGCTAACCCTAACCCTAACACTATCCTAGGCCTGATGCTAACCCTAAGCCTAACCCTAACACTATCGTAGGGCTGATGCTAACCCTAACCCTAACACTATCCTAGGGCTGATGCTAACCCTAACCCTAACCCTAACACTATCCTAGGGCTGATGCTAACCCTAACCCTAACTCTAACACTATCTTAGGGCTGAGGCTAACCCTAACCCTAACACTATCCTACGGCTGATGCTAACCCTAACCCTAACCCTAAGACAATCCTAGGGCTGATGCTAACCCTAACCCTAACACTATCCTAGGCCTGATGCTAACCCTAAGCCTAACCCTAACACTATCGTAGAGCTGATGCTAACCCTAACCCTAACACTATCCTAGGGCTGATGCTAACCTAACCCTAACCCTAACACTATCCTAGGGCTGATGCTAACCCTAACCCTAACACTATCCTAGGCCTGATGATAACCCTAACCCTAACCCTAACACCATCCTAGGGCTGATGCTAACCCTAACCCTAACACTATCCTAGGGCTGATGCTAACCCTAACCCTAACCCTAACACTATCCTAGGGCTGATGCTAACCCTAACCCTAACACTATCCTAGGCCTGATGCTAAACCTAACCCTAACCCTAACACTATCCTAGGGCTAATGCTAACCGTAACCCTAACCCTAACACTATCCTAGAGCTGATGCTAACCCTAACCCTAACCCTAACCCTAATACTATCCTAGGGCTGATGCTAACCCTAACCCTAACCCTAACACTATCCTAGGGCTGATGCTAACCCTAACCCTAACTCTAACACTATCCTAGGGCTGAGGCTAACCCTAACCCTAACACTATCCTACGGCTGATGCTAACCCTAACCCTAACCCTAACACTATCCTAAGGCTGATGCTAACCCGAACACTAACACTATCCTAGGCCTGGTGCTAACCCTAACCCTAACCCTAACACTATTCTAGGGCTGATGCTAACCCTAACCCTAATAATATCCTAGGGCTGATGCTAACCCTAACCCTAACCCTAACACTATCCTAGGGCTGATGCTATCCCTAACCCTAACCCTAACACTATCCTAGGGCTGATGCTAACCCTAACCCTAACCCTAACACTATCCTAGGCCTGATGGTAACCCTAACCCTTACCCTAACACTATCCTAGGGCTGATGCTAACCCTAACCCTAACCCTAACACTATTCTAGGGCTGATTCTAACCGTAACACTAACACTATCCTAGGCCTGATGCTAACCCTAACTCTTACCCTAACACTATCCTAGGGCTGATGCTAAACCTAACCATAACCCTAACACTCTCCAAGGGCTGATGCTAACCCTAACCCTAACACTAACACTATCCTAGGGTTGATGCTAACCCTAACCCTAACCCTAACACTATCCTAGAGCTGGTGCTAACGCTAACCCTAAAACTAACCCTAACCCTAATACTATCCTAGGGCTGATGCTAACCCTAACCCTAACCTTAACACTATCCTAGGGCTGATGCTAACCCTAACACTAACACTATCCTAGGGCTGATGCTAACCCTAACCCTAACCCTAACACTATCCTAGGGCTGATGCTAACCCTAAACCTAACTCTAACACTATCCTAGGGCTGAGGCTAACCCTAACCCTAACACTATCCCAGGGCTGATGCTAACCCTAACCCTAACCCTAACGCTGTCCTAAGGCTGATGCTAACCCTAACACTAACACTATCCTAAGCCTGGTGTTTTCCCTAAAGTTAACCCTAACACTATCCTAGGGCTGATGCTAACCCTAACCCTAATAATATCCTAGGGCTGATGCTAACCCTAACCCTAACCCTAACACTATCCTAGGGCTGATGCTAACCCTAACCCTAACCCTAACACTATCCTAGGGCTGATGCTAACCCTAACCATAACTCTAACACTATCCTAGGGCTGATGCTAACCCTAACCCTAACAATATCCTAGGCCTGATGATATCCCTAACCCTAAACCTAACACTATCCTAGGGCTGATGCTAACCCTAACCCTAACCCTAACACTATCCTAGGGCTGATTCTAACCGTAACCCTAACACTATCCTAGGCCTGATGCTAACCCTAACACTTACCCTAACACTATCCTAGGGCTGATGCTAAAGCTAACCATAACCCTAACACTATCCTAGGGCTAATGGTAACCCTAACCCTAACAATAACACTATCCTAGGGCTGATGCTAACCCTATCCCTAACCCTAACACTCTCCTAGGGCTGAGGCTAACCCTAACCCTAACACTAACACTATCCTAGGGCTGATGCTAACCCTAACCCTAACACTCTCCTAGGCCTGATGCTAACCCTAACACTAACACTATCCTAGGGCTGATGCTAACCCTAACCCTAACACTCTCCTAGGCCTGATGCTAACCCTAACCCTAACACTATCCTAGGGCTGATGCTAACCCTAACCCTAAACCTAACACTATCGTAGGCCTGATGCTAACCCTATCCCTAACCCTAACACTATCCTAGGGCTGATGCTAACCCTAACGCTAACCCTAACACTATCCTAGGGCTGATGGTAACCCTAACACTAACACTATCCTAGGGCTGATGCTAACCCTAACCCTAACACTCTCCTAGGCCTGATGCTAACCCTAACCCTAACACTATCCTAGGGCTGATGCTAACCCTAACCCTAACCCCAACACTATCCTAGGGATGATGCTAACCCTAACCCCAACAATATCCTAGTCCTGATGATATCCCTATCCCTAAAGCTAACACTATCCTAGGGCTGATGCTAACCCTAACCCTAACCCTAACACTATCCTAGGGCTGACGCTAACCCTAACCCTAACACTATCCTAGGCCTGATACTAACCCGAACCCTAACACTATCCTAGGGCTGGTGCTAACCCTAACCCTAACCCTAACAATATCCTACGCCTGATGGTCACCCTATCCCTAACCCTAACACTCTCCTAGGGCTGAGGCTAAACCTAACCCTAACACAATCCTAGGGCTGATGCTAACCCTAACCCTAACCCAAACACTATCCTAGGGTTGATGGTAACCCTAACCCTAACACTATCCTACGGCTGATGCTAACCCTAAACCTAATACTATCCTAGGGCTGATGCTAACCCTAACCCTAACCCTAACACTATCCTAGGGCTGATGCTAACCCTAACCCTAACTCTAACACTATCCTAGGGCTGAGGCTAACCCTAACCCTAACACTATCCTACGGCTGATGCTAACCCTAACCCTAACCCTAACACTATCCTAAGGCTGATGCTAACCCTAACACTAACACTATCCTAGGCCTGGTGCTAACCCTAACCCTAACCCTAACACTATCCTAGGGCTGATGCTAACCCTAACCCTAACCCTAATACTATCCTAGGGCTGATGCTAACCCTAACCCTAACCCTAACACTATCCTAGGGCTGATGCTAACCCTAACCCTAACCCTAACACTATCCTAGGGCTGATTCTAACCGTATCCCTAACACTATCCTAGGCCTGATGCTAACCGTAACCCTTACCCTAACACTATCCTAGGGCTGGTGCTAACCCTAACCCTAACCCTAACAATATCCTACGCCTGATGCTCACCCTATCCGTACCCCTAACACTCTCCTAGGGCTGAGGCTAAACCTAACCCTAACCCAAACACTATCCTAGGGTTGATGGTAACCCTAACCCTAACACTATCCTACGGCTGATGCTAACCCTAACCCTAACCCTAACACTATCCTAGGGCTGAGGCTAACCCTAACCCTAACACTATCCTATGCCTGATGCTAACCCTAACCCTAACCCTAAAACTATCCTAGGGCTGATGCTAACCCTAACCCTAACACTATCCTAGGCCTGATGCTAACCCTAACCATAACCCTAACACTATCCTAGGGCTGATGCTAACCCTAACCCTAACCCTAACACTATCCTAGAGGTGATGCTAACCCTAACCCTAATACTATCCTAGGGCTGATGCTAACCCTAACCCTAACCCTAACACTATCCTAGGGCTGATGCTAACCCTAACCCTAACTCTAACACTATCCTAGGGCTGAGGCTAACGCTAACCCTAACACTATCCTAGGGCTGATGCTAACCCTAACCCTAACCCTAACACTATCCTAAGGCTGATGCTAACCCTAACACTAACACTATCCTAGGCCTGGTGCTAACCCTAACCCTAACCCTAACACTATCCTAGGGCTGATGCTAACCCTTATCCTAACCCTAATACTATCCTAGTGCTGATGCTAACCCTAACCCTAACCCTAACACTATCCTAGGGCTGATGCTAACCCTAACCCTAACCCTAACACTATCCTAGGGCTGATTCTAACCGTATCCCTAACACTATCCTAGGCCTGATGCTAACCGTAACCCTTACCCTAACACTATCCTAGGGCTGATGCTAACCCTAACCCTAACCCTAACACTATCCTAGGGCTGATTCTAACCGTAACCCTAACACTATCCTAGGCCTGATGCTAACCCTAACCCTTACCCTAACACTATCCTAGGACTGATGCTAAACCTAACCATAACCCTAACACTATCCTAGGGCTGATGCTAACCCTAACCCTAACACTAACCCTATCCTAGGGCTGATGCTAACCCTAACCCTAACACTCTCCTAGGCCTGATGCTAACCCTAACCCTAACACTATCCTAGGGCTGATGCTAACCCTAACCCTAACCCTAACACTATCTTAGGCCTGATGCTAACCCTATCCCTAACCCTAACACTATCCTAGGGCTGATGCTAACCCTAACCCTAATAATATCCTAGGGCTGATGCTAACCCTAACCCTAACCCTAACACTATCCTAGGGCTGATGCTAACCCTAACCCTAACCCTAACACTATCCTAGGGCTGATGCTAACCCTAACCCTAACAATATCCTAGGCCTGATGATATCCATAACCCTAAACCTAACACTATCCTAGGGCTGATGCTAACCCTAACCCTAAACCTAACACTATCCTAGGGCTGATTCTAACCGTAACCCTAACACTATCCTAGGCCTGATGCTAACCCTAACCCTTACCCTAACACTATCCTAGGGCTGATGGTAAACCTAACCATAACCCTAACACTAACCTAGGGCTGATGCTAACCCTAACCCTAACCCTAACACTATCCTAGGGCGGATGCTAACCCTAACCCTAACCCTAACACTATCCTAGTGCTGATGCTAACCCTAACACTAACACTATCCTAGGGCTGATGCTAACCCTAACCCTAACCCTAACACTATCCTAGGGCTGATGCTAACCCTAACCCTAACTCTAACACTATCTTAGGGCTGAGGCTAACCCTAACCCTAACACTATCCTACGGCTGATGCTAACCCTAACCCTAACCCTAAGACAATCCTAGGGCTGATGCTAACCCTAACCCTAACACTATCCTAGGCCTGATGCTAACCCTAAGCCTAACCCTAACACTATCGTAGGGCTGATGCTAACCCTAACCCTAACACTATCCTAGGGCTGATGCTAACCTAACCCTAACCCTAACACTATCCTAGGGCTGATGCTAACCCTAACCCTAACACTATCCTAGGCCTGATGATAACCCTAACCCTAACCCTAACACCATCCTAGGGCTGATGCTAACCCTAACCCTAACACTATCCTAGGGCTGATGCTAACCCTAACCCTAACCCTAACACTATCCTAGGGCTGATGCTAACCCTAACCCTAACACTATCCTAGGCCTGATGCTAACCCTAACCCTAACCCTAACACTATCCTAGGGCTGATGCTAACCCTAATCCTAACCCTAACACTATCCTAGAGCTGATGCTAACCCTAACCCTAACCCTAACCCTAATACTATCCTAGGGAGGATGCTAACCCTAACCCTAACCCTAACACTATCCTAGGGCTGATGCTAACCCTAACCCTATCTCTAACACTATCCTAGGGCTGAGGCTAACCCTAATCCTAACACTATCCTACGGCTGATGCTAACCCTAACCCTAACCCTAACACTATCCTAAGGCTGATGCTAACCCGAACACTAACACTATCCTAGGCCTGGTGCTAACCCTAACCCTAACCCTAACACTATTCTAGGGCTGATGCTAACCCTAACCATAATAATATCCTAGGGCTGATGCTAACCCTAACCCAACCCTAACACTATCCTAGGGCTGATGCTATCCCTAACCCTAACCCTAACACTATCCTAGGGCTGATGCTAACCCTAACCCTAACCCTAACACTATCCTAGGCCTGATGGTAACCCTAACCCTTACCCTAACACTATCCTAGGGCTGATGCTAACCCTAACCCTAACCCTAACACTATTCTAGGGCTGATTCTAACCGTAACCCTAACACTATCCTAGGCCTGATGCTAACCCTAACTCTTACCCTAACACTATCCTAGGGCTGATGCTAAACCTAACCATAACCCTAACACTATCCTAGGGCTGATGCTAACCCTAACCCTAACACTAACACTATCCTAGGGCTGATGCTAACCCTAAACCTAACACTCTCCTAGGCCTGATGCTAACCATAACCCTAACACTATCCTAGGGCTGATGCTAACCCAAACCCTAACCTTAACACTATCCTAGGCCTGATGCTAACCCTATCCCTAACCCTAACACTATCCTAGGGCTGATGCTAACCCTAACGCTAACCCTAACACTATCCTTGAACTGATGCTAACCCTAACCCTAACCCTAACACTATCCTAGGCCTGATGATAACCCTAACCCTAACCCTGACACTATCCTAGGGTTTATGTTAACCCTAACCCTAACACTATCCTAGGGCTGATGGTAATCCTAACCCTAACCCTAACACTATCCTAGGGCGGATGCTAACCCCAACCCTAACCCTAACACTATCCTAGGGCTGATGCTAACCCTAACACTAACACTATCCTAGGGCTGATGCTATCCCTAACCCTAACCCTAACACTATCCTAGGGCTGATGCTAACCCTAACCCTAACTCTAACAGTCTCCTAGGGCTGAGGCTAACCCTAACCCTAACACTATCCTAGGGCTGATGCTAACCCTAACCCTAACCCTAACACTATCCTAGGGTTGATGCTAACCCTCACCCTAACACTATCCTAGGGCTGATGCTAACCCTAACCCTAACCCTAACACTATCCTAGGGCTGATGCTTACCCTAACCCTAACACTATCCTAGGGCTGATGCTAACCCTAACCCTAACCCTAACACTATCCTAGGGCTGATGCTAACCCTAACCCTAACACTATCCTAGGGCTGATGCTAACCCTAACCCTAACCCGAACACTCTCCTAGGGCTGATGCTAACCCTAAACCTAACACTATCATAGGGCTCATGCTAACCCTAACCATAACCCTAACAATATCCTAGGCTGATGCTATCCCTAACCCTAACACTATCCTAGGGCTGATGCTAACCCTAACCCTAACCCTAACACTATCCTAGGCCTGATGTTAACCCTATCCCTAACCCTAACACTCTCCTAGGGCTGAGGCTAACCCTAACCCTAACACTATCCTAGGGCTGATGCTAACCCTAACCCTAAAACTAACACTATCCTAGGGCTGATGCTAACCCTAACCCTAACACTAACCTAGGGCTGATGCTAACCCTAACCCTAACCCTAACACTATCCTAGGGCTGCTGCTAACCCTAACCCTAACCCTAACACTATCCTAGGGTTGATGCTAACCCTAACCCTAACCCTAACACTATCCTAGAGCTGGTGCTAACGCTAACCCTAAACCTAATCCTAACCCTAATACTATCCTAGGGCTGATGCTAACCCTAACCCTAACCTTAACACTATCCTAGGGCTGATGCTAACACTAACACTAACACTATCCTAGGGCTGATGCTAACCCTAACCCTAACCCTAACACTATCCTAGGGCTGATGCTAACCCTAAACCTAACTCTAACACTATCCTAGGGCTGAGGCTAACCCTAACCCTAACACTATCCCAGGGCTGATGCTAACCCTAACCCTAACCCTAACGCTGTCCTAAGGCTGATGCTAACCCTAACACTAACACTATCCTAAGCCTGGTGTTTTCCCTAAAGTTAACCCTAACACTATCCTAGGGCTGATGCTAACCCTAACCCTAATAATATCCTAGGGCTGATGCTAACCCTAACCCTAACCCTAACACTATCCTAGGGCTGATGCTAACCCTAACCCTAACCCTAACACTATCCTAGGGCTGATGCTAACCCTAACCATAACTCTAACACTATCCTAGGGCTGATGCTAACCCTAAACCTAACAATATCCTAGGCCTGATGATATCCCTAACCCTAAACCTAACACTATCCTAGGGCTGATGCTAACCCTAACCCTAACCCTAACACTATCATAGGGCTGATTCTAACGGTAACCCTAACACTATCCTAGGCCTGATGCTAACCCTAACACTTACCCTAACACTATCCTAGGGCTGATGCTAAAGCTAACCATAACCCTAACACTATCCTAGGGCTAATGGTAACCCTAACCCTAACCCTAACACTATCCTAGGCCTGATCCTAACCCTAACCCTAACACTTACACTATCCTAGGGCTGATGCTAACCCTAACCCTAACCCTAACACTTTCCTAGGTCTGATGCTAACCCTAAACCTAACAGTATCCTAGGGCTGATGCTAACCCTAACCCTAACCCTAACACTATCCTAGGGCTGATGTTAACCCTAACCCTAACACTGTCCTAGGGCTGATGCTAACCCTAACCCTAACACTATCCTAGGTCTGATGCTAACCCTAACCCTAACACTATCCTTGAACTGATGCTAACCCTAACCCTAACCCTAACACTATCCTAGGCCTGATGATAACCCTAACCCTAACCCTGACACTATCCTAAGGTTTATGTTAACCCTAACCCTAACACTATCCTAGGGCTGATGCTAACCCTAACCCTAACCCTAACACTATGCTAGGGCGGATGCTAACCCTAACCCTAACCCTAACACTATCCTAGGGCTGATGCTAACCCTAACCCTAACTCTAACACTATCTTAGGGCTGAGGCTAACCCTAACCCTAACACTATCCTATGGCTGATGCTACCCCTAACCCTAACCCTAACATTATCCTAAGGCTGATGCTAACCCTAACACTAACACTATGCTAGGCCTGGTGCTAACCCTAACCCTAACCCTAACACTATCCTAGGGCTGATGCTAACCCTAACCCTAATATTATCCTAGGGCTGATGCTAACCCTAACCCTAAACCTAACACTATCCTAGGGCTGATGCTAAGGCTAACCCTAACCCTAACACTATCCTAGGGCTGATGCTAACCCTAACCCTAACACTATCCTAGGCCTGATGCTAACCCTAACCCTAACACTTACACTATCCTAGGGCTGATGCTAACCCTAACCCTAACCCTAAAACTATCCTAGGTCTGATGCTAACCCTAAACCTAACAGTATCCTAGGGCTGATGCTAACCCTAACCCTAACCCTAACACTATCCTAGGGCTGATGTTAACCCTAACCCTAACACTATCCTAGGGCTGATGCTAACCCTAACCCTAACCCAAACACTATCCTAGGGTTGATGCTAACCCTAACACTAACACTATCCTAGGGGTGATGCTAACCCTAACCCTAACACTAACCCTAACCCTAATACTATCATAGGGCTGATGCTAACCCTAACCCTAACGCTAACACTATCCTAGGGCTGATGCTAAACCTAACCCTAACTCTAACACTATCTTAGGGCTGAGGCTAACCCTAACCCTGACACTATCCTACGGCTGATGCTACCCCTAACCCTAACCCTAACACTATCCTAAGGCTGATGCTAACCCTAACACTAACACTATGCTAGGCCTGGTGCTAACCCTAACCCTAACCCTAACACTATCCTAGGGCTGATGCTAACCCTAACCCTAATACTATCCTATGGCTGATGCTAACCCTAACCCTAACCCTAACACTATCCTAGGGCTGATGCTAACGCTAACCCTAACCCTAACACTATCCTAGGGCTGATGCTAACCCTAACCCTAACACTATCCTAGGCCTGATGCTAACCCTAACCTTAACACTTACACTATCCTAGGGCTGATGCTAACCCTAACCGTAACCCTAAAACTATCCTAGGGCTGATGCTAACCCTATCCCTAACCCTAACACTATCCTAGGGCTGATGTTAACCCTAACACTAACACTATCCTAGGGCTGATGCTAACCCTAACCCTAACCCAAACACTATCCTAGGGTTGATGCTAACCCTAACACTAACACTATCCTAGGGCTGATGCTAACCCTAACCCTAACCCTAACCCTAACCCTAATACTATCCTAGGGCTGATGCTAACCCTAACCCTAACCCTAACACTATCCTAGGGCTGATGCTAACCCTAACACTAACACTATCCTAGGGCTGATGCTAACCCTAACCCTAACCCTAACCCTAACACTATCCTAGGGCTGATGCTAACCCTAACCCTAACTCTAACACTATCCTAGGGCTGAGGCTAACCCTAACCCTAACACTATCCCACGGCTGATGCTAACCCTAACCCTAACCCTAACACTATCCTAAGGCTGATGCTAACCCTAACACTAACACTATCCTAGGCCTGGTGCTAACCCTAACCCTAACCCTAACAGTATCCTAGGGCTGATGCTAACCCTAACCCTAATAATATCCTAGGGCTGATGCTAACCCTAACCCTAACCCTAACACTATCCTAGGTCTGATGCTAACCCTAACCCTAACCCTAACACTATCCTAGGGCTGATGCTAACCCTAACCCTAACCCCAACACTATCCTAGGGCTGATGCTAACCCTAACCCTAACAATATCCTAGTCCTGATGATATCCCTAACCCTAAAGCTAACACTATCCTAGGGCTGATGCTAACCCTAACCCTAACCCTAACACTATCCTAGGGCTGATGCTAACCCTAACCCTAACACTATCCTAGGCCTGATGCTAACCCTAACCCTAACACTATCCTACGGCTGGTGCTAACCCTAACCCTAACCCTAACACTATCCTAGGCCTGATGCTAACCCTATCCCTAACCCTAACACTCTCCTAGGGCTGAGGCTAACCCTAACCCTAACACAATCCTAGGGCTGATGCTAACCCTAACCCTAACCCAAACACTATCCTAGGGTTGATGGTAACCCTAACCCTAACACTATCCTAGGGCTGATGCTAACCCTAACCCTAACACTATCCTAGGCCTGATGCTAACCCTAACCCTAACCCTAACACTATCCTAGGGCTGATGCTAACCCTAACCCTAACACTATCCTAGGCCTGATGCTAACCCTAACCCTAACCTTAACACTATCCTAGGGCGGATGCTAACCCTAACCCTAACCCTAACACTATCCTAGAGCTGATGCTAACCCTAACCCTAACCCTAACCCTAACCCTAATACTATCCTAGGGCTAATGCTAACCCTAACCCTAACCCTAACACTATCCTAGGGCTGATGCT
This sequence comes from Lemur catta, assembly GCF_020740605.2. Classification (NCBI taxonomy): domain Eukaryota; kingdom Metazoa; phylum Chordata; class Mammalia; order Primates; family Lemuridae; genus Lemur; species Lemur catta. The sequence continues at coordinate 690,235 of NW_025423742.1, read as the reverse complement.
AACCCTAACCCTAACTCTAACAGTATCCTAGGGCTGAGGCTAACCCTAACCAAAGCACTATCCTACGGCTGATGATAACCCTAACCCTAACCCTAACACTATCCTAAGGCTGATGCTAACCCTAAGACTAACACTATCCTAGGCCTGGTGCTAACCCTAACCCTAACCCTAACACTATCCTAGGGCTGATGCTAACCGTAACCCTAACCCTAATACTATCCTAGTGCTGATGCTAACCCTAACCCTAACCCTATCACTATCCTAGGGCTGATGCTAACCCTAACCCTAACCCTAACACTATCCTAGGGCTGATTCTAACCGTATCCCTAACACTATCCTAGGCCTGATGCTAACCGTAACCCTTACCCTAACACTATGCTAGGGCTGATGCTAACCCTAACCCTAACCCAAACACTATCCTAGGGCTGATTCTAACCGTAACCCTAACACTATCCTAGGCCTGATGCTAACCCTAACCCTTACCCTAACACTATCCTAGGGCTGATGCTAAACCTAACCATAACCCTAACACTGTCCTAGGGCTGATGCTAACCCTAACACTAACACTCTCCTAGGCCTGATGCTAACCCTAACCCTAACACTATCCTAGGGCTGATGCTAACCCTAACCCTAACCCTAACACTATCCTAGGCCTGATGCTAACCCTATCCCTAACCCTAACACTATCCTAGGGCTGATGCTAACCCTAAACCTAATAATATCCTAGGGCTGATGCTAACCCTAACCCTAACCCTAACACTATCCTAGGGCTGATGCTAACCCTAACCCTAACCCTAACACTATGCTAGGGCTGATGCTAACCCTAACCCTAACCCTAACACTATCCTAGGGCTGATGCTAACCCTAACCCTAACAATATCCAGGCCTGATGATATCCATAACCCTAAACCTAACACTATCCTAGGGCTGATGCTAACCCTAACCCTAACCCTAACACTATCCTAGGGCTGATTCTAACCGTAACCCTAACACTATCCTAGGCCTGATGCTAACCCTAACCCTTACCCTAACACTATCCTAGGGCTGATGCTAAACCTAACCATAACCCTAACACTATCCTAGGGCTGATGCTAACCCTAACCCTAACCTTAACACTATCCTAGGGCGGATGCTAACCCTAACCCTAACCCTAACACTATCCTAGTGCTGATGCTAACCCTAACACTAACACTATCCTAGGGCTGATGCTAACCCTAACCCTAACCCTAACACTATCCTAGGGCTGATGCTAACCCTAACCCTAACTCTAACACTATCTTAGGGCTGAGGCTAACCCTAACCCTAACACTATCCTACGGCTGATGCTAACCCGAACCCTAACCCTAAGACTATCCTAGGGCTGATGCTAACCCTAACCCTAACACTATCCTAGGCCTGATGCTAACCCTAAGCCTAACCCTAACACTATCGTAGGGCTGATGCTAACCCTAACCCAAACACTATCCTAGGGCTGATGCTAACCTAACCCTAACCCTAACACTATCCTAGGGCTGATGCTAACCCTTACCCTAACACTATCCTAGGGGTGATGCTAACCCTAACCCTAACCCTAACACTATCCTAGGGCTGATGCTAACCCTAACCCTAACCCTAACACTATCCTAGAGCTGATGCTAACCCTAACCCTAACCCTAACCCTAACCCTAATACTATCCTAGGGCTGATGCTAACCCTAACCCTAACCCTAACACTATCCTAGGGCTGATGATAACCCTAACCCTAACTCTAACACTCTCCTAGGCCTGATGCTAACCCTAACCCTAACACTATCCTAGGGCTGATGCTAACCCTAACCCTAACCCTAACACTATCCTAGGCCTGATGCTAACCCTATCCCTAACCCTAACACTATCCTAGGGCTGATGCTAACCCTAACCCAATAATATCCTAGGGCTGATGCTAACCCTAACCCTAACCCTAACACTATCCTAGGGCTGATGCTAACCCTAACCTTAACCCTAACACTATCCTAGGGCTGATGCTAACCCTAACCCTAACCCTAACACTATCCTAGGGCTGATGCTAACCCTAACCCTAACAATATCCTAGGCCTGATGATATCCATAACCCTAAACCTAACACTATCCTAGGGCTGATGCTAACCCTAACCCTAACCCTAACACTATCCTAGGGCTGATTCTAACCGTAACCCTAACACTATCCTAGGCCTGATGCTAACCCTAACCCTTACCCTAACACTATCCTAGGGCTGATGCTAAACCTAACCATAACCCTAACACTATCCTAGGGCTGATGCTAACCCTAACCCTAACCCTAACACTATACTAGGGCGGATGCTAACCCTAACCCTAACCCTAACACTATCCTAGTGCTGATGCTAACCCTAACACTAACACTATCCTAGGGCTGATGCTAACCCTAACCGTAACCCTAACACTATCCTAGGGCTGATGCTAACCCTAACCCTAACTCTAACACTATCTTAGGGCTGAGGCTAACCCTAACCCTAACACTATCCTACGGCTGATGCTAACCCGAACCCTAACCCTAAGACTATCCTAGGGCTGATGCTAACCCTAACCCTAACACTATCCTAGGCCTGATGCTAACCCTAAGCCTAACCCTAACACTATCCTAGGCCTGATGTTAACCCTATCCCTAACCCTAACACTCTCCTAGGGCTGAGGCTAACCCTAACCCTAACACTATCCTAGGGCTGATGCTAACCCTAACCCTAAAACTAACACTATCCTAGGGCTGATGCTAACCCTAACCCTAACACTAACCTAGGGCTGATGCTAACCTAACCCTAACCCTAACACTATCCTAGGGCTGATGCTAACCCTTACCCTAACACTATCCTAGGGGTGATGCTAACCCTAACCCTAACCCTAACACTATCCTAGGGCTGATGCTAACCCTAACCCTAACCCTAACACTATCCTAGAGCTGATGCTAACCCTAACCCTAACCCTAACCCTAACCCTAATACTATCCTAGGGCTGATGCTAACCCTAACCCTAACCCTAACACTATCCTAGGGCTGATGATAACCCTAACCCTAACTCTAACACTATCCTAGGGCTGAGGCTAACCCTAACCCTAACACTATCCTACGGCTGATGCTAACCCTAACCCTAACCCTAACACTATCCTAAGGCTGATGCTAACCCTAACACTAACACTATCCTAGGCCTGGTGCTAACCCTAACCCTAACCCTAACATTATTCTAGGGCTGATGCTAACCCTAACCCTAATAATATCCTAGGGCTGATGCTAACCCTAACCCTAACCCTAACACTATCCTAGGGCTGATGCTATCCCTAACCCTAACCCTAACACTATCCTAGGGCTGATGCTAACCCTAACCCTAACCCTAACACTATCCTAGGCCTGATGCTAACCCTAACCCTTACCCTAACACTATCCTAGGGCTGATGCTAACCCTAACCCTAACCCTAACACTATTCTAGGGCTGATTCTAACCGTAACCCTAACACTATCCTAGGCCTGATGCTAACCCTAACCCTTACCCTAACACTATCCTAGGGCTGATGCTAAACCTAACCATAACCCTAACACTATCCTAGGGCTGATGCTAACCCTAACCCTAACACTAACACTATCCTAGGGCTGATGCTAACCCTAACCCTAACACTCTCCTAGGCCTGATGCTAACCCTAACACTAACACTATCCTAGGGCTGATGCTAACCCTAACCCTAACACTCTCCTAGGCCTGATGCTAACCCTAACCCTAACACTATCCTAGGGCTGATGCTAACCCTAACCCTAAACCTAACACTATCCTAGGCCTGATGCTAACCCTATCCCTAACCCTAACACTATCCTAGGGCTGATGCTAACCCTAACGCTAACCCTAACACTATCCTAGGGCTGATGGTAACCCTAACCCTAACACTAACAATATCCTAGGGCTGATGCTAACCCTAAACCTAACACTCTCCTAGGCCTGATGCTAACCCTAACCCTAACACTATCCTAGGGCTGATGCTAACCCTAACCCTAACCCTAACACTATCCTAGGGCTGATGCTAACCCTAACCCTAACCCCAACACTATCCTAGGGCTGATGCTAACCCTAACCCTAACAATATCCTAGTCCTGATGATATCCCTATCCCTAAAGCTAACACTATCCTAGGGCTGATGCTAACCCTAACCCTAACCCTAACACTATCCTAGGGCTGACGCTAACCCTAACCCTAACACTATCCTAGGCCTGATACTAACCCGAACCCTAACACTATCCTAGGGCTGGTGCTAACCCTAACCCTAACCCTAACAAGATCCTACGCCTGATGGTCACCCTATCCCTAACCCTAACACTCTCCTAGGGCTGAGGCTAAACCTAACCCTAACACAATCCTAGGGCTGATGCTAACCCTAACCCTAACCCAAACACTATCCTAACGTTGATGGTAACCCTAACCCTAACACTATCCTACGGCTGATGCTAACCCTAAACCTAATACTATCCTAGGGCTGATGCTAACCCTAACCCTAACCCTAACACTATCCTAGGGCTGATGCTAACCCTAACCCTAACTCTAACACTATCCTAGGGCTGAGGCTAACCCTAACCCTAACACTATCCTACGGCTGATGCTAACCCTAACCCTAACCCTAACACTATCCTAAGGCTGATGCTAACCCTAACACTAACACTATCCTAGGCCTGGTGCTAACCCTAACCCTAACCCTAACACTATCCTAGGGCTGATGCTAACCCTAACCCTAACCCTAATACTATCCTAGGGCTGATGCTAACCCTAACCCTAACCCTAACACTATCCTAGGGCTGATGCTAACCCTAACCCTGACCCTAACACTATCCTAGGGCTGATTCTAACCGTATCCCTAACACTATCCTAGGCCTGATGCTAACCGTAACCCTTACCCTAACACTATCCTAGGGCTGGTGCTAACCCTAACCCTAACCCTAACAATATCCTACGCCTGATGCTCACCCTCTCCGTACCCCTAACACTCTCCTAGGGCTGAGGATAAACCTAACCCTAACACAATCCTAGGGCTGATGCTAACCATAACCCTAACCCAAACACTATCCTAGGGTTGATGGTAACCCTAACCCTAACACTATCCTACGGCTGATGCTAACCCTAACCCTAACCCTAACACTATCCTAGGGCTGAGGCTAACCCTAACCCTAACACTATCCTATGTCTGATGCTAACTCTAACCCTAACCCTAAAACTATCCTAGGGCTGATGCTAACCCTAACCCTAACACTATCCTAGGCCTGATGCTAACCCTAACCCTAACCCTAACACTATCCTAGGGCTGATGCTAACCCTAACCCTTACCCTAACACTATCCTAGAGGTGATGCTAACCCTAACCCTAATACTATCCTAGGGCTGATGCTAACCCTAACCCTAACCCTAACACTATCCTAGGGCTGATGCTAACCCTAACCCTAACTCTAACACTATCCTAGGGCTGAGGCTAACCCTAACCCTAACACTATCCTAGGGCTGATGCTAACCCTAACCCTAACCCTAACACTATCCTAAGGCTGATGCTAACCCTAACACTAACATTATCCTAGGCCTGGTGCTAACCCTAACCCTAACCCTAACACTATCCTAGGGCTGATGCTAACCCTTATCCTAACCCTAATACTATCCTAGTGCTGATGCTAACCCTAACCCTAACCCTAACACTATCCTAGGGCTGATGCTAACCCTAACCCTAACCCTAACACTATCCTAGGGCTGATTCTAACCGTATCCCTAACACTATCCTAGGCCTGATGCTAACCGTAACCCTTACCCTAACACTATCCTAGGGCTGATGCTAACCCTAACCCTAACCCTAACACTATCCTAGGGCTGATTCTAACCGTAACCCTAACACTATCCTAGGCCGGATGCTAACCCTAACCCTTACCCTAACACTATCCTAGGACTGATGCTAAACCTAACCATAACCCTAACACTATCCTAGGGCTGATGCTAACCCTAACCCTAACACTAACACTATCCTAGGGCTGATGCTAACCCTAACCCTAACACTCTCCTAGGCCTGATGCTAACCCTAACCCTAACACTATCCTAGGGCTGATGCTAACCCTAACCCTAACCCTAACACTATCTTAGGCCTGATGCTAACCCTATCCCTAACCCTAACACTATCCTAGGGCTGATGCTAACCCTAACCCTAACCCTAACACTATCCTAGGGCGGATGCTAACCCTAACCCTAACCCTAACGCTATCCTCGGGCTGATGCTAACCCTAACCCTAACTCTAACACTATCTTAGGGCTGAGCCTAACCCTAACCCTAACACTATCCTACGGCTGATGCTAACCCTAACCCTAACCCTAAGACAATCCTAGGGCTGATGCTAACCCTAACCCTAACACTATCCTAGGCCTGATGCTAACCCTAAGCCTAACCCTAACACTATCGTAGGGCTGATGCTAACCCTAACCCTAACACTATCCTAGGGCTGATGCTAACCCTAACCCATACCCTAACACTATCCTAGGGCTGATGCTAACCCTAACCATAACTCTAACACTATCTTAGGGCTGAGGCTAACCCTAACCCTAACACTATCCTACGGCTGATGCTAACCCTAACCCTAACCCTAAGACAATCCTAGGGCTGATGCTAACCCTAACCCTAACACTATCCTAGGCCTGATGCTAACCCTAAGCCTAACCCTAACACTATCGTAGGGCTGATGCTAACCCTAACCCTAACACTATCCTAGGGCTGATGCTAACCTAACCCTAACCCTAACACTATCCTAGGGCTGATGCTAACCCTAACCCTAACACTATCCTAGGCCTGATGATAACCCTAACCCTAACCCTAACACCATCCTAGGGCTGATGCTAACCCTAACCCTAACACTATCCTAGGGCTGATGCTAACCCTAACCCTAACCCTAACACTATCCTAGGGCTGATGCTAACCCTAACCCTAACACTATCCTAGGCCTGATGCTAAACCTAACCCTAACCCTAACACTATCCTAGGGCTAATGCTAACCCTAACCCTAACCCTAACACTATCCTAGAGCTGATGCTAACCCTAACCCTAACCCTAACCCTAATACTATCCTAGGGCTGATGCTAACCCTAACCCTAACCCTAACACTATCCTAGGGCTGATGCTAACCCTAACCCTAACTCTAACACTATCCTAGGGCTGAGGCTAACCCTAACCCTAACACTATCCTACGGCTGATGCTAACCCTAACCCTAACCCTAACACTATCCTAAGGCTGATGCTAACCCGAACACTAACACTATCCTAGGCCTGGTGCTAACCCTAACCCTAACCCTAACACTATTCTAGGGCTGATGCTAACCCTAACAATAATAATATCCTAGGGCTGATGCTAACCCTAACCCTAACCCTAACACTATCCTAGGGCTGATGCTATCCCTAACCCTAACCCTAACACTATCCTAGGGCTGATGCTAACCCTAACCCTAACCCTAACACTATCCTAGGCCTGATGGTAACCCTAACCCTTACCCTAACACTATCCTAGGGCTGATGCTAACCCTAACCCTAACCCTAACACTATTCTAGGGCTGATTCTAACCGTAACACTAACACTATCCTAGGCCTGATGCTAACCCTAACTCTTACCCTAACACTATCCTAGGGCTGATGCTAAACCTAACCATAACCCTAACACTCTCCAAGGGCTGATGCTAACCCTAACCCTAACACTAACACTATCCTAGGGTTGATGCTAACCCTAACCCTAACCCTAACACTATCCTAGAGCTGGTGCTAACGCTAACCCTAAAACTAACCCTAACCCTAATACTATCCTAGGGCTGATGCTAACCCTAACCCTAACCTTAACACTATCCTAGGGCTGATGCTAACCCTAACACTAACACTATCCTAGGGCTGATGCTAACCCTAACCCTAACCCTAACACTATCCTAGGGCTGATGCTAACCCTAAACCTAACTCTAACACTATCCTAGGGCTGAGGCTAACCCTAACCCTAACACTATCCGAGGGCTGATGCTAACCCTAACCCTAACCCTAACGCTGTCCTAAGGCTGATGCTAACCCTAACACTAACACTATCCTAAGCCTGGTGTTTTCCCTAAAGTTAACCCTAACACTATCCTAGGGCTGATGCTAACCCTAACCCTAATAATATCCTAGGGCTGATGCTAACCCTAACCCTAACCCTAACACTATCCTAGGGCTGATGCTAACCCTAACCCTAACCCTAACACTATCCTAGGGCTGATGCTAACCCTAACCATAACTCTAACACTATCCTAGGGCTGATGCTAACCCTAACCCTAACAATATCCTAGGCCTGATGATATCCCTAACCCTAAACCTAACACTATCCTAGGGCTGATGCTAACCCTAACCCTAACCCTAACACTATCCTAGGGCTGATTCTAACCGTAACCCTAACACTATCCTAGGCCTGATGCTAACCCTAACACTTACCCTAACACTATCCTAGGGCTGATGCTAAAGCTAACCATAACCCTAACACTATCCTAGGGCTAATGGTAACCCTAACCCTAACAATAACACTATCCTAGGGCTGATGCTAACCCTATCCCTAACCCTAACACTCTCCTAGGGCTGAGGCTAACCCTAACCCTAACACTATCCTAGGGCTGATGCTAACCCTAACCCTAACCCAAACACTATCCTAGGGTTGATGCTAACCCTAACCCTAACACTATCCTAGGGCTGATGCTAACCCTAACCCTAACCCTAACACTATCCTAGGGCTGATGCTAACCCTAACCCTAACACTGTCCTAGGCCTGATGCTAACCCTAACCATAACACTAACACTATGCTAGGCCTGTTGCTAACCCTAACCCTAACCCTAACAATATCCTACGCCTGATGCTCACCCTCTCCGTACCCCTAACACTCTCCTAGGGCTGAGGCTAAACCTAACCCTAACACAATCCTAGGGCTGATGCTAACCATAACCCTAACCCAAACACTATCCTAGGGTTGATGGTAACCCTAACCCTAACACTATCCTACGGCTGATGCTAACCCTAACCCTAACCCTAACACTATCCTAGGGCTGAGGCTAACCCTAACCCTAACACTATCCTATGCCTGATGCTAACCCTAACCCTAACCCTAAAACTATCCTAGGGCTGATGCTAACCCTAACCCTAACACTATCCTAGGCCTGATGCTAACCCTAACCCTAACCCTAACACTATCCTAGGGCTGATGCTAACCCTAACCCTAACCCTAACACTATCCTAGAGGTGATGCTAACCCTAACCCTAATACTATCCTAGGGCTGATGCTAACCCTAACCCTAACCCTAACACTATCCTAGGGCTGATGCTAACCCTAACCCTAACTCTAACACTATCCTAGGGCTGAGGCTAACCCTAACCCTAACACTATCCTAGGGCTGATGCTAACCCTAACCCTAACCCTAACACTATCCTAAGGCTGATGCTAACCCTAACACTAACACTATCCTAGGCCTGGTGCTAACCCTAACCCTAACCCTAACACTATCCTAGGGCTGATGCTAACCCTTATCCTAACCCTAATACTATCCTAGTGCTAATGCTAACCCTAACCCTAACCCTAACACTATCCTAGGGCTGATGCTAACCCTAACCCTAACCCTAACACTATCCTAGGGCTGATTCTAACCGTATCCCTAACACTATCCTAGGCCTGATGCTAACCGTAACCCTTACCCTAACACTATCCTAGGACTGATGCTAAACCTAACCATAACCCTAACACTATCCTAGGGCTGATGCTAACCCTAACCCTAACACTAACACTATCCTAGGGCTGATGCTAACCCTAACCCTAACACTCTCCTAGGCCTTATGCTAACCCTAACCCTAACACTATCCTAGGGCTGATGCTAACCCTAACCCTAACCCTAACACTATCTTAGGCCTGATGCTAACCCTATCCCTAACCCTAACACTATCCTAGGGCTGATGCTAACCCTAACCCTAATAATATCCTAGGGCTGATGCTAACCCTAACCCTAACCCTAACACTATCCTAGGGCTGATGCTAACCCTAACCCTAACCCTAACACTATCCTAGGGTTGATGCTAACCCTAACCCTAACAATATCCTAGGCCTGATGATATCCATAACCCTAAACCTAACACTATCCTAGGGCTGATGCTAACCCTAACCCTAACCCTAACACTATCCTAGGGCTGATCCTAACCGTAACCCTAACACTATCCTAGGCCTGATGCTAACCCTAACCCTTACCCTAACACTATCCTAGGGCTGATGCTAAACCTAACCATAACCCTAACACTATCCTAGGGCTGATGCTAACCCTAACCCTAACCCTAACACTATCCTAGGGCGGATGCTAACCCTAACCCTAACCCTAACACTATCCTAGGGCTGATGCTAACCCTAACCCTAACTCTAACACTATCTTAGGGCTGAGGCTAACCCTAACCCTAACACTATCCTACGGCTGATGCTAACCCTAACCCTAACCCTAAGACAATCCTAGGGCTGATGCTAACCCTAACCCTAACACTATCCTAGGCCTGATGCTAACCCTAAGCCTAACCCTAACACTATCGTAGGGCTGATGCTAACCCTAACCCTAACACTATCCTAGGGCTGATGCTAACCCTAACCCTAACCCTAACACTATCCTAGGGCTGATGCTAACCCTAACCCTAACTCTAACACTATCTTAGGGCTGAGGCTAACCCTAACCCTAACACTATCCTACGGCTGATGCTAACCCTAACCCTAACCCTAAGACAATCCTAGGGCTGATGCTAACCCTAACCCTAACACTATCCTAGGCCTGATGCTAACCCTAAGCCTAACCCTAACACTATCGTAGGGCTGATGCTAACCCTAACCCTAACACTATCCTAGGGCTGATGCTAACCTAACCCTAACCCTAACACTATCCTAGGGCTGATGCTAACCCTAACCCTAACACTATCCTAGGCCTGATGATAACCCTAACCCTAACCCTAACACCATCCTAGGGCTGATGCTAACCCTAACCCTAACTCTATCCTACGGCTGATGCTAACCCTAACCCTAACCCTAACACTATCCTAGGGCTGATGCTAACCCTAACCCTAACACTATCCTAGGCCTGATGCTAAACCTAACCCTAACCCTAACACTATCCTAGGGCTAATGCTAACCCTACCCCTAACCCTAACACTATCCTAGAGCTGATGCTAACCCTAACCCTAACCCTAACCCTAATACTATCCTAGGGCTGATGCTAACCCTAACCCTAACCCTAACACTATCCTAGGGCTGATGCTAACCCTAACCCTAACTCTAACACTATCCTAGGGCTGAGGCTAACCCTAACCCTAACACTATCCTACGGCTGATGCTAACCCTAACCCTAACCCTAACACTATCCTAAGGCTGATGCTAACCCGAACACTAACACTATCCTAGGCCTGGTGCTAACCCTAACCCTAACCCTAACACTATTCTAGGGCTGATGCTAACCCTAACCCTAATAATATCCTAGGGCTGATGCTAACCCTAACCCTAACCCTAACACTATCCTAGGGCTGATGCTATCCCTAACCCTAACCCTAACACTATCCTAGGGCTGATGCTAACCCTAACCCTAACCCTAACACTATCCTAGGCCTGATGGTAACCCTAACCCTTACCCTAACACTATCCTAGGGCTGATGCTAACCCTAACCCTAACCCTAACACTATTCTAGGGCTGATTCTAACCGTAACACTAACACTATCCTAGGCCTGATGCTAACCCTAACTCTTACCCTAACACTATCCTAGGGCTGATGCTAAACCTAACCATAACCCTAACACTCTCCAAGGGCTGATGCTAACCCTAACCCTAACACTAACACTATCCTAGGGTTGATGCTAACCCTAACCCTAACCCTAACACTATCCTAGAGCTGGTGCTAACGCTAACCCTAAACCTAACCCTAACCCTAATACTATCCTAGGGCTGATGCTAACCCTAACCCTAACCTTAACACTATCCTAGGGCTGATGCTAACCCTAACACTAACACTATCCTAGGGCTGATGCTAACCCTAACCCTAACCCTAACACTATCCTAGGGCTGATGCTAACCCTAAACCTAACTCTAACACTATCCTAGGGCTGAGGCTAACCCTAACCCTAACACTATCCCAGGGCTGATGCTAACCCTAACCCTAACCCTAACGCTGTCCTAAGGCTGATGCTAACCCTAACACTAACACTATCCTAGGGCTGATGCTAACCCTAACCCTAACCCTAACACTATCCTAGGGCTGATGCTAACCCTAACCCTAACCCTAACACTATCCTAGGGCTGATTCTAACCGTAACCCTAACACCATCCTAGGCCTGATGCTAACCCTAACACTTACCCTAACACTATCCGAGGGCTGATGCTAAAGCTAACCATAACCCTAACACTATCCTAGGGCTAATGGTAACCCTAACCCTAACAATAACACTATCCTAGGGCTGATGCTAACCCTATCCCTAACCCTAACACTCTCCTAGGGCTGAGGCTAACCCTAACCCTAACACTATCCTAGGGCTGATGCTAACCCTAACCCTAACCCAAACACTATCCTAGGGTTGATGCTAACCCTAACCCTAACACTATCCTAGGGCTGATGCTAACCCTAACCCTAACCCTAACACTATCCTAGGGCTGATGCTAACCCTAACCCTAACACTGTCCTAGGCCTGATGCTAACCCTAACCATAACACTAACACTATGCTAGGCCTGTTGCTAACCCTAACCCTAACCCTAACACTATCCTACGGCTGATGCTAACCCTAACCCTAATACTATCCTAGGGCTGATGCTAACCCTAAACCTAACCCTAACACTATCCTAGGGCTGATGCTAACCCTAACCCTAACCCTAACACTATCCTAGGGCTGATGCTAACCCTAACCCTAACACTATCCTAGGCCTGATGCTAACCCTAACCCTAACACTTACACTATCCTAGGGCTGATGCTAACCCTAACCCTAACCCTAACACTTTCCTAGGTCTGATGCTAACCCTAAACCTAACAGTATCCTAGGGCTGATGCTAACCCTAACCCTAACTCTAACACTATCCTAGGGCTGATGTTAACCCTAACCCTAACACTGTCCTAGGGCTGATGCTAACCCTAACCCTAACACTATCCTACGTCTGATGCTAACCCTAACCCTAACACTATCCTAGGGCTGATGCTAACCCTAACCCTAACACTATCCTAGGGCTGATGCTAACCCTAACTCTAACACTATCCTAGGGCTGATGCTAACCCTAACCCTAACCCTAACAGTATCCCAGGGCTGATGCTAACCCTAACCCTAACCCTAACACTATCCTAGAGCTGATGCTAACCCTAACCCTAACCATAACCCTAAACCTAATACTATCCTAGGGCTGATGCTAACCCTAACCCTCACCCTAACACTATCCTAGGGCTAATGCTAACCCTAACACTAACACTATCCTAGGGCTGATGCTAACCCTAACCCTAAACCTAACACTATCCTAGGGCTGATGCTAACGCTAACCCTAACTGTAACACTATCCTAGGGCTGAGGCTAACCCTAACCCTAACACTATCCTACGGCTGATGCTAACCCTAACCCTAACCCTAACACTATCCTAAGGCTGATGCTAACCCTAACACTAACACTATCCTAGGCCTGGTGCTAACCCTAACCCTAACCCTAACACTATCCTACGGCTGATGCTAACCCTAACTCTAATAATATCCTTGGGCTGATGCTAACCCTAACCCTAACCATAACACTGTCCTAGGGCTGATGCTAACCCTAACCGGAACCTTAACACTATCCTAGGGCTGATGCTAACCCTAACCCTAACCCTAACATTATCCTAGGGCTGATGCTAACCCTAACCCTAAGAATATCCTAGGCCTGATGATATCCCTAACCCTAAACCTAACACTATCCTAGGGCTCATGCTAACCCTGACCCTAACCCTACACTATCCTAGGGCTGATTCTAACAGTAACCCTAACACTAACCTAGGCCTGATGCTAACCCTAACACTTACCCTAACACTATCCTAGGGCTGATGCTAAACCTAACCATAACCCTAACACTATTCTAGGGCTGATGCTAACCCTAACCCTAACCCTAACACTATCCTAGGGCTGATGCTAACCCTAACCCTAACACTATCCTAGGCCTGATGCTAACCCTAACCCTAACACTATCCTAGGGCTGATGCTAACCCTAACCCTAACCCTAACACTATCCTAGGCCTGATGCTAACCCTATCCCTAACCCTAACACTCTCCTAGGGCTGAGGCTCACCCTAACCCTAACACTATCCTAGGGCTGATGCTAACCCCAACCCTAACCCAAACACTATCCTAGGGTTGATGCTAACCCTAAGACTAACACTATCCTAGGGCTGATGCTAACCCTAACCCTAACCCTAACACTATCCTAGGGCTGATGCTAACCCTAACCCTAACACTATCCTTGGCCTGATGCTAACCCTAACCCTAACCCTAACACTATCCTAGGGCTGATGCTAACCCTAACCCTTACCCTAACACTATCCTAGGGCTGATGCTAACCCTAACCCTAACACTAACACTATCCTAGAGCTGATCCTAACCCTAACCCTAACCCTAACCCTAACCCTAATACTATCCTAGGGCTGATGCTAACCCTAACCCTAACCCTAACACTATCCTAGGGCTGATGCTAACCCTAACACTAACACTATCCTAGGGCTGATGCTAACCCTAACCCTAACCCTAACACTATCCTAGGGCTGATGCTAACCCTAACCCTAACTCTAACACTATCCTAGGGCTGAGGCTAACCCTAACCCTAACACTATCCTACGGCTGATGATAACCCTAACCCTAACCCTAACACTATCCTAAGGCTGATGATAACCCTAACACTAACACTATCCTAGGCCTGGTGCTAACCCTAACCCTAACGCTAACACTATCCTAGGGCTGATGCTAACCCTAATCCTAATACTATCCTAGGGCTGATGCTAACCCTAACCCTAACCCTAACACTATCCTAGGGCTGATGCTAACCCTAACCCTAACCCTAACACTATCCTAGGGCTGATGCTAACCCTAACCCTAACACTATCCTAGGGCTGATGCTAACCCTAACCCTAACACTTACACTATCCTAGGGCTGATGCTAACCCTAACCCTAACCCTAACACTTTCCTAGGTCTGATGCTAACCCTAAACCTAACAGTATCCTAGGGCTGATGCTAACCCTAACCCTAACCCTAAAACTATCCTAGGGCTGATGTTAACCCTCACCCTAACACTGTCCTAGGGCTGATGCTAACCCTAACCCTAACACTATCCTAGGGCTGATGCTAACCCTAACCGTAACCATAACAGTATCCCAGGGCTGATGCTAACCCTAAACCTAACCCTAACACTATCCTAGAGCTGATGCTAACCCTAACCCTAACCATAACCCTAAACCTAATACTATCCTAGGGCTGATTCTAACCCTAACCCTCACCCTAACACTATCCTAGGGCTAATGCTAACCCTAACACTAACACTATCCTAGGGCTGATGCTAACCCTAACCCTAACACTAACACTATCCTAGGGCTGATGCTAACCCTAACTGTAACACTATCCTAGGGCTGAGGCTAACCCTAACCCTAACACTATCCTACGGCTGATGCTAACCCTAACCCTAACCCTAACACTATCCTAAGGCTGATGCTAACCCTAACACTAACACTATCCTAGGCCTGGTGCTAACCCTAACCCTAACCCTAACACTATCCTACGGCTGATGCTAACCCTAACCCTAATAATATCCTTGGGCTGATGCTAACCCTAACCCTAACCATAACACTGTCCTAGGGCTGATGCTAACCCTAACCCGAACCTTAACACTATCCTAGGGCTGATGCTAACCCTAACCCTAACCCTAACATTATCCTAGGGCTGATGCTAACCCTAACACTAACAATATCCTAGGCCTGATGATATCCCTAACCCTAAACCTAACACTATCCTAGGGCTCATGCTAACCCTGACCCTAACCCTAACACTATCCTAGGGCTGATTCTAACAGTAACCCTAACACTAACCTAGGCCTGATGCTAACCCTAACACTTACCCTAACACTATCCTAGGGCTGATGCTAAACCTAACCATAACCCTAACACTATCCTAGGGCTGATGCTAACCCTAACACTAACACTATCCTAGGGCTGATGCTAACCCTAACCCTAACACTAACACTATCCTAGGGCTGATGCTAACCCTAACCCTAACTCTAACACTATCCTAGGGCGGAGGCTAACCCTAACCCTAACACTATCCTACGGCTGATGCTAACCCTAACCCTAACCCTAAGACAATCCTAGGGCTGATGCTAACCCTAACCCTAACACTATCCTAGGCCTGATGCTAACCCTAAGCCTAACCCTAACACTATCGTAGGGCTGATGCTAACCCTAACCCTAACACTATCCTAGGGCTGATGCTAACCTAACCCTAACCCTAACACTATCCTAGGGCTGATGCTAACCCTAACCCTAACACTATCCTAGGCCTGATGATAACCCTAACCCTAACCCTAACACCATCCTAGGGCTGATGCTAACCCTAACCCTAACACTATCCTAGGGCTGATGCTAACCATAACCCTAACCCTAACACTATCCTAGGGCTGATGCTAACCCTAACCCTAACCCTAACACTATCCTAGGGCTGATGCTAACCCTAACCCTAACACTATCCTTGGCCTGATGCTAACCCTAACCCTAACCCTAACACTATCCTAGGGCTGATGCTAACCCTAACCCTAACCCTAACACTATCCTAGGGCTGATGCTAACCCTAACCCTAACACTAACACTATCCTAGAGCTGATCCTAACCCTAACCCTAACCCTAACCCTAACCCTAATACTATCCTAGGGCTGATGCTAACCCTAACCCTAACCCTAACACTATCCTAGGGCTGATGCTAACCCTAACACTAACACTATCCTAGGGCTGATGCTAACCCTAACCCTAACCCTAACACTATCCTAGGGCTGATGCTAACCCTAACCCTAACTCTAACACTATCCTAGGGCTGAGGCTAACCCTAACCCTAACACTATCCTACGGCTGATGATAACCCTAACCCTAACCCTAACACTATCCTAAGGCTGATGATAACCCTAACACTAACACTATCCTAGGCCTGGTGCTAACCCTAACCCTAACGCTAACACTATCCTAGGGCTGATGCTAACCCTAATCCTAATACTATCCTAGGGCTGATGCTAACCCTAACCCTAACCCTAACACTATCCTAGGGCTGATGCTAACCCTAACCCTAACCCTAACACTATCCTAGGGCTGATGCTAACCCTAACCCTAACACTATCCTAGGGCTGATGCTAACCCTAACCCTAACACTTACACTATCCTAGGGCTGATGCTAACCCTAACCCTAACCCTAACACTTTCCTAGGTCTGATGCTAACCCTAAACCTAACAGTATCCTAGGGCTGATGCTAACCCTAACCCTAACCCTAAAACTATCCTAGGGCTGATGTTAACCCTCACCCTAACACTGTCCTAGGGCTGATGCTAACCCTAACCCTAACACTATCCTAGGGCTGATGCTAACCCTAACCGTAACCCTAACAGTATCCCAGGGCTGATGCTAACCCTAAACCTAACCCTAACACTATCCTAGAGCTGATGCTAACCCTAACCCTAACCATAACCCTAAACCTAATACTATCCTAGGGCTGATTCTAACCCTAACCCTCACCCTAACACTATCCTAGGGCTAATGCTACCCCTAACACTAACACTCTCCTAGGGCTGATGCTAACCCTAACCCTAACACTAACACTATCTTAGGGCTGATGCTAACCCTAAACCTAACCCTAACACTATCCTAGAGCTGATGCTAACCCTAACCCTAACCATAACCCTAAACCTAATACTATCCTAGGGCTGATTCTAACCCTAACCCTCACCCTAACACTATCCTAGGGCTAATGCTACCCCTAACACTAACACTCTCCTAGGGCTGATGCTAACCCTAACCCTAACACTAACACTCTCCTAGGGCTGATGCTAACCCTAACCCTAACACTAACACTATCTTAGGGCTGATGCTAACCCTAACTGTAACACTATCCTAGGGCTGAGGCTAACCCTAACCCTAACACTATCCTAGGGCTGATGCTAACCCTAACCCTAACTCTAACACTATCCTAGGGCTGAGGCTAACCCTAACCCTAACACTATCCTACGGCTGATGCTAACCCTAACCCTAACCCTAACACTATCCTAAGGCTGATGCTAACCCGAACACTAACACTATCCTAGGCCTGGTGCTAACCCTAACCCTAACCCTAACACTATTCTAGGGCTGATGCTAACCCTAACCCTAATAATATCCTAGGGCTGATGCTAACCCTAACCCTAACCCTAACACTATCCTAGGGCTGATGCTATCCCTAACCCTAACCCTAACACTATCCTAGGGCTGATGCTAACCCTAACCCTAACCCTAACACTATCCTAGGCCTGATGGTAACCCTAACCCTTACCCTAACACTATCCTAGGGCTGATGCTAACCCTAACCCTAACCCTAACACTATTCTAGGGCTGATTCTAACCGTAACACTAACACTATCCTAGGCCTGATGCTAACCCTAACTCTTACCCTAACACTATCCTAGGGCTGATGCTAAACCTAACCATAACCCTAACACTCTCCAAGGGCTGATGCTAACCCTAACCCTAACACTAACACTATCCTAGGGTTGATGCTAACCCTAACCCTAACCCTAACACTATCCTAGAGCTGGTGCTAACGCTAACCCTAAACCTAACCCTAACCCTAATACTATCCTAGGGCTGATGCTAACCCTAACCCTAACCTTAACACTATCCTAGGGCTGATGCTAACCCTAACACTAACACTATCCTAGGGCTGATGCTAACCCTAACCCTAACCCTAACACTATCCTAGGGCTGATGCTAACCCTAAACCTAACTCTAACACTATCCTAGGGCTGAGGCTAACCCTAACCCTAACACTATCCCAGGGCTGATGCTAACCCTAACCCTAACCCTAACGCTGTCCTAAGGCTGATGCTAACCCTAACACTAACACTATCCTAGGGCTGATGCTAACCCTAACCCTAACCCTAACACTATCCTAGGGCTGATGCTAACCCTAACCCTAACCCTAACACTATCCTAGGGCTGATTCTAACCGTAACCCTAACACCATCCTAGGCCTGATGCTAACCCTAACACTTACCCTAACACTATCCTAGGGCTGATGCTAAAGCTAACCATAACCCTAACACTATCCTAGGGCTAATGGTAACCCTAACCCTAACAATAACACTATCCTAGGGCTGATGCTAACCCTATCCCTAACCCTAACACTCTCCTAGGGCTGAGGCTAACCCTAACCCTAACACTATCCTAGGGCTGATGCTAACCCTAACCCTAACCCAAACACTATCCTAGGGTTGATGCTAACCCTAACCCTAACACTATCCTAGGGCTGATGCTAACCCTAACCCTAACCCTAACACTATCCTAGGGCTGATGCTAACCCTAACCCTAACACTGTCCTAGGCCTGATGCTAACCCTAACCATAACACTAACACTATGCTAGGCCTGTTGCTAACCCTAACCCTAACCCTAACACTATCCTACGGCTGATGCTAACCCTAACCCTAATACTATCCTAGGGCTGATGCTAACCCTAAACCTAACCCTAACACTATCCTAGGGCTGATGCTAACCCTAACCCTAACCCTAACACTATCCTAGGGCTGATGCTAACCCTAACCCTAACACTATCCTAGGCCTGATGCTAACCCTAACCCTAACACTTACACTATCCTAGGGCTGATGCTAACCCTAACCCTAACCCTAACACTTTCCTAGGTCTGATGCTAACCCTAAACCTAACAGTATCCTAGGGCTGATGCTAACCCTAACCCTAACTCTAACACTATCCTAGGGCTGATGTTAACCCTAACCCTAACACTGTCCTAGGGCTGATGCTAACCCTAACCCTAACACTATCCTACGTCTGATGCTAACCCTAACCCTAACACTATCCTAGGGCTGATGCTAACCCTAACCCTAACACTATCCTAGGGCTGATGCTAACCCTAACTCTAACACTATCCTAGGGCTGATGCTAACCCTAACCCTAACCCTAACAGTATCCCAGGGCTGATGCTAACCCTAACCCTAACCCTAACACTATCCTAGAGCTGATGCTAACCCTAACCCTAACCATAACCCTAAACCTAATACTATCCTAGGGCTGATGCTAACCCTAACCCTCACCCTAACACTATCCTAGGGCTAATGCTAACCCTAACACTAACACTATCCTAGGGCTGATGCTAACCCTAACCCTAAACCTAACACTATCCTAGGGCTGATGCTAACGCTAACCCTAACTGTAACACTATCCTAGGGCTGAGGCTAACCCTAACCCTAACACTATCCTACGGCTGATGCTAACCCTAACCCTAACCCTAACACTATCCTAAGGCTGATGCTAACCCTAACACTAACACTATCCTAGGCCTGGTGCTAACCCTAACCCTAACCCTAACACTATCCTACGGCTGATGCTAACCCTAACTCTAATAATATCCTTGGGCTGATGCTAACCCTAACCCTAACCATAACACTGTCCTAGGGCTGATGCTAACCCTAACCGGAACCTTAACACTATCCTAGGGCTGATGCTAACCCTAACCCTAACCCTAACATTATCCTAGGGCTGATGCTAACCCTAACCCTAAGAATATCCTAGGCCTGATGATATCCCTAACCCTAAACCTAACACTATCCTAGGGCTCATGCTAACCCTGACCCTAACCCTACACTATCCTAGGGCTGATTCTAACAGTAACCCTAACACTAACCTAGGCCTGATGCTAACCCTAACACTTACCCTAACACTATCCTAGGGCTGATGCTAAACCTAACCATAACCCTAACACTATTCTAGGGCTGATGCTAACCCTAACCCTAACCCTAACACTATCCTAGGGCTGATGCTAACCCTAACCCTAACACTATCCTAGGCCTGATGCTAACCCTAACCCTAACACTATCCTAGGGCTGATGCTAACCCTAACCCTAACCCTAACACTATCCTAGGCCTGATGCTAACCCTATCCCTAACCCTAACACTCTCCTAGGGCTGAGGCTCACCCTAACCCTAACACTATCCTAGGGCTGATGCTAACCCCAACCCTAACCCAAACACTATCCTAGGGTTGATGCTAACCCTAAGACTAACACTATCCTAGGGCTGATGCTAACCCTAACCCTAACCCTAACACTATCCTAGGGCTGATGCTAACCCTAACCCTAACACTATCCTTGGCCTGATGCTAACCCTAACCCTAACCCTAACACTATCCTAGGGCTGATGCTAACCCTAACCCTTACCCTAACACTATCCTAGGGCTGATGCTAACCCTAACCCTAACACTAACACTATCCTAGAGCTGATCCTAACCCTAACCCTAACCCTAACCCTAACCCTAATACTATCCTAGGGCTGATGCTAACCCTAACCCTAACCCTAACACTATCCTAGGGCTGATGCTAACCCTAACACTAACACTATCCTAGGGCTGATGCTAACCCTAACCCTAACCCTAACACTATCCTAGGGCTGATGCTAACCCTAACCCTAACTCTAACACTATCCTAGGGCTGAGGCTAACCCTAACCCTAACACTATCCTACGGCTGATGATAACCCTAACCCTAACCCTAACACTATCCTAAGGCTGATGATAACCCTAACACTAACACTATCCTAGGCCTGGTGCTAACCCTAACCCTAACGCTAACACTATCCTAGGGCTGATGCTAACCCTAATCCTAATACTATCCTAGGGCTGATGCTAACCCTAACCCTAACCCTAACACTATCCTAGGGCTGATGCTAACCCTAACCCTAACCCTAACACTATCCTAGGGCTGATGCTAACCCTAACCCTAACACTATCCTAGGGCTGATGCTAACCCTAACCCTAACACTTACACTATCCTAGGGCTGATGCTAACCCTAACCCTAACCCTAACACTTTCCTAGGTCTGATGCTAACCCTAAACCTAACAGTATCCTAGGGCTGATGCTAACCCTAACCCTAACCCTAAAACTATCCTAGGGCTGATGTTAACCCTCACCCTAACACTGTCCTAGGGCTGATGCTAACCCTAACCCTAACACTATCCTAGGGCTGATGCTAACCCTAACCGTAACCATAACAGTATCCCAGGGCTGATGCTAACCCTAAACCTAACCCTAACACTATCCTAGAGCTGATGCTAACCCTAACCCTAACCATAACCCTAAACCTAATACTATCCTAGGGCTGATTCTAACCCTAACCCTCACCCTAACACTATCCTAGGGCTAATGCTAACCCTAACACTAACACTATCCTAGGGCTGATGCTAACCCTAACCCTAACACTAACACTATCCTAGGGCTGATGCTAACCCTAACTGTAACACTATCCTAGGGCTGAGGCTAACCCTAACCCTAACACTATCCTACGGCTGATGCTAACCCTAACCCTAACCCTAACACTATCCTAAGGCTGATGCTAACCCTAACACTAACACTATCCTAGGCCTGGTGCTAACCCTAACCCTAACCCTAACACTATCCTACGGCTGATGCTAACCCTAACCCTAATAATATCCTTGGGCTGATGCTAACCCTAACCCTAACCATAACACTGTCCTAGGGCTGATGCTAACCCTAACCCGAACCTTAACACTATCCTAGGGCTGATGCTAACCCTAACCCTAACCCTAACATTATCCTAGGGCTGATGCTAACCCTAACACTAACAATATCCTAGGCCTGATGATATCCCTAACCCTAAACCTAACACTATCCTAGGGCTCATGCTAACCCTGACCCTAACCCTAACACTATCCTAGGGCTGATTCTAACAGTAACCCTAACACTAACCTAGGCCTGATGCTAACCCTAACACTTACCCTAACACTATCCTAGGGCTGATGCTAAACCTAACCATAACCCTAACACTATCCTAGGGCTGATGCTAACCCTAACACTAACACTATCCTAGGGCTGATGCTAACCCTAACCCTAACACTAACACTATCCTAGGGCTGATGCTAACCCTAACCCTAACTCTAACACTATCCTAGGGCGGAGGCTAACCCTAACCCTAACACTATCCTACGGCTGATGCTAACCCTAACCCTAACCCTAAGACAATCCTAGGGCTGATGCTAACCCTAACCCTAACACTATCCTAGGCCTGATGCTAACCCTAAGCCTAACCCTAACACTATCGTAGGGCTGATGCTAACCCTAACCCTAACACTATCCTAGGGCTGATGCTAACCTAACCCTAACCCTAACACTATCCTAGGGCTGATGCTAACCCTAACCCTAACACTATCCTAGGCCTGATGATAACCCTAACCCTAACCCTAACACCATCCTAGGGCTGATGCTAACCCTAACCCTAACACTATCCTAGGGCTGATGCTAACCATAACCCTAACCCTAACACTATCCTAGGGCTGATGCTAACCCTAACCCTAACCCTAACACTATCCTAGGGCTGATGCTAACCCTAACCCTAACACTATCCTTGGCCTGATGCTAACCCTAACCCTAACCCTAACACTATCCTAGGGCTGATGCTAACCCTAACCCTAACCCTAACACTATCCTAGGGCTGATGCTAACCCTAACCCTAACACTAACACTATCCTAGAGCTGATCCTAACCCTAACCCTAACCCTAACCCTAACCCTAATACTATCCTAGGGCTGATGCTAACCCTAACCCTAACCCTAACACTATCCTAGGGCTGATGCTAACCCTAACACTAACACTATCCTAGGGCTGATGCTAACCCTAACCCTAACCCTAACACTATCCTAGGGCTGATGCTAACCCTAACCCTAACTCTAACACTATCCTAGGGCTGAGGCTAACCCTAACCCTAACACTATCCTACGGCTGATGATAACCCTAACCCTAACCCTAACACTATCCTAAGGCTGATGATAACCCTAACACTAACACTATCCTAGGCCTGGTGCTAACCCTAACCCTAACGCTAACACTATCCTAGGGCTGATGCTAACCCTAATCCTAATACTATCCTAGGGCTGATGCTAACCCTAACCCTAACCCTAACACTATCCTAGGGCTGATGCTAACCCTAACCCTAACCCTAACACTATCCTAGGGCTGATGCTAACCCTAACCCTAACACTATCCTAGGGCTGATGCTAACCCTAACCCTAACACTTACACTATCCTAGGGCTGATGCTAACCCTAACCCTAACCCTAACACTTTCCTAGGTCTGATGCTAACCCTAAACCTAACAGTATCCTAGGGCTGATGCTAACCCTAACCCTAACCCTAAAACTATCCTAGGGCTGATGTTAACCCTCACCCTAACACTGTCCTAGGGCTGATGCTAACCCTAACCCTAACACTATCCTAGGGCTGATGCTAACCCTAACCGTAACCCTAACAGTATCCCAGGGCTGATGCTAACCCTAAACCTAACCCTAACACTATCCTAGAGCTGATGCTAACCCTAACCCTAACCATAACCCTAAACCTAATACTATCCTAGGGCTGATTCTAACCCTAACCCTCACCCTAACACTATCCTAGGGCTAATGCTACCCCTAACACTA
This sequence comes from Lemur catta, assembly GCF_020740605.2. Classification (NCBI taxonomy): domain Eukaryota; kingdom Metazoa; phylum Chordata; class Mammalia; order Primates; family Lemuridae; genus Lemur; species Lemur catta. The sequence continues at coordinate 665,489 of NW_025423742.1, read as the reverse complement.
ACACTCTCCTAGGGCTGATGCTAACCCTAACCCTAACACTAACACTATCTTAGGGCTGATGCTAACCCTAACTGTAACACTATCCTAGGGCTGAGGCTAACCCTAACCCTAACACTATCCTACGGCTGATGCTAACCCTAACCCTAACCCTAACACTATCCTAAGGCTGATGCTAACCCTAACACTAACACTATCCTAGGCCTGGTGCTAACCCTAACCCTAACCCTAACACTATCCTACGGCTGATGCTAACCCTAACCCTAATAATATCCTTGGGCTGATGCTAACCCTAACCCTAACCATAACACTGTCCTAGGGCTGATGCTAACCCTAACCCGAACCTTAACACTATCCTAGGGCTGATGCTAACCCTAACCCTAACCCTAACATTATCCTAGGGCTGATGCTAACCCTAACACTAACAATATCCTAGGCCTGATGATATCCCTAACCCTAAACCTAACACTATCCTAGGCCTGATGCTAACCCTATCCCTAACCCTAACACTCTCCTAGGGCTGAGGCTCACCCTAACCTTAACACTATCCTAGGGCTGATGCTAACCCTAACCCTAACCCAAACACTATCCTAGGGTTGATGCTAACCCTAAGGCTAACATTATCCTAGGGCTGATGCTAACCCTAACCCTATCCCTAACACTATCCTAGGGCTGATGCTAACCCTAAACCTAACACTATCCTAGGCCTGATGTTAACCCTAACCCTAACCCTAACACTATCCTAGGGCTGATGCTAACCCTAACCCTAACCCTAACACTATCGTAGGCCTGATGCTAACCCTACCCCTAACACTAACACTATCCTAGAGCTGATGCTAACCCTAACCTTAAACCTAACCCTAACCCTAATACTATCCTAGGGCTGATGCTAACCCTAACCCTAACCCTAACACTATCCTAGGGCTGATGCTAACCCTAACACTAACACTATCCTAGGGCTGATGCTAACCCTAACCCTAACACTAACACTATCCTAGGGCTGATGCTAACCCTAACCCTAACTCTAACACTATCCTAGGGCTGAGGCTAACCCTAACCCTAACACTATCCTACGGCTGATGCTAACCCTAACCCTAACCCTAAGACAATCCTAGGGCTGATGCTAACCCTAACCCTAACACTATCCTAGGCCTGATGCTAACCCTAAGCCTAACCCTAACACTATCGTAGGGCTGATGCTAACCCTAACCCTAACACTATCCTAGGGCTGATGCTAACCTAACCCTAACCCTAACACTATCCTAGGGCTGATGCTAACCCTAACCCTAACACTATCCTAGGCCTGATGATAACCCTAACCCTAACCCTAACACCATCCTAGGGCTGATGCTAACCCTAACCCTAACACTATCCTAGGGCTGATGCTAACCATAACCCTAACCCTAACACTATCCTAGGGCTGATGCTAACCCTAACCCTAACCCTAACACTATCCTAGGGCTGATGCTAACCCTAACCCTAACACTATCCTTGGCCTGATGCTAACCCTAACCCTAACCCTAACACTATCCTAGGGCTGATGCTAACCCTAACCCTAACCCTAACACTATCCTAGGGCTGATGCTAACCCTAACCCTAACACTAACACTATCCTAGAGCTGATCCTAACCCTAACCCTAACCCTAACCCTAACCCTAATACTATCCTAGGGCTGATGCTAACCCTAACCCTAACCCTAACACTATCCTAGGGCTGATGCTAACCCTAACACTAACACTATCCTAGGGCTGATGCTAACCCTAACCCTAACCCTAACACTATCCTAGGGCTGATGCTAACCCTAACCCTAACTCTAACACTATCCTAGGGCTGAGGCTAACCCTAACCCTAACACTATCCTACGGCTGATGATAACCCTAACCCTAACCCTAACACTATCCTAAGGCTGATGATAACCCTAACACTAACACTATCCTAGGCCTGGTGCTAACCCTAACCCTAACGCTAACACTATCCTAGGGCTGATGCTAACCCTAATCCTAATACTATCCTAGGGCTGATGCTAACCCTAACCCTAACCCTAACACTATCCTAGGGCTGATGCTAACCCTAACCCTAACCCTAACACTATCCTAGGGCTGATGCTAACCCTAACCCTAACACTATCCTAGGGCTGATGCTAACCCTAACCCTAACACTTACACTATCCTAGGGCTGATGCTAACCCTAACCCTAACCCTAACACTTTCCTAGGTCTGATGCTAACCCTAAACCTAACAGTATCCTAGGGCTGATGCTAACCCTAACCCTAACCCTAAAACTATCCTAGGGCTGATGTTAACCCTCACCCTAACACTGTCCTAGGGCTGATGCTAACCCTAACCCTAACACTATCCTAGGGCTGATGCTAACCCTAACCGTAACCCTAACAGTATCCCAGGGCTGATGCTAACCCTAAACCTAACCCTAACACTATCCTAGAGCTGATGCTAACCCTAACCCTAACCATAACCCTAAACCTAATACCATCCTAGGGCTGATTCTAACCCTAACCCTCACCCTAACACTATCCTAGGGCTAATGCTAACCCTAACACTAACACTATCCTAGGGCTGATGCTAACCCTAACCCTAACACTAACACTATCCTAGGGCTGATGCTAACCCTAACTGTAACACTATCCTAGGGCTGAGGCTAACCCTAACCCTAACACTATACTACGGCTGATGCTAACCCTAACCCTAACCCTAACACTATCCTAAGGCTGATGCTAACCCTAACACTAACACTATCCTAGGCCTGGTGCTAACCCTAACCCTAACCCTAACACTATCCTACTGCTGATGCTAACCCTAACCCTAATAATATCCTTGGGCTGATGCTAACCCTAACCCTAACCATAACACTGTCCTAGGGCTGATGCTAACCCTAACCCGAACCTTAACACTATCCTAGGGCTGATGCTAACCCTAACCCTAACCCTAACATTATCCTAGGGCTGATGCTAACCCTAACACTAACAATATCCTAGGCCTGATGATATCCCTAACCCTAAACCTAACACTATCCTAGGGCTCATGCTAACCCTGACCCTAACCCTAACACTATCCTAGGGCTGATTCTAACAGTAACCCTAACACTAACCTAGGCCTGATGCTAACCCTAACACTTACCCTAACACTATCCTAGGGCTGATGCTAAACCTAACCATAACCCTAACACTATCCTAGGGCTGATGCTAACCCTAACCCTAACGCTAACACTATCCTAGGGTTGATGCTAACCCTAACCCTAACACTATCCTAGGGCTGATGCTAACCCTAACCCTAACCCTAACACTATCCTAGGCCTGATGCTAACCCTAACCCTAAACCTAACACTATCCTAGGCCTGATGCTAACCCTATCCCTAACCCTAACACTCTCCTAGGGCTGAGGCTCACCCTAACCTTAACACTATCCTAGGGCTGATGCTAACCCTAACCCTAACCCAAACACTATCCTAGGGTTGATGCTAACCCTAAGGCTAACATTATCCTAGGGCTGATGCTAACCCTAACCCTAACCCTAACACTATCCTAGGGCTGATGCTAACCCTAAACCTAACACTATCCTAGGCCTGATGTTAACCCTAACCCTAACCCTAACACTATCCTAGGGCTGATGCTAACCCTAACCCTAACCCTAACAGTATCGTAGGGCTGATGCTAACCCTACCCCTAACACTAACACTATCCTAGAGCTGATGCTAACCCTAACCCTAAACCTAACCCTAACCCTAATACTATCCTAGGGCTGATGCTAACCCTAACCCTAACCCTAACACTATCCTAGGGCTGATGCTAACCCTAACACTAACACTATCCTAGGGCTGATGCTAACCCTAACCCTAACACTAACACTATCCTAGGGCTGATGCTAACCCTAACCCTAACTCTAACACTATCCTAGGGCTGAGGCTAACCCTAACCCTAACACTATCCTACGGCTGATGCTAACCCTAACCCTAACCCTAAGACAATCCTAGGGCTGATGCTAACCCTAACCCTAACACTATCCTAGGCCTGATGCTAACCCTAAGCCTAACCCTAACACTATCGTAGGGCTGATGCTAACCCTAACCCTAACACTATCCTAGGGCTGATGCTAACCTAACCCTAACCCTAACACTATCCTAGGGCTGATGCTAACCCTAACCCTAACACTATCCTAGGCCTGATGATAACCCTAACCCTAACCCTAACACCATCCTAGGGCTGATGCTAACCCTAACCCTAACACTATCCTAGGGCTGATGCTAACCATAACCCTAACCCTAACACTATCCTAGGGCTGATGCTAACCCTAACCCTAACACTATCCTAGGCCTGCTGCTAACCCTAACCCTAACCCTAACACTATCCTAGGGCTGATGCTAACCCTAACCCTAACCCTAACACTATCCTAGAGCTGATGCTAACCCTAACCCTAACCCTAACCCCAATACTATCCTAGGGCGGATGCTAACCCTAACCCTAACCCTAACACTATCCTAGGGCTGATGCTGACCCTAACCCTAACTCTAACACTATCCTAGGGCTGAGGCTAACCCTAACCCTAACACTATCCTACGGCTGATGCTAACCCTAACCCTAACCCTAACACTATCCTAAGGCTGATGCTAACCCGAACACTAACACTATCCTAGGCCTGGTGCTAACCCTAACCCTAACCCTAACACTATTCTAGGGCTGATGCTAACCCTAACCCTAATAATATCCTAGGGCTGATGCTAACCCTAACCCTAACCCTAACACTATCCTACGGCTGATGCTATCCCTAACCCTAACCCTAACACTGTCCTAGGGCTGATGCTAACCCTAACCCTAACACTATCCTAGGCCTGATGGTAACCCTAACCCTTACCCTAACACTATCCTAGGGCTGATGCTAACCCTAACCCTAACCCTAACACTATTCTAGGGATGATTCTAACCGTAACCCTAACACTATCCTAGGCCTGATGCTAACCCTAACTCTTACCCTAACACTATCCTAGGGCTGATGCTAAACCTAACCATAACCCTAACACTATCCTAGGGCTGATGCTAACCCTAACCCTAACACTAACACTATCCTAGGGCTGATGCTAACCCTAAACCTAACACTCTCCTAGGCCTGATGCTAACCATACCCTAACACTATCCTAGGGCTCATGCTAACCCTAACCCTAACCTTAACACTATCCTAGGCCTGATGCTAACCCTATCCCTAACCCTAACACTATCCTAGGGCTGATGCTAACCCTAACGCTAACCCTAACACTATCCTTGAACTGATGCTAACCCTAACCCTAACCCTAACACTATCCTAGGCCTGATGATAACCCTAACCCTAACCCTGACACTATCCTAGGGTTTATGTTAACCCTAACCCTAACACTATCCTAGGGCTGATGGTAATCCTAACCCTAACCCTAACACTATCCTAGGGCGGATGCTAACCCTAACCCTAACCCTAACACTATCCTAGGGCTGATGCTAACCCTAACACTAACACTATCCTAGGGCTGATGCTATCCCTAACCCTAACCCTAAACTATCCTAGGGCTGATGCTAACCCTAACCCTAACTCTAACAGTCTCCTAGGGCTGAGGCTAACCCTAACCCTAACACTATCCTAGGCCTGATGCTAACCCTAACCCTAACACTATCCTAGGGCTGATGCTAACCCTAACCCTAACCCTAACACTATCCTAGGCCTGATGCTAACCCTATCCCTAACCCTAACACTCTCCTAGGGCTGAGGCTCACCCTAACCCTAACACTATCCTAGGGCTGATGCTAACCCTAACCCTAACCCAAACACTATCCTAGGGTTGATGCTAACCCTAAGACTAACACTATCCTAGGGCTGATGCTAACCCTAACCCTAACCCTAACACTATCCTAGGGCTGATGCTAACCCTAACCCTAACACTATCCTTGGCCTGATGCTAACCCTAACCCTAACCCTAACACTATCCTAGGGCTGATGCTAACCCTAACCCTAACCCTAACACTATCCTAGGGCTGATGCTAACCCTAACCCTAACACTAACACTATCCTAGAGCTGATCCTAACCCTAACCCTAACCCTAACCCTAACCCTAATACTATCCTAGGGCTGATGCTAACCCTAACCCTAACCCTAACACTATCCTAGGGCTGATGCTAACCCTAACACTAACACTATCCTAGGGCTGATGCTAACCGAACCCTAACCCTAACACTATCCTAGGGCTGATGCTAACCCTAACCCTAACTCTAACACTATCCTAGGGCTGAGGCTAACCCTAACCCTAACACTATCCTACGGCTGATGATAACCCTAACCCTAACCCTAACACTATCCTAAGGCTGATGATAACCCTAACACTAACACTATCCTAGGCCTGGTGCTAACCCTAACCCTAACGCTAACACTATCCTAGGGCTGATGCTAACCCTAATCCTAATACTATCCTAGGGCTGATGCTAACCCTAACCCTAACCCTAACACTATCCTAGGGCTGATGCTAACCCTAACCCTAACCCTAACACTATCCTAGGGCTGATGCTAACCCTAACCCTAACACTATCCTAGGGCTGATGCTAACCCTAACCCTAACACTTACACTATCCTAGGGCTGATGCTAACCCTAACCCTAACCCTAACACTTTCCTAGGTCTGATGCTAACCCTAAACCTAACAGTATCCTAGGGCTGATGCTAACACTAACCCTAACCCTAAAACTATCCTAGGGCTGATGTTAACCCTAACCCTAACACTGTCCTAGGGCTGATGCTAACCCTAACCCTAACACTATCCTAGGGCTGATGCTAACCCTAACCGTAACCCTAACAGTATCCCAGGGCTGATGCTAACCCTAAACCTAACCCTAACACTATCCTAGAGCTGATGCTAACCCTAACCCTAACCATAACCCTAAACCTAATACCATCCTAGGGCTGATTCTAACCCTAACCCTCACCCTAACACTATCCTAGGGCTAATGCTAACCCTAACACTAACACTATCCTAGGGCTGATGCTAACCCTAACCCTAACACTAACACTATCCTAGGGCTGATGCTAACCCTAACTGTAACACTATCCTAGGGCTGAGGCTAACCCTAACCCTAACACTATCCTACGGCTGATGCTAACCCTAACCCTAACCCTTACACTATCCTAAGGCTGATGCTAACCCTAACACTAACACTATCCTAGGCCTGGTGCTAACCCTAACCCTAACCCTAACACTATCCTACGGCTGATGCTAACCCTAACCCTAATAATATCCTTGGGCTGATGCTAACCCTAACCCTAACCATAACACTGTCCTAGGGCTGATGCTAACCCTAACCCGAACCTTAACACTATCCTACGGCTGATGCTAACCCTAACCCTAACCCTAACATTATCCTAGGGCTGATGCTAACCCTAACCCTAACAATATTCTAGGCCTGATGATATCCCTAACCCTAAACCTAACACTATCCTAGGGCTCATGCTAACCCTGACCCTAACCCTAACACTATCCTAGGGCTGATTCTAACAGTAACCCTAACACTAACCTAGGCCTGATGCTAACCCTAACACTTACCCTAACACTATCCTAGGGCTGATGCTAAACCTAACCATAACCCTAACACTATCCTAGGGCTGATGCTAACCCTAACCCTAACGCTAACACTATCCTAGGGTTGATGCTAACCCTAACCCTAACACTATCCTAGGGCTGATGCTAACCCTAACCCTAACCCTAACACTATCCTAGGCCTGATGCTAACCCTAACCCTAACCCTAACACTATCCTAGGCCTGATGCTAACCCTATCCCTAACCCTAACACTCTCCTAGGGCTGAGGCTCACCCTAACCTTAACACTATCCTAGGGCTGATGCTAACCCTAACCCTAACCCAAACACTATCCTAGGGTTGATGCTAACCCTAAGGCTAACATTATCCTAGGGCTGATGCTAACCCTAACCCTAACCCTAACACTATCCTAGGGCTGATGCTAACCCTAAACCTAACACTATCCTAGGCCTGATGCTAACCCTAACCCTAACCCTAACCCTAACCCTAATACTATCCTAGGGCTGATGCTAACCCTAACCCTAACCCTAACACTATCCTAGGGCTGATGCTAACCCTAACACTAACACTATCCTAGGGCTGATGCTAACCCTAACCCTAACACTAACACTATCCTAGGGCTGATGCTAACCCTAACCCTAACTCTAACACTATCCTAGGGCTGAGGCTAACCCTAACCCTAACACTATCCTACGGCTGATGCTAACCCTAACCCTAACCCTAAGACAATCCTAGGGCTGATGCTAACCCTAACCCTAACACTATCCTAGGCCTGATGCTAACCCTAAGCCTAACCCTAACACTATCGTAGGGCTGATGCTAACCCTAACCCTAACACTATCCTAGGGCTGATGCTAACCTAACCCTAACCCTAACACTATCCTAGGGCTGATGCTAACCCTAACCCTAACACTATCCTAGGCCTGATGATAACCCTAACCCTAACCCTAACACCATCCTAGGGCTGATGCTAACCCTAACCCTAACACTATCCTAGGGCTGATGCTAACCATAACCCTAACCCTAACACTATCCTAGGGCTGATGCTAACCCTAACCCTAACACTATCCTAGGCCTGCTGCTAACCCTAACCCTAACCCAAACACTATCCTAGGGCTGATGCTAACCCTAACCCTAACCCTAACACTATCCTAGAGCTGATGCTAACCCTAACCCTAACCCTAACCCCAATACTATCCTAGGGCTGATGCTAACCCTAACCCTAACCCTAACACTATCCTAGGGCTGATGCTGACCCTAACCCTAACTCTAACACTATCCTAGGGCTGAGGCTAACCCTAACCCTAACACTATCCTACGGCTGATGCTAACCCTAACCCTAACCCTAACACTATCCTAAGGCTGATGCTAACCCGAACACTAACACTATCCTAGGCCTGGTGCTAACCCTAACCCTAACCCTAACACTATTCTAGGGCTGATGCTAACCCTAACCCTAATAATATCCTAGGGCTGATGCTAACCCTAACCCTAACCCTAACACTATCCTAGGGCTGATGCTATCCCTAACCCTAACCCTAACACAGTCCTAGGGCTGATGCTAACCCTAACCCTAACCCTAACACTATCCTAGGCCTGATGGTAACCCTAACCCTTACCCTAACACTATCCTAGGGCTGATGCTAACCCTAACCCTAACCCTAACACTATTCTAGGGATGATTCTAACCGTAACCCTAACACTATCCTAGGCCTGATGCTAACCCTAACTCTTACCCTAACACTATCCTAGGGCTGATGCTAAACCTAACCATAACCCTAACACTATCCTAGGGCTGATGCTAACCCTAACCCTAACACTAACACTATCCTAGGGCTGATGCTAACCCTAAACCTAACACTCTCCTAGGCCTGATGCTAACCATACCCTAACACTATCCTACGGCTCATGCTAACCCTAACCCTAACCTTAACACTATCCTAGGCCTGATGCTAACCCTATCCCTAACCCTAACACTATCCTAGGGCTGATGCTAACCCTAACGCTAACCCTAACACTATCCTTGAACTGATGTTAACCCTAACCCTAACCCTAACACTATCCTAGGCCTGATGATAACCCTAACCCTAACCCTGACACTATCCTAGGGTTTATGTTAACCCTAACCCTAACACTATCCTAGGGCTGATGGTAATCCTAACCCTAACCCTAACACTATCCTAGGGCGGATGCTAACCCTAACCCTAACCCTAACACTATCCTAGGGCTGATGCTAACCCTAACACTAACACTATCCTAGGGCTGATGCTATCCCTAACCCTAACCCTAAACTATCCTAGGGCTGATGCTAACCCTAACCCTAACTCTAACAGTCTCCTAGGGCTGAGGCTAACCCTAACCCTAACACTATCCTAGGCCTGATGCTAACCCTAACCCTAACACTATCCTAGGGCTGATGCTAACCCTAACCCTAACAATAACACTATCCTAGGCCTGATGCTAACCCTATCCCTAACCCTAACACTCTCCTAGGGCTGAGGCTCACCCTAACCCTAACACTATCCTAGGGCTGATGCTAACCCTAACCCTAACCCAAACACTATCCTAGGGTTGATGCTAACCCTAAGACTAACACTATCCTAGGGCTGATTCTAACCCTAACCCTAACCCTAACACTATCCTAGGGCTGATGCTAACCCTAACCCTAACACTATCCTTGGCCTGATGCTAACCCTAAACCTAACCCTAACACTATCCTAGGGCTGATGCTAACCCTAACCCTAACCCTAACACTATCCTAGGGCTGATGCTAACCCTAACCCTAACACTAACACTATCCTAGAGCTGATGCTAACCCTAACCCTAACCCTAACCCTAACCCTAATACTATCCTAGGGCTGATGCTAACCCTAACCCTAACCCTAACACTATCCTAGGGCTGATGCTAACCCTAACACTAACACTATCCTAGGGCTGATGCTAACCCTAACCCTAACCCTAACACTATCCTAGGGCTGATGCTAACCCTAACCCTAACTCTAACACTATCCTAGGGCTGAGGCTAACCCTAACCCTAACACTATCCTACGGCTGATGCTAACCCTAACCCTAACCCTAACACTATCCTAAGGCTGATGATAACCCTAACACTAACACTATCCTAGGGCTGATGCTAACCCTAACCCTAACACTTACACTATCCTAGGGCTGATGCTAACCCTAACCCTAACACTATCCTAGGGCTGATGCTAACCCTAACCCTAACACTTACACTATCCTAGGGCTGATGCTAACCCTAACACTAACCCTAACACTTTCCTAGGTCTGATGCTAACCCTAAACCTAACAGTATCCTAGGGCTGATGCTAACCCTAACCCTAACCCTAAAACTATCCTAGGGCTCATGCTAACCCTAACCCTAACACTGTCCTAGGGCTGATGCTAACCCTAACCCTAACACTATCCTAGGGCTGATGCTAACCCTAACCCTAACACTATCCTAGGGCTGATTCTAACCCTAACCCTAACCCTAACAGTATCCCAGGGCTGATGCTAACCCTAACCCTAACCCTAACACTGTCCTAGAGCTGATGCTAACCCTAACCCTAACCATAACCCTAAACATAATACTATCCTAGGGCTGATGCTAACCCTAACCCTCACCCTAACACTATCCTAGGGCTAATGCTAACCCTAACACTAACACTATCCTAGGGCTGATGCTAACCCTAACCCTAACACTAACACTATCCTAGGGCTGAAGCTAACCCTAACCCTAACTGTAACACTATCCTAGGGCTGAGGCTAACCCTAACCCTAACACTATCCTACGGCTGATGCTAACCCTAACCCTAACCCTAACACTATCCTAAGGCTGATGCTAACCCTAACACTAACACTATCCTAGGCCTGGTGCTAACCCTAACCCTAACCCTAACACTATCCTACGGCTGATGCTAACCCTAACCCTAATAATATCCTTGGGCTGATGCTAACCCTAACCCTAACCATAACACTGTCCTAGGGCTGATGCTAACCCTAACCCGAACCTTAACACTATCCTAGGGCTGATGCTAACCCTAACCCTAACCCTAACATTATCCTAGGGCTGATGCTAACCCTAACCCTAACAATATCCTAGGCCTGATGATATCCCTAACCCTAAACCTAACACTATCCTAGGGCTCATGCTAACCCTGACCCTAACCCTAACACTATCCTAGGGCTGATTCTAACAGTAACCCTAACACTAACCTAGGCCTGATGCTAACCTTAACACTTACCCTAACACTATCCTAGGGCTGATGCTAAACCTAACCATAGCCCTAACACTATCCTAGGGCTGATGCTAACCCTAACCCTAACCCTAACACTATCCTAGGGTTGATGCTAACCCTAACCCTAACACTATCCTAGGGCTGATGCTAACCCTAACCCTAACCCTAACACTATCCTAGGCCTGATGCTAACCCTAACCCTAACCCTAACACTATCCTAGGGTTGATGCTAACCCTAACCCTAACACTATCCTAGGGCTGATGCTAACCCCAACCCTAACCCTAACACTATCCTAGGCCTGATGCTAACCCTAACCCTAACCCTAACACTATCCTAGGCCTGATGCTAACCCTATCCCTAACCCTAACACTCTCCTAGGGCTGAGGCTCACCCTAACCTTAACACTATCCTAGGGCTGATGCTAACCCTAACCCTAACCCAAACACTATCCTAGGGTTGATGCTAACCCTAAGGCTAACACTATCCTAGGGCTGATGCTAACCCTAACCCTAACCCTAACACTATCCTAGGGCTGATGCTAACCCTAAACCTAACACTATCCTAGGCCTGATGCTAACCCTAACCCTAACCCTAACACTATCCTAGGGCTGATGCTAACCCTAACCCTAACCCTAACACTATCGTAGGGCTGATGCTAACCCTAACCCTAACACTAACACTATCCTAGAGCTGATGCTAACCCTAACACTAACACTATCCTAGGGCTGATGCTAACCCTAACCCTAACCCTAACACTATCCTAGGGCTGATGCTAACCCTAACCCTAACCCTACCACTATCCTAGGGCTGATGCTAACCCTAACCCTAACTCTAACACTATCCTAGGGCTGAGGCTAACCCTAACCCTAACACTATCCTACGGCTGATTCTAACCCTAACCCTAACCCTAAGACAATCCTAGGGCTGATGCTAACCATAACCCTAACACTATCCTAGGCCTGATGCTAACCCTAAGCCTAACCCTAACACTATCGTAGGGCTGATGCTAACCCTAACCCTAACACTATCCTAGGGCTGATGCTAACCTAACCCTAACCCTAACACCATCCTAGGGCTGATGCTAACCCTAACCCTAACACTATCCTAGGCCTGATGATAACCCTAACCCTAACCCTAACACCATCCTAGGGCTGATGCTTACCCTAACCCTAACACTATCCTAGGGCTGATGATAACCCTAACCCTAACCCTAACACTATCCTAGGGCTGATGCTAACCCTAACCCTAACACTATCCTAGGCCTGATGCTAACCCTAACCCTAACCCTAACACTATCCTAGGGCTGATGCTAACCCTAACCCTAACCCTAACACTATCCTAGAGCTGATGCTAACCCTAACCCTAACCCTAACCCTAATACTATCCTAGGGCTGATGCTAACCCTAACCATAACCCTAACACTATCCTAGGGCTGATGCTAACCCTAACCCTAACTCTAACACTATCCTAGGGCTGAGGCTAACCCTAACCCTAACACTATCCTACGGCTGATGCTAACCCTAACCCTAACCCTAACACTATCCTAAGGCTGATGCTAACCCGAACACTAACACTATCCTAGGCCTGGTGCTAACCCTAACCCTAACCCTAACACTATTCTAGGGCTGATGCTAACCCTAACCCTAATAATATCCTAGGCCTGATGCTAACCCTAACCCTAACCCTAACACTATCCTAGGGCTGATGCTATCCCTAACCCTAACCCTAACACTATCCTAGGGCTGATGCTAACCCTAACCCTAACCCTAACACTATCCTAGGCCTGATGGTAACCCTAACCCTTACCCTAACACTATCCTAGGGCTTATGCTAACCCTAACCTTAACCCTAACACTATTCTAGGGCTGATTCTAACCGTCACCCTAACACTATCCTAGGCCTGATGCTAACCCTAACTCTTACCCTAACACTATCCTAGGGCTGATGCTAAACCTAACCATAACCCTAACACTATCCTAGGGCTGATGCTAACCCTAACCCTAACACTAACACTATCCTAGGGCTGATGCTAACCCTAAACCTAACACTCTCCTAGGCCTGATGCTAACCATAACCCTAACACTATCCTAGGGCTGATGCTAACCCTAACCCTAACCTTAACACTATCCTAGGCCTGATGCTAACCCTATCCCTAACCCTAACACTATCCTAGGGCTGATGCTAACCCTAACCCTAACCCTAACACTATGCTAGGCCTGATGATAACCCTAACCCTAACCCTGACACTATCCTAGGGTTTATGTTAACCCTAACCCTAACACTATCCTAGGGCTGATGGTAATCCTAACCCTAACCCTAACACTATCCTAGGGCGGATGCTAACCCTAACCCTAACCCTAACACTATCCTAGGGCTGATGCTAACCCTAACACTAACACTATCCTAGGGCTGATGCTATCCCTAACCCTAACCCTAACACTATCCTAGGGCTGATGCTAACCCTAACCCTAACTCTAACAGTCTCCTAGGGCTGAGGCTAACCCTAACCCTAACACTATCCTAGGCCTGATGCTAACCCTAACCCTAACACTATCCTAGGGCTGATGCTAACCCTAACCCTAACCCTAAAACTATCCTAGGCCTGATGCTAACCCTATCCCTAACCCTAACACTCTCCTAGGGCTGAGGCTTACCCTAACCCAAACACTATCCTAGGGCTGATGCTAACCCTAACCCTAACCCTAACACTATCCTAGGGTTGATGCTCACCCTCACCCTAACACTATCCTAGGGCTGATGCTAACCCTAACCCTAACCCTAACACTATCCTAGGGCTGATGCTTACCCTAACCCTAACACTATCCTAGGGCTGATGCTAACCCTAACCCTAACCCTAACACTATCCTAGGGCTGATGCTAACCCTAACCCTAACACTATCCTAGGGCTGATGCTAACCCTAACCCTAACACGAACACTCTCCTAGGGCTGATGCTAACCCTAAACCTAACACTATCATAGGGCTCATGCTAACCCTAACCATAACCCTAACAATATCCTAGGGCTGATGCTATCCCTAACCCTAACACTATCCTAGGGCTGATGCTAACCCTAACCCTAACCCTAACACTATCCTAGGCCTGATGTTAACCCTATCCCTAACCCTAACACTCTCCTAGGGCTGAGGCTAACCCTAACCCTAACACTATCCTAGGGCTGATGCTAACCCTAACCCTAAAACTAACACTATCCTAGGGCTGATGCTAACCCTAACCCTAACACTAACCTAGGGCTGATGCTAACCCTAACCCTAACCCTAACACTATCCTAGGGCTGCTGCTAACCCTAACCCTAACCCTAACACTATCCTAGGGTTGATGCTAACCCTAACCCTAACCCTAACACTATCCTAGAGCTGATGCTAACGCTAACCCTAAACCTAACCCTAACCCTAATACTATCCTAGGGCTGATGCTAACCCTAACCCTAACCTTAACACTATCCTAGGGCTGATGCTAACCCTAACACTAACACTATCCTAGGGCTGATGCTAACCCTAACCCTAACCCTAACACTACCCTAGGGCTGATGCTAACCCTAAACCTAACTCTAACACTATCCTAGGGCTGAGGCTAACCCTAACCCTAACACTATCCTAGGGCTGATGCTAACCCTAACCCTAACCCTAACGCTATCCTAAGGCTGATGCTAACCCTAACACTAACACTATCCTAAGCCTGGTGTTTTCCCTAAAGGTAACCCTAACACTATCCTAGGGCTGATGCTAACCCTAACCCTAATAATATCCTAGGGCTGATGCTAACCCTAACCCTAACCCTAACACTATCCTAGGGCTGATGCTAACCCTAACCCAATCCCTAACACTATCCTAGGGCTGATGCTAACCCTAACCATAACTCTAACACTATCCTAGGGCTGATGCTAACCCTAACCCTAACAATATCCTAGGCCTGATGATATCCCTAACCCTAAACCTAACACTATCCTAGGGCTGATGCTAACCCTAACCCTAAGCCTAACACTATCCTAGGGCTGATTCTAACCGTAACCCTAACACTATCCTAGGCCTGATGCTAACCCTAACACTTACCCTAACACTATCCTAGGGCTGATGCTAAAGCTAACCATAACCCTAACACTATCCTAGGGCTAATGGTAACCCTAACCCTAACAATAACACTATCCTAGGGTTGATGCTAACCCTATCCCTAACCCTAACACTCTCCTAGGGCTGAGGCTAACCCTAACCCTAACACTATCCTAGGGCTGATGCTAACCCTAACCCTAACCCAAACACTATCCTAGGGTTGATGCTAACCCTAACCCTAACACTATCCAAGGGCTGATGCTAACCCTAACCCTAACCCTAACACTGTCCTAGGGCTGATGCTAACCCTAACCCTAACACTGTCCTAGGCCTGATGCTAACCCTAACCATAACACTAACACTATGCTAGGCCTGTTGCTAACCCTAACCCTAACCCTAACACTATCCTAGGGCTGATGCTAACCCTAACCCTAATACTATCCTAGGGCTGATGCTGACCCTAAACCTAACCCTAACACTATCCTAGGGCTGATGCTAACCCTAACCCTAACCCTAACACTATCCTAGGGCTGATGCTAACCCTAACCCTAACACTATCCTAGGGCTGATGCTAACCCTAACCCTAACACTATCCTTGGCCTGATGCTAACCCTAACCCTAACACTTACACTATCCTAGGGCTGATGCTAACCCTAACCCTAACCCTAACACTTTCCTAGGTCTGATGCTAACCCTAAACCTAACAGTATCCTAGGGCTGATGCTAACCCTAACCCTAACCCTAACACTATCCTAGGGCTGATGTTAACCCTAACCCTAACACTGTCCTAGGGCTGATGCTAACCCTAACCCTAACACTATCCTAGGTCTGATGCTAACCCTAACCCTAACACTATCCTAGGGCTGATGCTAACCCTAACCCTAACACTATCCTAGGGCTGAAGCTAACCCTAACCCTAACACTATCCTAGGGCTGATGCTAACCCTAACCATAACCCTAACAGTATCCCAGGGCTGATGCTAACCCTAACCCTAACCCTAACACTATCCTAGAGCTGATGCTAACCCTAACCCTAACCATAACCCTAAACCTAATACTATCCTAGGGCTGATGCTAACCCTAACCCTCACCCTAACACTATCCTAGGGCTAATGCTAACCCTAACACTAACACTATCCTAGGGCTGATGCTAACCCTAACCCTAACCCTAACACTATCCTAGGGCTGATGCTAACGCTAACCCTAACTGTAACACTATCCTAGGGCTGAGGCTAACCCTAACCCTAACACTATGCTACGGCTGATGCTAACCCTAACCCTAACCCTAACACTATCCTAAGGCTGATGCTAACCCTAACACTAACACTATCCTAGGCCTGGTGCTAACCCTAACCCTAACCCTAACACTATCCTATGGCTGATGCTAACCCTAAACCTAAAAATATCCTTGGGCTGATGCTAACCCTAACCCTAACCATAACACTGTCCTAGGGCTGATGCTAACCCTAACCCGAACCTTAACACTATCCTAGGGCTGATGCTAACCCTAACCCTAACCCTAACATTATCCTAGGGCTGATGCTAACCCTAACCCTAACACTATCCTAGGGCTCATGCTAACCCTGACCCTAACCCTAACACTATCCTAGGGCTGATTCTAACAGTAACCCTAACACTAACCTAGGCCTGATGCTAACCCTAACACTTAACCTAACACTATCCTAGGGCTGATGCTAAACCTAACCATAACCCTAACACTATCCTAGGGCTGATGCTAACCCTAACCCTAACCCTAACACTATCCTAGGGCTGATGCTAACCCTAACCCTAACACTATCCTAGGCCTGATGCTAACCCTAACCCTAACACTATCCTAGGGCTGATGCTAACCCTAACCCTAACCCTAACACTATCCTAGGCCTGATGCTAACCCTATCCCTAACCCTAACGCTCTCCTAGGGCTGAGGCTCACCCTAACCCTAACACTATCCTAGGGCTGATGCTAACCCTAACCCTAACCCAAACACTATCCTAGGGTTGATGCTAACCCTAACACTAACACTATCCTAGGGCTGATGCTAACCCTAACCCTAACCCTAACACTATCCTAGGGCTGATGCTAACCCTAACCCTAACACTATCCTTGGCCTGATGCTAACCCTAAACCTAACCCTAACACTATCCTAGGGCTGATGCTAACCCTAACCCTAACCCTAACACTATCCTAGGGCTGATGCTAACCCTAACCCTAACACTAACACTATCCTAGAGCTGATGCTAACCCTAACCCTAACCCTAACCCTAACCCTAATACTATCCTAGGGCTGATGCTAACCCTAACCCTAACCCTAACACTATCCTAGGGCTGATGCTAACCCTAACACTAACACTATCCTAGGGCTGATGCTAACCCTAACCCTAACCCTAACACTATCCTAGGGCTGATGCTAACCCTAACCCTAACTCTAACACTATCCTAGGGCTGAGGCTAACCCTAACCCTAACACTATCCTACGGCTGATGCTAACCCTAACCCTAACCCTAACACTATCCTAAGGCTGATGATAACCCTAACACTAACACTATCCTAGGCCTGGTGCTAACCCTAACCCTAACGCTAACACTATCCTAAGGCTGATGCTAACCCTAACCCTAATACTATCCTAGGGCTGATGCTAACCCTAACCCTAACCCTAACACTATCCTAGGGCTGATGCTAACCCTAACCGTAACCCTAACACTATCCTAGGGCTGATGCTAACCCTAACCCTAAAACTAACACTATCCTAGGGCTGATGCTAACCCTAACCCTAACGCTAACCTAGGGCTGATGCTAACCCTAACCCTAACCCTAACACTATCCTAGGGCTGCTGCTAACCCTAACCCTAACCCTAACACTATCCTAGCGTTGATGCTAACCCTAACCCTAACCCTAACACTATCCTAGAGCTGATGCTAACGCTAACCCTAAACCTAACCCTAACCCTAATACTATCCTAGGGCTGATGCTAACCCTAACCCTAACCTTAACACTATCCTAGGGCTGATGCTAACCCTAACACTAACACTATCCTAGGGCTGATGCTAACCCTAACCCTAACCCTAACACTACCCTAGGGCTGATGCTAACCCTAAACCTAACTCTAACACTATCCTAGGGCTGAGGCTAACCCTAACCCTAACACTATCCTAGGGCTGATGCTAACCCTAACCCTAATCCTAACGCTATCCTAAGGCTGATGCTAACCCTAACACTAACACTATCCTAAGCCTGGTGTTTTCCCTAAAGTTAATCCTAACACTATCCTAGGGCTGATGCTAACCCTAACCCTAATAATATCCTAGGGCTGATGCTAACCCTAACCCTAACCCTAACACTATCCTAGGGCTGATGCTAACCCTAACCCTAACCCTAACACTATCCTAGGGCTGATGCTAACCCTAACCATAACTCTAACACTATCCTAGGGCTGATGCTAACCCTAACCCTAACAATATCCTAGGCCTGATGATATCCCTAACCCCAAACCTAACACTATCCTAGGGCTGATGCTAACCCTAACCCTAACCCTAACACTATCCTAGGGCTGATTCTAACCGTAACCCTAACACTATCCTAGGCCTGATGCTAACCCTAACACTTACCCTAACACTATCCTAGGGCTGATGCTAAAGCTAACCATAACCCTAACACTATCCTAGGGCTAATGGTAACCCTAACCCTAACAATAACACTATCCTAGGGCTGATGCTAACCCTATCCCTAACCCTAACACTCTCCTAGCGCTGAGGCTAACCCTAACCCTAACACTATCCTAGGGCTGATGCTAACCCTAACCCTAACCCAAACACTATCCTAGGATTGATGCTAACCCTAACCCTAACACTATCCAAGGGCTGATGCTAACCCTAACACTAACCCTAACACTATCCTAGGGCTGATGCTAACCCTAACCCTAACACTGTCCTAGGCCTGATGCTAACCCTAACCATAACACTAACACTATGCTAGGCCTGTTGCTAACCCTAACCCTAACCCTAACACTATCCTAGGGCTGATGCTAACCCTAACCCTAATACTATCCTAGGGCTGATGCTAACCCTAAACCTAACCCTAACACTATCCAAGGGCTGATGCTAACCCTAACCCTAACCCTAACACTATCCTAGGGCTGATGCTAACCCTAACCCTAACCCTAACACTTTCCTAGGTCTGATGCTAACCCTAAACCTAACAGTATCCTAGGGCTGATGCTAACCCTAACCCTAACCCTAACACTATCCTAGGGCTGATGTTAACCCTAACCCTAACACTGTCCTAGGGCTGATGCTAACCCTAACCCTAACACTATCCTAGGTCTGATGCTAACCCTAACCCTAACACTATCCTAGGGCTGATGCTAACCCTAACCCTAACACTATCCTAGGGCTGATGCTAACCCTAACCCTAACACTATCCTAGGGCTGATGCTAACCCTAACCCTAACCCTAACAGTATCCCAGGGCTGATGCTAACCCTAACCCTAACCCTAACACTATCCTAGAGCTGATGCTAACCCTAACCCTAACCATAACCCTAAACCTAATACTATCCTAGGGCTGATGCTAACCCTAACCCTCACCCTAACACTATCCTAGGGCTAATGCTAACCCTAACACTAACACTATCCTAGGGCTGATGCTAACCCTAACCCTAACCCTAACACTATCCTAGGGCTGATGCTAACGCTATCCCTAACTGTAACACTATCCTAGGGCTGAGGCTAACCCTAACCCTAACACTATCCTACGGCTGATGCTAACCCTAACCCTAACCCTAACACTATCCTAGGGCTGATTCTAACCGTAACCCTAACACTATCCTAGGCCTGATGCTAACCCTAACACTTACCCTAACACTATCCTAGGGCTGATGCTAAAGCTAACCATAACCCTAACACTATCCTAGGGCTAATGGTAACCCTAACCCTAACAATAACACTATCCTAGGGCTGATGCTAACCCTATCCCTAACCCTAACACTCTCCTAGGGCTGAGGCTAACCCTAACCCTAACACTATCCTAGGGCTGATGCTAACCCTAACCCTAACCCAAACACTATCCTAGGGTTGATGCTAACCCTAACCCTAACACTATCCAAGGGCTGATGCTAACCCTAACCCTAACCCTAACACTATCCTAGGGCTGATGCTAACCCTAACCCTAACACTGTCCTAGGCCTGATGCTAACCCTAACCATAACACTAACACTATGCTATGCCTGTTGCTAACCCTAACCCTAACCCTAATACTATCCTAGGGCTGATGCTAACCCTAACCCTAATACTATCCTAGGGCTGATGCTAACCCTAAACCTAACCCTAACACTATCCTAGTGCTGATGCTAACCCTAACCCTAACCCTAACAGTATCCCAGGGCTGATGCTAACCCTAACCCTAACCCTAACACTATCCTAGAGCTGATGCTAACCCTAACCCTAACCATAACCCTAAACCTAATACTATCCTAGGGCTGATGCTAACCCTAACCCTCACCCTAACACTATCCTAGGGCTAATGCTAACCCTAACACTAACACTATCCTAGGGCTGATGCTAACCCTAACCCTAACCCTAACACTATCCTAGGGCTGATGCTAACGCTAACCCTAACTGTAACACTATCCTAGGGCTGAGGCTAACCCTAACCCTAACACTATCCTACGGCTGATGCTAACCCTAACCCTAACCCTAACACTATCCTAAGGCTGATGCTAACCCTAACACTAACACTATCCTAGGCCTGGTGCTAACCCTCACCCTAACCCTAACACTATCCTACGGCTGATGCTAACCCTAACCCTAAAAATATCCTTGGGCTGATGCTAACCCTAACCCTAACCATAACACTGTCCTAGGGCTGATGCTAACCCTAACCCGAACCTTAACACTATCCTAGGGCTGATGCTAACCCTAACCCTAACCCTAACATTATCCTAGGGCTGATGCTAACCCTAACCCTAACAATATCCTAGGCCTGATGATATCCCTAACCCTAACCCTAACACTATCCTAGGGCTGATGCTAACCCTAACCCTAACCCAAACACTATGCTAGGGTTGATGCTAACCCTAACACTAACACTATCCTAGGGCTGATGCTAACCCTAACCCTAACCCTAACACTATCCTAGGGCTGATGCTAACCCTAACCCTAACACTATCCTTGGCCTGATGCTAACCCTAAACCTAACCCTAACACTATCCTAGGGCTGATCCTAACCCTAACCCTAACCCTAACACTATCCTAGGGCTGATGCTAACCCTAACCCTAACACTAACACTATCCTAGAGCTGATGCTAACCCTAACCCTAAGCCTAACCCTAACCCTAATACTATCCTAGGGCTGATGCTAACCCTAACCCTAACCCTAACACTATCCTAGGGCTGATGCTAACCCTAACACTAACAGTATCCTAGGGCTGATGCTAACCCTAACCCTAACCCTAACACTATCCTAGGGCTGATGCTAACCCTAACCCTAACTCTAACACTATCCTAGGGCTGAGGCTAACCCTAACCCTAACACTATCCTACGGCTGATGCTAACCCTAACCCTAACCCTAACACTATCCTAAGGCTGATGATAACCCTAACACTAACACTATCCTAGGCCTGGTGCTAACCCTAACCCTAACGCTAACACTATCCTAGGGCTGATGCTAACCCTAACCCTAATACTATCCTAGGGCTGAGGCTAACCCTAACCCTAACCCTAACACTATCCTAGGGCTGATGCTAACCCTAACCCTAACCCTAACACTATCCTAGGGCTGATGCTAACCCTAACCCTAACACTATCCTAGGCCTGATGCTAACCCTAACCCTAACACTTACACTATCCTAGCGCTGATGCTAACCCTAACCCTAACCCTAACACTTTCCTAGGTCTGATGCTAACCCTAAACCTAACAGTATCCTAGGGCTGATGCTAACCCTAACCCTAACACTAAAACTATCCTAGGGCTGATGTTAACCCTAACCCTAACACTGTCCTTTGGCTGATGCTAACCCTAACCCTAACACTATCCTAGGGCTGATGCTAACCCTAACCCTAACACTATCCTAGGGCTGATGCTAACCCTAACCCTAACCCTAACAGTATCCCAGGGCTGATGCTAACCCTAACCCTAACCCTAACACTATCCTAGAGCTGATGCTAACCCTAACCCTAACCATAACCCTAAACCTAATACTATCCTAGGGCTGATGCTAACCCTAACCCTCACCCTAACACTATCCTAGGGCTAATGCTAACCCTAACACTAACACTATCCTAGGGCTGATGCTAACCCTAACCTAACCCTAACACTATCCTAGGGCTGATGCTAACGCTAACCCTAACTGTAACACTATCCTAGGGCTGAGGCTAACCCTAACCCTAACACTATCCTACGGCTGATGCTAACCCTAACCCTAACCCTAACACTATCCTAAGGCTGATGCTAACCCTAACACTAACACTATCCTAGGCCTGGTGCTAACCCTCACCCTAACCCTAACACTATCCTACGGCTGATGCTAACCCTAACCCTAAAAATATCCTTGGGCTGATGCTAACCCTAACCCTAACCATAAACTGTCCTAGGGCTGATGCTAAACCTAACCCGAACCTTAACACTATCCTAGGGCTGATGCTAACCCTAACCCTAACCCTAACATTATCCTAGGGCTGATGCTAACCCTAACCCTAACAATATCCTAGGCCTGATGATATCCCTAACCCTAAACCTAACACCATCCTAGGGCTCATGCTAACCCTGACCCTAACCCTAACACTATCCTAGGGCTGATTCTAACAGTAACCCTAACACTAACCTAGGCCTGATGCTAACCCTAACACTTACCCTAACACTATCCTAGGGCTGATGCTAAACCTAACCATAACCCTAACACTATCCTAGGGCTGATGCTAACCCTAACCCTAACCCTAACACTATCCTAGGGCTGATGCTAACCCTAACCCTAACACTATCCTAGGCCTGATGCTAACCCTAACCCTAACACTATCCTAGGGCTGATGCTAACCCTAACCCTAACCCTAACACTATCCTAGGCCTGATGCTAACCCTATCCCTAACCCTAACACTCTCCTAGGGCTGAGGCTCACCCTAACCCTAACACTATCCTAGGGCTGATGCTAACCCTAACCCTAACCCAAACACTATCCTAGGGTTGATGCTAACCCTAACACTAACACTATCCTAGGGCTGATGCTAACCCTAACCCTAACCCTAACACTATCCTAGGGCTGATGCTAACCCTAACCCTAACACTATCCTTGGCCTGATGCTAACCCTAAACCTAACCCTAACACTATCCTAGGGCTGATGCTAACCCTAACCCTAACCCTAACACTATCCTAAGGCTGATGCTAACCCTAACACTAACACTATCCTAGGCCTGGTGCTAACCCTCACCCTAACCCTAACACTATCCTACGGCTGATGCTAACCCTAACCCTAAAAATATCCTTGGGCTGATGCTAACCGTAACCCTAACCATAACACTGTCCTAGGGATGATGCTAACCCTAACCCGAACCTTAACACTATCCTAGGGCTGATGCTAACCCTAACCCTAACCCTAACATTATCCTAGGGCTGATGCTAACCCTAACCCTAACAATATCCTAGGCCTGATGATATCCCTAACCCTAACCCTAACACTATCCTAGGGCTGATGCTAACTCTAACCCTAACCCAAACACTATCCTAGGGTTGATGCTAACCCTAACACTAACACTATCCTAGGGCTCATGCTAACCCTAACCCTAACCCTAACACTATCCTAGGGCTGATGCTAACCCTAACCCTAACACTATCCTTGGCCTGATGCTAACCCTAAACCTAACCCTAACACTATCCTAGGGCTGATGCTAACCCTAACCCTAACCCTAACACTATCCTAGGGCTGATGCTAACCCTAACCCTAACACTAACACTATCCTAGAGCTGATGCTAACCCTAACCCTAAGCCTAACCCTAACCCTAACCCTAATACTATCCTAGGGCTGATGCTAACCCTAACCCTAACCCTAACACTATCCTAGGGCTGATGCTAACCCTAACACTAACAGTATCCTAGGGCTGATGCTAACCCTAACCCTAACCCTAACACTATCCTAGGGCTGATGCTAACCCTAACCCTAACTCTAACACTATCCTAGGGCTGAGGCTAACCCTAACCCTAACACTATCCTACGGCTGATGCTAACCCTAACCCTAACCCTAACACTATCCTAAGGCTGATGATAACCCTAACACTAACACTATCCTAGGCCTGGTGCTAACCCTAACCCTAACGCTAACACTATCCTAGGGCTGAGGCTAACCCTAACCCTAACCCTAACACTATCCTAGGGCTGATGCTAACCCTAACCCTAACCCTAACACTATCCTAGGGCTGATGCTAACCCTAACCCTAACACTATCCTAGGCCTGATGCTAACCCTAACCCTAACACTTACACTATCCTAGGGCTGATGCTAACCCTAACCCTAACCCTAACACTTTCCTAGGTCTGATGCTAACCCTAAACCTAACAGTATCCTAGGGCTGATGCTAACCCTAACCCTAACACTAAAACTATCCTAGGGCTGATGTTAACCCTAACCCTAACACTGTCCTTTGGCTGATGCTAACCCTAACCCTAACACTATCCTAGGGCTGATGCTAACCCTAACCCTAACACTATCCTAGGGCTGATGCTAACCCTAACCCTAACCCTAACAGTATCCCAGGGCTGATGCTAACCCTAACCCTAACCCTAACACTATCCTAGAGCTGATGCTAACCCTAACCCTAACCATAACCCTAAACCTAATACTATCCTAGGGCTGATGCTAACCCTAACCCTCACCCTAACACTATCCTAGGGCTAATGCTAACCCTAACACTAACACTATCCTAGGGCTGATGCTAACCCTAACCCTAACCCTAACCCTAACACTATCCTAGGGCTGATGCTAACGCTAACCCTAACTGTAACACTATCCTAGGGCTGAGGCTAACCCTAACCCTAACACTATCCTACGGCTGATGCTAACCCTAATCCTAACCCTAACACTATCCTACGGCTGATGCTAACCCTAACACTAACACTATCCTAGGCCTGGTGCTAACCCTCACCCTAACCCTAACACTATCCTACGGCTGATGCTAACCCTAACCCTAAAAATATCCTTGGGCTGATGCTAACCCTAACCCTAACCATAACACTGTCCTAGGGCTGATGCTAAACCTAACCCGAACCTTAACACTATCCTAGGGCTGATGCTAACCCTAACCCTAACCCTAACATTATCCTAGGGCTGATACTAACCCTAACCCTAACAATATCCTAGGCCTGATGATATCCCTAACCCTAAACCTAACACTATCCTAGGGCTCATGCTAACCCTGACACTAACCCTAACACTATCCTAGGGCTGATTCTAACAGTAACCCTAACACTAACCTAGGCCTGATGCTAACCCTAACACTTACCCTAACACTATCCTAGGGCTGATGCTAAACCTAACCATAACCCTAACACTATCCTAGGGCTGATGCTAACCCTAACCCTAACCCTAACACTATCCTAGGGCTGATGCTAACCCTAACCCTAACACTATCCTAGGCCTGATGCTAACCCTAACCCTAACACTATCCTAGGGCTGATGCTAACCCTAACCCTAACCCTAACACTATCCTAGGCCTGATGCTAACCCTATCCCTAACCCTAACACTCTCCTAGGGCTGAGGCTCACCCTAACCCTAACACTATCCTAGGGCTGATGCTAACCCTAACCCTAACCCAAACACTATCCTAGGGTTGATGCTAACCCTAACACTAACACTATCCTAGGGCTGATGCTAACCCTAACCCTAACCCTAACACTATCCTAGGGCTGATGCTAACCCTAACCCTAACACTATCCTTGGCCTGATGCTAACCCTAAACCTAACCCTAACACTATCCTAGGGCTGATGCTAACCCTAACCCTAACCCTAACACTATCCTGGGGCTGATGCTAACCCTAACCCTAACACTAACACTATCCTAGAGCTGATGCTAACCCTAACCCTAACCCTAACCCTAACCCTAATACTATCCTAGGGCTGATGCTAACCCTAACCCTAACCCTAACACTATCCTAGGGCTGATGCTAACCCTAACACTAACAGTATCCTAGGGCTGATGCTAACCATAACCCTAACCCTAACACTATCCTAGGGCTGATGCTAACCCTAACCCTAACTCTAACACTATCCTATGGCTGAGGCTAACCCTAACCCTAACACTATCCTACGGCTGATGCTAACCCTAACCCTAACCCTAACACTATCCTAAGGCTGATGATAACCCTAACACTAACACTATCCTAGGCCTGGTGCTAACCCTAACCCTAACGCTAACACTATCCTAGGGCTGATGCTAACCCTAACCCTAATACTATCCTAGGGCTGATGCTAACCCTAACCCTAACCCTAACACTATCCTAGGGCTGATGCTAACCCTAACCCTAACCCTAACACTATCCTAGGGCTGATGCTAACCCTAACCCTAACACTATCCTAGGGCTGATGCTAACCCTAACCCTAACACTTACACTATCCTAGGGCTGATGCTAACCCTAACCCTAACCCTAACACTTTCCTAGGTCTGATGCTAACCCTAAACCTAACAGTATCCTAGGGCTGATGCTAACCCTAACCCTAACACTAAAACTATCCTAGGGCTGATGTTAACCCTAACCCTAACACTGTCCTAGGGCTGATGCTAACCCTAACCCTAACACTATCCTAGGGCTGATGCTAACCCTAACCCTAACACTATCCTAGGGCTGATGCTAACCCTAACCCTAACCCTAACAGTATCCCAGGGCTGATGCTAACCCTAACCCTAACCCTAACACTATCCTAGTGCTGATGCTAACCCTAACCCTAACCATAACCCTAAACCTAATACTATCCTAGGGCTGATGCTAACCCTAACCCTCACCCTAACACTATCCTAGGGCTAATGCTAACCCTAACCCTAACACTATCCTAGGGCTGATGCTAACCCTAACCCTAACCCTAACATTATCCTAGGGCTGATGCTAACGCTAACCCTAACTGTAACACTATCCTAGGGCTGAGGCTAACCCTAACCCTAACACTATCCTACGGATGATGCTAACCCTAACCCTAACCCTAACACTATCCTAAGGCTGATGCTAACCCTAACACTAACACTATCCTAGGCCTGGTGCTAACCCTCACCCTAACCCTAACACTATCCTACGGCTGATGCTAACCCTAACCCTAAAAATATCCTTGGGCTGATGCTAACCCTAACCCTAACCATAACACTGTCCTAGGGCTGATGCGAACCCTAACCCGAACCTTAACACTATCCTAGGGCTGATGCTAACCCTAACCCTAACCCTAACATTATCCTAGGGCTGATGCTAACCCTAACCCTAACAATATCCTAGGCCTGATGATATCCCTAACCCTAAACCTAACACTATCCTAGGGCTCATGCTAACCCTGACCCTAACCCTAACACTATCCTAGGGCTGATTCTAACAGTAACCCTAACACTAACCTAGGCCTGATGCTAACCCTAACACTTACCCTAACACTATCCTAGGGCTGATGCTAAACCTAACCATAACACTAACACTATCCTAGGGCTGATACTAACCCTAACCCTAACCCTAACACTATCCTAG
Organism: Lemur catta; assembly: GCF_020740605.2. Classification (NCBI taxonomy): domain Eukaryota; kingdom Metazoa; phylum Chordata; class Mammalia; order Primates; family Lemuridae; genus Lemur; species Lemur catta. The sequence goes on along the minus strand of NW_025423742.1, from coordinate 636,924 downwards.
GGCTGATGCTAACCCTAACCCTAACACTATCCTAGGCCTGATGCTAACCCTAACCCTAACACTATCCTAGGGCTGATGCTAACCCTAACCCTAACCCTAACACTATCCTAGGCCTGATGCTAACCCTATCCCTAACCCTAACATTATCCTAGGGCTGAGGCTCACCATAACCCTAACACTATCCTAGGGCTGATGCTAACCCTAACCCTAACCCAAACACTATCCTAGGGTTGATGCTAACCCTAACACTAACACTATCCTAGGGCTGATGCTAACCCTAACCCTAACCCTAACACTATCCTAGGGCTGATGCTAACCCTAACCCTAACACTATCCTTGGCCTGATGCTAACCCTAAACCTAACCCTAACACTATCCTGGGGCTGATGCTAACCCTAACCCTAACCCTAACACTATCCTAGGGCTGATGCTAACCCTAACCCTAACACTAACACTATCCTAGAGCTGATGCTAACCCTAACCCTAACCCTAACCCTAACCCTAATACTATCCTAGGGCTGATGCTAACCCTAACCCTAACCCTAACACTATCCTAGGGCTCATGCTAACCCTAACACTAACAGTATCCTAGGGCTGATGCTAACCCTAACCCTAACCCTAACACTATCCTAGGGCTGATGCTAACCCTAACCCTAACTCTAACACTATCCTAGGGCTGAGGCTAATCCTAACGCTAACACTATCCTACGGCTGATGCTAACCCTAACCCTAACCCTAACACTATCCTAAGGCTGATGATAACCCTAACACTAACACTATCCTAGGCCTGGTGCTAACCCTAACCCTAACGCTAACACTATCCTAGGGCTGATGCTAACCCTAACCCTAATACTATCCTAGGGCTGATGCTAACCCTAACCCTAACCCTAACACTATCCTAGGGCTGATGCTAACCCTAACCCTAACCCTAACACTATCCTAGGGCTGATGCTAACCCTAACCCTAACACTATCCTAGGGCTGATGCTAACCCTAACCCTAACACTTACACTATCCTAGGGCTGATGCTAACCCTAACCCTAACCCTAACACTTTCCTAGGTCTGATGCTAACCCTAAACCTAACAGTATCCTAGGGCTGATGCTAACCCTAACCCTAACACTAAAACTATCCTAGGGCTGATGTTAACCCTAACCCTAACACTGTCCTAGAGCTGATGCTAACCCTAACCCTAACACTATCCTAGGGCTGATGCTAACCCTAACCCTAACACTATCCTAGAGCTGATGCTAACCCTAACCCTAACCATAACCCTAAACCTAATACTATCCTAGGGCTGATGCTAACCCTAACCCTCACCCTAACACTATCCTAGGGCTAATGCTAACCCTAACACTAACACTATCCTAGGGCTGATGCTAACCCTAACCCTAACACTAACACTATCCTAGGGCTGATGCTAACCCTAACCCTAACTGTAACACTATCCTAGGGCTGAGGCTAACCCTAACCCTAACACTATCCTACGGCTGATGCTAACCCTAACCCTAACCCTAACACTATCCTAAGGCTGATGCTAACCCTAACACTAACACTATCCTAGGCCTGGTGCTAACCCTAACCCTAACCCTAACACTATCCTACGGCTGATGCTAACCCTAACCCTAATAATATCCTTGGGCTGATGCTAACCCTAACCCTAACCATAACACTGTCCTAGGGCTGATGCTAACCCTAACCAGAACCTTAACACTATCCTAGGGCTGATGCTAACCCTAACCCTAACCCTAACATTATCCTAGGGCTGATGCTAACCCTAACCCTAACAATATCCTAGGCCTGATGATATCCCTAACCCTAAACCTAACACTATCCTAGGGCTCATGCTAACCCTGACCCTAACCCTAACACTATCCTAGGGCTGATTCTAACAGTAACCCTAACACTAACCTAAGCCTGATGCTAACCCTAACACTTACCCTAACACTATCCTAGGGCTGATGCTAAACCTAACCATAACCCTAACACTATCCTAGGGCTGATGCTAACCCTAACCCTAACCCTAACACTATCCTAGGGTTGATGCTAACCCTAACCCTAACACTATCCTAGGGCTGATGCTAACCCTAACCCTAACCCTAACACTATCCTAGGCCTGATGCTAACCCTAACCCTAACCCTAACACTCTCCTAGGCCTGATGCTAACCCTATCCCTAACCCTAACACTCTCCTAGGGCTGAGGCTCACCCTAACCTTAACACTATCCTAGGGCTGATGCTAACCCTAACCCTAACCCAAACACTATCCTAGGGTTGATGCTAACCCTAAGGCTAACACTATCCTAGGGCTGATGCTAACCCTAACCCTAACCCTAACACTATCCTAGGGCTGATGCTAACCCTAAACCTAACACTATCCTAGGCCTGATGCTAACCCTAACCCTAACCCTAACACTATCCTAGGGCTGATGCTAACCCTAACCCTAACCCTAACACTATCGTAGGGCTGATGGTAACCCTAACCCTAACACTAACACTATCCTAGAGCTGATGCTAACCCTAACCCTAAACCTAACCCTAACCCTAATACTATCCTAGGGCTGATGCTAACCCTAACCCTAACCCTAACACTATCCTAGGGCTGATGCTAACCCTAACACTAACACTATCCTAGGGCTGATGCTAACCCTAACCCTAACCCTAACACTATCCTAGGGCTGATGCTAACCCTAACCCTAACTCTAACACTATCCTAGGGCTGAGGCTAACCCTAACCCTAACACTATCCTACGGCTGATGCTAACCCTAACCCTAACCCTAAGACAATCCTAGGGCTGATGCTAACCCTAACCCTAACACTATCCTAGGCCTGATGCTAACCCTAAGCCTAACCCTAACACTATCGTAGGGCTGATGCTAACCCTAACCCTAACACTATCCTAGGGCTGATGCTAACCTAACCCTAAACCTAACACTATCCTAGGGCTGATGCTAACCCTAACCCTAACACTATCCTAGGCCTGATGATAACCCTAACCCTAACCCTAACACCATCCTAGGGCTGATGCTAACCCTAACCCTAACACTATCCTAGGGCTGATGCTAACCCTAACCCTAACCCTAAAACTATCCTAGGGCTGATGCTAACCCTAACACTAACACTATCCTAGGCCTGATGCTAACCCTAACCCTAACCCTAACACTATCCTAGGGCTGATGCTAACCCTAACCCTAACCCTAACACTATCCTAGAGCTGATGCTAACCCTAACCCTAACCCTAACCCTAATACTATCCTAGGGCTGATGCTAACCCTAACCCTAACCCTAACACTATCCTAGGGCTGATGCTAACCCTAACCCTAACTCTAACACTATCCTAGGGCTGAGGCTAACCCTAACCCTAACACTGTCCTACGGCTGATGCTAACCCTAACCCTAACCCTAACACTATCCTAAGGCTGATGCTAACCCGAACACTAACACTATCCTAGGCCTGGTGCTAACCCTAACCCTAACCCTAACACTATTCTAGGGCTGATGCTAACCCTAACCCTAATAATATCCTAGGGCTGATGCTAACCCTAACCCTAACCCTAACACTATCCTAGGGCTGATGCTATCCCTAACCCTAACCCTAACACTATCCTAGGGCAGATGCTAACCCTAACCCTAACCCTAAAACTATCCTAGGCCTGATGGTAACCCTAACCCTTACCCTAACACTATCCTAGGGCTGATGCTAACCCTAACCCTAACCCTAACACTATTCTAGGGCTGATTCTAACCGTAACCCTAACACTATCCTAGGCCTGATGCTAACCCTAACTCTTACCCTAACACTATCCTAGGGCTGATGCTAAACCTAACCATAACCCTAACACTATCCTAGGGCTGATGCTAACCCTAACCCTAACACTAACACTATCCTAGGGCTGATGCTAACCCTAAACCTAACACTCTCCTAGGCCTGATGCTAACCATAACCCTAACACTATCCTAGGGCTGATGCTAACCCTAACCCTAACCTTAACACTATCCTAGGCCTGATGCTAACGTTATCCCTAACCCTAACACTATCCTAGGGCTGATGCTAACCCTAACGCTAACCCTAACACTATCCTTGAACTGATGCTAACCCTAACCCTAACCCTAACACTATCCTAGGCCTGATGATAACCCTAACCCTAACCCTGACACTATCCTAGGGTTTATGTTAACCATAACCCTAACACTATCCTAGGGCTGATGGTAATCCTAACCCTAACCCTAACACTATCCTAGGGCGGATGCTAACCCTAACCCTAACCCTAACACTATCCTAGGGCTGATGCTAACCCTAACACTAACACTATCCTAGGGCTGATGCTATCCCTAACCCTAAAGCTAAACTATCCTAGGGCTGATGCTAACCCTAACCCTAACTCTAACAGTCTCCTAGGGCTGAGGCTAACCCTAACCCTAACACTATCCTAGGCCTGATGCTAACCCTAACCCTAACACTATCCTAGGGCTGATGCTAACCCTAACCCTAACCCTAACACTATCCTAGGCCTGATGCTAACCCTATCCCTAACCCTAACACTCTCCTAGGGCTGAGGCTAACCCTAACCCAAACACTATCCTAGGGCTGATGCTAACCCTAACTCTAACCCTAACACTATCCTAGGGTTGATGCTAACCCTCACCCTAACACTATCCTAGGGCTGATGCTAACCCTAACCCTAACCCTAACACTATCCTAGGGCTGATGCTTACCCTAACCCTAACACTATCCTAGGGCTGATGCTAACCCTAACCCTAACCCTAACACTATCCTAGGGCTGATGCTAACCCTAACCCTAACACTATCCTAGGGCTGATGCTAACCCTAACCCTAACCCGAACACTCTCCTAGGGCTGATGCTAACCCTAAACCTAACACTATCATAGGGCTCATGCTAACCCTAACCATAACCCTAACAATATCCTAGGGCTGATGCTATCCCTAACCCTAACACTATCCTAGGGCTGATGCTAACCCTAACCCTAACCCTAACACTATCCTAGGCCTGATGTTAACCCTATCCCTAACCCTAACACTCTCCTAGGGCTGAGGCTAACCCTAACCCTAACACTATCCTAGGGCTGATGCTAACCCTAACCCTAAAAGTAACACTATCCTAGGGCTGATGCTAACCCTAACCCTAACACTAACCTAGGGCTGATGCTAACCCTAACCCTAACCCTAACACTATCCTAGGGCTGCTGCTAACCCTAACCCTAACCCTAACACTATCCTAGGGTTGATGCTAACCCTAACCCTAACCCTAACACTATCCTAGAGCTGATGCTAACGCTAACCCTAAACCTAACCCTAACCCTAATACTATCCTAGGGCTGATGCTAACCCTAAACCTAACCTTAACACTATCCTAGGGCTGATGCTAACCCTAACACTAACACTATCCTAGGGCTGATGCTAACCCTAACCCTAACCCTAACACTATCCTAGGGCTGATGCTAACCCTAAACCTAACTCTAACACTATCCTAGGGCTGAGGCTAACCCTAACTCTAACACTATCCTAGGGCTGATGCTAACCCTAACCCTAACCCTAACGCTATCCTAAGGCTGATGCTAACCCTAACACTAACATTATCCTAAGCCTGGTGTTTTCCCTAAAGTTAACCCTAACACTGTCCTAGGGCTGATGCTAAGCCTAACCCTAATAATATCCTAGGGCTGATGCTAACCCTAACCCTAACCCTAACACTATCCTAGGGCTGATGCTAACCCTAACCCTAACCCTAACACTATCCTAGGGCTGATGCTAACCCTAACCATAACCGTAACACTATCCTAGGGCTGATGCTAACCCTAACCCTAACACTAACACTATCCTAGGGCTGATGCTAACCCTAAACCTAACACTCTCCTAGGCCTGATGCTAACCATAACCCTAACACTATCCTAGGGCTGATGCTAACCCTAACCCTAACCTTAACACTATCCTAGGCCTGATGCTAACGTTATCCCTAACCCTAACACTATCCTAGGGCTGATGCTAACCCTAACGCTAACCCTAACACTATCCTTGAACTGATGCTAACCCTAACCCTAACCCTAACACTATCCTAGGCCTGATGATAACCCTAACCCTAACCCTGACACTATCCTAGGGTTTATGTTAACCCTAACCCTAACACTATCCTAGGGCTGATGGTAATCCTAACCCTAACCCTAACACTATCCTAGGGCGGATGCTAACCCTAACCCTAACCCTAACACTATCCTAGGGCTGACGCTAACCCTAACACTAACACTATCCTAGGGCTGATGCTATCCCTAACCCTAACCCTAAACTATCCTAGGGCTGATGCTAACCCTAACCCTAACTCTAACAGTCTCCTAGGGCTGAGGCTAACCCTAACCCTAACACTATCCTAGGCCTGATGCTAACCCTAACCCTAACACTATCCTAGGGCTGATGCTAACCCTAACCCTAACCCTAACACTATCCTAGGCCTGATGCTAACCCTATCCCTAACCCTAACACTCTCCTAGGGCTGAGGCTAACCCTAACCCAAACACTATCCTAGGGCTGATGCTAACCCTAACTCTAACCATAACACTATCCTAGGGTTGATGCTAACCCTCACCCTAACACTATCCTAGGGCTGATGCTAACCCTAACCCTAACCCTAACACTATCCTAGGGCTGATGCTTACCCTAACCCTAACACTATCCTAGGGCTGATGCTAACCCTAACCCTAACCCTAACACTATCCTAGGGCTGATGCTAACCCTAACCCTAACACTATTCTAGGGCTGATGCTAACCCTAACCCTAACCCGAACACTCTCCTAGGGCTGATGCTAACCCTAAACCTAACACTATCATAGGGCTCATGCTAACCCTAACCATAACCCTAACAATATCCTAGGGCTGATGCTATCCCTAACCCTAACACTATCCTAGGGCTGATGCTAACCCTAACCCTAACCCTAACACTATCCTAGGCCTGATGTTAACCCTATCCCTAACCCTAACACTCTCCTAGGGCTGAGGCTAACCCTAACCCTAACACTATCCTAGGGCTGATGCTAACCCTAACCCTAAAAGTAACACTATCCTAGGGCTGATGCTAACCCTAACCCTAACACTAACCTAGGGCTGATGCTAACCCTAACCCTAACCCTAACACTATCCTAGGGCTGCTGCTAACCATAACCCTAACCCTAACACTATCCTAGGGTTGATGCTAACCTAACCCTAACCCTAACACTATCCTAGAGCTGATGCTAACGCTAACCCTAAACCTAACCCTAACCCTAATACTATCCTAGGGCTGATGCTAACCCTAAACCTAACCTTAACACTATCCTAGGGCTGATGCTAACCCTAACACTAACACTATCCTAGGGCTGATGCTAACCCTAACCCTAACCCTAACACTATCCTAGGGCTGATGCTAACCCTAAACCTAACTCTAACACTATCCTAGGGCTGAGGCTCACCCTAACTCTAACACTATCCTAGGGCTGATGCTAACCCTAACCCTAACCCTAACGCTATCCTAAGGCTGATGCTAACCCTAACACTAACATTATCCTAAGCCTGGTGTTTTCCCTAAAGTTAACCCTAACACTGTCCTAGGGCTGATGCTAAGCCTAACCCTAATAATATCCTAGGGCTGATGCTAACCCTAACCCTAACCCTAACGCTATCCTAGGGCTGATGCTAACCCTAACCCTAACCCTAACACTATCCTAGGGCTGATGCTAACCCTAACCATATCTCTAACACTATCCTAGGGCTGATGCTGACCCTAACCCTAACAATATCCTAGGCCTGATGATATCCCTAACCCTAAACCTAACATTATCCTAGGGCTGATGCTAACCCTAACCCTAACCCTAACACTATCGTAGGGCTGATGCTAACCCTAACCCTAACACTAACACTATCCTAGAGCTGATGCTAACCCTAACCCTAAACCTAACCCTAACCCTAATACTATCCTAGGGCTGATGCTAACCCTAACCCTAACCCTAACACTATTCTAGGGCTGATGCTAACCCTAACACTAACACTATCCTAGGGCTGATGCTAACCCTAACCCTAACCCTAACACTATCCTAGGGCTGATGCTAACCCTAACCCTAACTCTAACACTATCCTAGGGCTGAGGCTAACCCTAACCCTAACACTATCCTACGGCTGATGCTAACCCTAACCCTAACCCTAAGACAATCCTAGGGCTGATGCTAACCCTAACCCTAACACTATCCTAGGCCTGATGCTAACCCTAAGCCTAACCCTAACACTATCGTAGGGCTGATGCTAACCCTAACCCTAACACTATCCTAGGGCTGATGCTAACCTAACCCTAACCCTAACACTATCCTAGGGCTGATGCTAACCCTAACCCTAACCCTAACACTATCCTAGAGCTGATGCTAACCCTAACCCTAACCCTAACCCTAATACTATCCTAGGGCTGATGCTAACCCTAACCCTAACCCTAACACTATCCTAGGGCTGATGCTAACCCTAACCCTAACTCTAACACTATCCTAGGGCTGAGGCTAACCCTAACCCTAACACTGTCCTACGGCTGATGCTAACCCTAACCCTAACCATAACACTATCCTAAGGCTGATGCTAACCCGAACACTAACACTATCCTAGGCCTGGTGCTAACCCTAACCCTAACCCTAACACTATTCTAGGGCTGATGCTAACCCTAACCCTAATAATATCCTAGGGCTGATGCTAACCCTAACCCTAACCCTAACACTATCCTAGGGCTGATGCTATCCCTAACCCTAACCCTAACACTATCCTAGGGCTGATGCTAACCCTAACCCTAACCCTAAAACTATCCTAGGCCTGATGGTAACCCTAACCCTTACCCTAACACTATCCTAGGGCTGATGCTAACCCTAACCCTAACCCTAACACTATTCTAGGGCTGATTCTAACCGTAACCCTAACACTATCCTAGGCCTGATGCTAATCCTAACTCTTACCCTAACACTATCCTAGGGCTGTTGCTAAACCTAACCATAACCCTAACACAATCCTAGGGCTGATGCTAACCCTAACCCTAACACTAACACTATCCTAGGGCTGATGCTAACCCTAAACCTAACACTCTCCTAGGCCTGATGCTAACCATAACCCTAACACTATCCTAGGGCTGATGCTAACCCTAACCCTAACCTTAACACTATCCTAGGCCTGATGCTAACGTTATCCCTAACCCTAACACTATCCTAGGGCTGATGCTAACCCTAACGCTAACCCTAACACTATCCTTGAACTGATGCTAACCCTAACCCTAACCCTAACACTATCCTAGGCCTGATGATAACCCTAACCCTAACCCTGACACTATCCTAGGGTTTATGTTAACCCTAACCCTAACACTATCCTAGGGCTGATGGTAATCCTAACCCTAACCCTAACACTATGCTAGGGCGGATGCTAACCCTAACCCTAACCCTAACACTATCCTAGGGCTGATGCTAACCCTAACACTAACACTATCCTAGGGCTGATGCTATCCCTAACCCTAAAGCTAAACTATCCTAGGGCTGATGCTAACCCTAACCCTAACTCTAACAGTCTCCTAGGGCTGAGGCTAACCCTAACCCTAACACTATCCTAGGCCTGATGCTAACCCTAACCCTAACACTATCCTAGGCCTGATGCTAACCCTATCCCTAACCCTAACACTCTCCTAGGGCTGAGGCTAACCCTAACCCAAACACTATCCTAGGGCTGATGCTAACCCTAACTCTAACCCTAACACTATCCTAGGGTTGATGCTAACCCTCACCCTAACACTATCCTAGGGCTGATGCTAACCCTAACCCTAACCCTAACACTATCCTAGGGCTGATGCTTACCCTAACCCTAACACTATCCTAGGGCTGATGCTAACCCTAACCCTAACCCTAACACTATCCTCGGGCTGATGCTAACCCTAACCCTAACACTATCCTAGGGCTGATGCTAACCCTAACCCTAACCCGAACACTCTCCTAGGGCTGATGCTAACCCTAAACCTAACACTATCATAGGGCTCATGCTAACCCTAACCATAACCCTAACAATATCCTAGGGCTGATGCTATCCCTAACCCCAACACTATCCTAGGGCTGATGCTAACCCTAACCCTAACCCTAACACTATCCTAGGCCTGATGTTAACCCTATCCCTAACCCTAACACTCTCCTAGGGCTGAGGCTAACCCTAACCCTAACACTATCCTAGGGCTGATGCTAACCCTAACCCTAAAAGTAACACTATCCTAGGGCTGATGCTAACCCTAACCCTAACACTAACCTAGGGCTGATGCTAACCCTAACCCTAACCCTAACACTATCCTAGGGCTGCTGCTAACCCTAACCCTAACCCTAACACTATCCTAGGGTTGATGCTAACCCTAACCCTAACCCTAACACTATCCTAGAGCTGATGCTAACGCTAACCCTAAACCTAACCCTAACCCTAATACTATCCTAGGGCTGATGCTAACCCTAAACCTAACCTTAACACTATCCTAGGGCTGATGCTAACCCTAACACTAACACTATCCTAGGGCTGATGCTAACCCTAACCCTAACCCTAACACTATCCTAGGGCTGATGCTAACCCTAAACCTAACTCTAACACTATCCTAGGGCTGAGGCTAACCCTAACTCTAACACTATCCTAGGGCTGATGCTAACCCTAACCCTAACCCTAACGCTATCCTAAGGCTGATGCTAACCCTAACACTAACATTATCCTAAGCCTGGTGTTTTCCCTAAAGTTAACCCTAACACTGTCCTAGGGCTGATGCTAAGCCTAACCCTAATAATATCCTAGGGCTGATGCTAACCCTAACCCTAACCCTAACACTATCCTAGGGCTGATGCTAACCCTAACCCTAACCCTACCACTATCCTAGGGCTGATGCTAACCCTAACCATAACCCTAACACTATCCTAGGGCTGATGCTAACCCTAACCCTAACACTAACACTATCCTAGGGCTGATGCTAACCCTAAACCTAACACTCTCCTAGGCCTGATGCTAACCATAACCCTAACACTATCCTAGGGCTGATGCTAACCCTAACCCTAACCTTAACACTATCCTAGGCCTGATGCTAACGTTATCCCTAACCCTAACACTATCCTAGGGCTGATGCTAACCCTAACCCTAACCCTAACACTATCCTTGAACTGATGCTAACCCTAACCCTAACCCTAACAATATCCTAGGCCTGATGATAACCCTAACCCTAACCCTGACACTATCCTAGGGTTTATGTTAACCCTAACCCTAACACTATCCTAGGGCTGATGGTAATCCTAACCCTAACCCTAACACTATCCTAGGGCGGATGCTAACCCTAACCCTAACCCTAACACTATCCTAGGGCTGATGCTAACCCTAACACTAACACTATCCTAGGGCTGATGCTATCCCTAACCCTAACCCTAAACTATCCTAGGGCTGATGCTAACCCTAACCCTAACTCTAACAGTCTCCTAGGGCTGAGGCTAACCCTAACCCTAACACTATCCTAGGCCTGATGCTAACCCTAACCCTAACACTATCCTAGGGCTGATGCTAACCCTAACCCTAACCCTAACACTATCCTAGGCCTGATGCTAACCCTATCCCTAACCCTAACACTCTCCTAGGGCTGAGGCTAACCCTAACCCAAACACTATCCTAGGGCTGATGCTAACCCTAACTCTAACCCTAACACTATCCTAGGGTTGATGCTAACCCTCACCCTAACACTATCCTAGGGCTGATGCTAACCCTAACCCTAACCCTAACACTATCCTAGGGCTGATGCTTACCCTAACACTAACACTATCCTAGGGCTGATGCTAACCCTAACCCTAACCCTAACACTATCCTAGGGCTGATGCTAACCCTAACCCTAACACTATTCTAGGGCTGATGCTAACCCTAACCCTAACCCGAACACTCTCCTAGGGCTGATGCTAACCCTAAACCTAACACTATCATAGGGCTCATGCTAACCCTAACCATAACCCTAACAATATCCTAGGGCTAATGCTATCCCTAACCCTAACACTATCCTAGGGCTGATGCTAACCCTAACCCTAACCCTAACACTATCCTAGGCCTGATGTTAACCCTATCCCTAACCCTAACACTCTCCTAGGGCTGAGGCTAACCCTAACCCTAACACTATCCTAGGGCTGATGCTAACCCTAACCCTAAAAGTAACACTATCCTAGGGCTGATGCTAACCCTAACCCTAACACTAACCTAGGGCTGATGCTAACCCTAACCCTAACCCTAACACTATCCTAGGGCTGCTGCTAACCCTAACCCTAACCCTAACACTATCCTAGGGTTGATGCTAACCCTAACCCTAACCCTAACACTATCCTAGAGCTGATGCTAACGCTAACCCTAAACCTAACCCTAACCCTAATACTATCCTAGGGCTGATGCTAACCCTAAACCTAACCTTAACACTATCCTAGGGCTGATGCTAACCCTAACACTAACACTATCCTAGGGCTGATGCTAACCCTAACCCTAACCCTAACACTATCCTAGGGCTGATGCTAACCCTAAACCTAACTCTAACACTATCCTAGGGCTGAGGCTAACCATAACTCTAACACTATCCTAGGGCTGATGCTAACCCTAACCCTAACCCTAACGCTATCCTAAGGCTGATGCTAACCCTAACACTAACATTATCCTAAGCCTGGTGTTTTCCCTAAAGTTAACCCTAACACTGTCCTAGGGCTGATGCTAAGCCTAACTCTAATAATATCCTAGGGCTGATGCTAACCCTAACCCTAACCCTAACACTATCCTAGGGCTGATGGTAACCCTAACCCTAACCCTAACACTATCCTAGGGCTGATGCTAACCCTAACCATATCTCTAACACTATCCTAGGGCTGATGCTAACCCTAACCCTAACAATATCCTAGGCCTGATGATATCCCTAACCCTAAACCTAACATTATCCTAGGGCTGATGCTAACCCTAACCCTAACCCTAACACTATCGTAGGGCTGATGCTAACCCTAACCCTAACACTAACACTATCCTAGAGCTGATGCTAACCCTAACCCTAAACCTAACCCTAACCCTAATACTATCCTAGGGCTGATGCTAACCCTAACCCTAACCCTAACACTATTCTAGGGCTGATGCTAACCCTAACACTAACACTATCCTAGGGCTGATGCTAACCCTAACCCTAACCCTAACACTATCCTAGGGCTGATGCTAACCCTAACCCTAACTCTAACACTATCCTAGGGCTGAGGCTAACCCTAACCCTAACACTATCCTACGGCTGATGCTAACCCTAACCCTAACCCTAAGACAATCCTAGGGCTGATGCTAACCCTAACGCTAACACTATCCTAGGCCTGATGCTAACCCTAAGCCTAACCCTAACACTATCGTAGGGCTGATGCTAACCCTAACCCTAACACTATCCTAGGGCTGATGCTAACCTAACCCTAACCCTAACACTATCCTAGGGCTGATGCTAACCCTAACCCTAACCCTAACACTATCCTAGAGCTGATGCTAACCCTAACCCTAACCCTAACCCTAATACTATCCTAGGGCTGATGCTAACCCTAACCCTAACCCTAACACTATCCTAGGGCTGATGCTAACCCTAACCCTAACTCTAACACTATCCTAGGGCTGAGGCTAACCCTAACCCTAACACTGTCCTACGGCTGATGCTAACCCTAACCCTAACCATAACACTATCCTAAGGCTGATGCTAACCCGAACACTAACACTATCCTAGGCCTGGTGCTAACCCTAACCCTAACCCTAACACTATTCTAGGGCTGATGCTAACCCTAACCCTAATAATATCCTAGGGCTGATGCTAACCCTAACCCTAACCCTAACACTATCCTAGGGCTGATGCTATCCCTAACCCTAACCCTAACACTATCCTAGGGCTGATGCTAACCCTAACCCTAACCCTAAAACTATCCTAGGCCTGATGGTAACCCTAACCCTTACCCTAACACTATCCTAGGGCTGATGCTAACCCTAACCCTAACCCTAACACTATTCTAGGGCTGATTCTAACCGTAACCCTAACACTATCCTAGGCCTGATGCTAACCCTAACTCTTACCCTAACACTATCCTAGGGCTGATGCTAAACCTAACCATAACCCTAACACTATCCTAGGGCTGATGCTAACCCTAACCCTAACACTAACACTATCCTAGGGCTGATGCTAACCCTAAACCTAACACTCTCCTAGGCCTGATGCTAACCATAACCCTAACACTATCCTAGGGCTGATGCTAACCCTAACCCTAACCTTAACACTATCCTAGGCCTGATGCTAACGTTATCCCTAACCCTAACACTATCCTAGGGCTGATGCTAACCCTAACGCTAACCCTAACACTATCCTTGAACTGATGCTAACCCTAACCCTAACCCTAACAGTATCCTAGGCCTGATGATAACCCTAACCCTAACCCTGACACTATCCTAGGGTTTATGTTAACCCTAACCCTAACACTATCCTAGGGCTGATGGTAATCCTAACCCTAACCCTAACACTATGCTAGGGCGGATGCTAACCCTAACCCTAACCCTAACACTATCCTAGGGCTGATGCTAACCCTAACACTAACACTATCCTAGGGCTGATGCTATCCCTAACCCTAAAGCTAAACTATCCTAGGGCTGATGCTAACCCTAACCCTAACTCTAACAGTCTCCTAGGGCTGAGGCTAACCCTAACCCTAACACTATCCTAGGCCTGATGCTAACCCTAACCCTAACACTATCCTAGGCCTGATGCTAACCCTAACCCTAACCCTAACACTATCCTAGGCCTGATGCTAACCCTATCCCTAACCCTAACACTCTCCTAGGGCTGAGGCTAACCCTAACCCAAACACTATCCTAGGGCTGATGCTAACCCTAACTCTCACCCTAACACTATCCTAGGGTTGATGCTAACCCTCACCCTAACACTATCCTAGGGCTGATGCTAACCCTAACCCTAACTGTAACACTATCCTAGGGCTGAGGCTAACCCTAACCCTAACACTATCCTAGGGCTGATGCTAACCCTAACCCTAACCCTAACGCTATCCTAAGGCTGATGCTAACCCTAACACTAACATTATCCTAAGCCTGGTGTTTTCCCTAAAGTTAACCCTAACACTGTCCTAGGGCTGATGCTAAGCCTAACCCTAATAATATCCTAGGGCTGATGCTAACCCTAACCCTAACCCTAACACTATCCTAGGGCTGATGCTAACCCTAACCCTAACCCTACCACTATCCTAGGGCTGATGCTAACCCTAACCATAACCCTAACACTATCCTAGGGCTGATGCTAACCCTAACCCTAACACTAACACTATCCTAGGGCTGATGCTAACCCTAAACCTAACACTCTCCTAGGCCTGATGCTAACCATAACCCTAACACTATCCTAGGGCTGATGCTAACCCTAACCCTAACCTTAACACTATCCTAGGCCTGATGCTAACGTTATCCCTAACCCTAACACTATCCTAGGGCTGATGCTAACCCTAACGCTAACCCTAACACTATCCTTGAACTGATGCTAACCCTAACCCTAACCCTAACAATATCCTAGGCCTGATGATAACCCTAACCCTAACCCTGACACTATCCTAGGGTTTATGTTAACCCTAACCCTAACACTATCCTAGGGCTGATGGTAATCCTAACCCTAACCCTAACACTATCCTAGGGCGGATGCTAACCCTAACCCTAACCCTAACACTATCCTAGGGCTGATGCTAACCCTAACACTAACACTATCCTAGGGCTGATGCTATCCCTAACCCTAACCCTAAACTATCCTAGGGCTGATGCTAACCCTAACCCTAACTCTAACAGTCTCCTAGGGCTGAGGCTAACCCTAAC